>NC_052172.1:14533335-14843260 GCF_902713615.1 Scyliorhinus canicula
CACTCCCTGCCCCCTCCCTGCCCCCTCCCTCACTCCCTGTCCCTCTCCCTGCCCCCTCCCTCACTCCCTGTCCCCCTCCCTCACTCCCTGTCCCCCTCCCTCACTCCCTGTCCCCCTCCCTCACTCCCTGTCCCCCTCCCTCACTCCCTGCTCCCCCTCCCTCACTCCCTGTCCCCCTCCCTCACTCCCTGCTCCCCCTCCCTTGCTACCTGTCCCCCTCCCTCACTCCCTGCTCCCCCTCCCTCGCTACCTGTCCCCCTCCCTCGCTCCCAGCCTCCTCCCTCACTCCCATCCCCCCTCCCTTGCTCCGTGTCCCACGCCGCCCCGATGCCGCCGCGCCATTTGCACCGACACGTGTGGTGCGGCGCGGCCGCTCTGACATGACGGTGTCCCGCCGGCGGCGTTCACCCCTGGTCGCTGCCGGCGGGAACGCTCAGGGGGGTGGTCTGTGCGGGGGGGGGGGGGGGGGGGGGGGGGGGGGCTCCGATGGGGACTGGCCCGCGATCGGGGCCCACCGATCAGCCAGCCGGCCTCCCCCCCCCCCCCCCCCCCCCCCCCGGGACTACTTTCCGGCGCGGCCGGCCCCTTAACAACGACCCCATGTTGGGTCGGAGGAAGTTCCCCGCGCATGCGCAGGATGGCGCGGCCCAATTGCGCATGTGAGGGACCCAAGGGGCCGCGTCTTTTACGCCGAGGCCCCGCCTCCGGAGTTCACGCCAAACCCCTGCCAGCCCCGCGGAGGCCCCAGAATAGGGGTCTGGGAACGAACGCCGACGCCGGAGGAAAACACTCCGGTTTTTACTCTGCCGTCGGCACTTAGACTCCCGTTGGGAGAATCCCGCCCAATGTTTCGCGGCTGAATAAAACCCCAGTCGGATGGATAATAATTATTATCCCATGTGTTCCCTTTACCAATCATGAACCCAGCGTTGCCCTTCCCAATCCCACCTGCAAACATATCCCTTCCGCGTTCATCATAGAATTTACAGTGCAGAAGGAGGCCATTCGGCCCATCGAGTCTGCACCGGCTCCTGGAAAGAGCACCCTACCCAAGGTTAACATCTCCACCCTATCCCCATAACCCAGTAACCCCACCCAACACTAAGGGCAATTTTGGACTCTAAGGGCAATTTAGCACGGCCAATCCACCTAACCTGCACATCTTTGGACTGTGGGAGGAAACCGGAGCACCCGGAGGAAACCCACGCACACAGGGGGAGGACGTGCAGACTCCGCACAGACAGTGACCCAGCGGGGAATCGAAGCCGGGACCCTGGAGCTGTGAAGCCACAGTGCTAACCACTGTGCCAACTGCTGCCCACTAATCGTCCAAGGACTTTGAGGAGGCATTTTGTCGGAGAGAGAGAGAGAGAGAGGGGTGTTGACGGAGGGAATCACAGAGATTAGGGCCCCAGGCAGCTGGAGGCAGAGTTGCCAATGGTGGGATTCGAACGTGAGGTTAAAGGTAGACTGGTAAATCAATGAAAAAATTGGTCAAATCCAGTCTCCAATCGTGTTGCAAATTCCCAGATTTTGGTCACAGTGGGGGAGACGGTGGCTTAGTCGTATTGTCACTGGGTTAGTAATAGACCCAGCGTAATGCTCCGAGAACCCGGGTTCGAATCCAGCCACTGCAGACGGTGAAATTTGAAATCAGTGAGTTAAAAACTGGAGTTAAAAACTGGTGTCAATTGTAAAAACCCATCTGGTTCACTACTGTCCCCTTTAGAGAAGGAAATCTGCCGTCCTTACCCGGTCTGGCCTACACGTGACTCCAGGCCCCACAGCGATGGGGTTGACTCTTAAACTGCCTCTCTGGCAATTAAGGATGGGCAACAAATGCTGGTCCTCACCCTGCTGAATAAACAGTCACTCTGTACAGTTACACAGTGAGTGATCCTCACCCTGCTGAATAAACAGTCACTCTGTACAGTTACACAGTGAGTGATCCTCACCCTGCTGAATAAACAGTCACTCTGTACAGTTACACAGTGAGTGATCCTCACCCTGCTGAATAAACAGTCACTCTGTACAGTTACACAGTGAGTGATCCTCACCCTGCTGAATAAACAGTCACTCTACAGTTACACAGTGAGTGATCCTCACCCTGCTGAATAAACAGTGACTCTGTACAGTTACACAGTGAGTGATCCTCACCCTGCTGAATAAACAGTGACTCTGTACAGTTACACAGTGAGTGATCCTCACCCTGCTGAATAAACAGTCACTCTGTACAGTTACACAGTGAGTGATCCTCACCCTGCTGAATAAACAGTCACTCTGTACAGTTACACAGTGAGTGATCCTCACCCTGCTGAATAAACAGTCACTCTACAGTTACACAGTGTGTGATCCTCACCCTGCTAAATAAACACTGACTCTGTACAGTTACACAGTGAGTGATCCTCACCCTGCTGAATAAACAGTCACTCTGTACAGTTACACAGTGAGTGATCCTCACCCTGCTGAATAAACAGTGACTCTGTACAGTTACACAGTGAGTGATCCTCACCCTGCTGAATAAACAGTGACTCTGTACAGTTACACAGTGAGTGATCCTCACCCTACTGAATGAACAGTGACTCTGTACAGTTACACAGTGAGTGATCCTCACCCTGCTGAATAAACAGTGACTCTGTACAGTTACACAGTGAGTGATCCTCACCCTGCTGAATAAACAGTCATTCTGTACAGTTACACAGTGAGTGATCCTCACCCTGCTGAATAAACAGTGACTCTGTACAGTTCCACAGTGAGTGATCCTCACCCTGCTGAATAAACAGTGACTCTGTGCAGTTACACAGTGAGTGATCCTCACCCTGCTGAATAAACAGTGACTCTGTACAGTTACACAGTGAGTGATCCTCACCCTGCTGAATAAACAGTCACTCTGTACAGTTACACAGTGAGTGATCCTCACCCTGAATAAACAGTGACTCTGTACAGTTACACAGTGAGTGATCCTCACCCTGCTGAATAAACAGTGACTCTGTACAGTTACACAGTGAGTGATCCTCACCCTGCTGAATAAACAGTCACTCTGTACAGTTACACAGTGAGTGATCCTCACCCTGCTGAATAAACAGTCACTCTGTACAGTTACACAGTGAGTGATCCTCACCCTGCTGAATAAACAGTCACTCTGTACAGTTACACAGTGAGTGATCCTCACCCTGCTGAATAAACAGTCACTCTGTACAGTTACACAGTGAGTGATCCTCACCATGAATAAACAGTCACTCTGTACAGTTACACAGTGAGTGATCTTGATACCCTTCAGCCGTTGAACCTATCTGCATCGTACAGCCATATTTCCCAGGAGACGCTGCCCCTTTAAGTGATTTTACTGTGTCCGTCATCTGTCTCGAAACAGTTTGAAATATGGATTTTAATGATTAACTACGGGGACCTATCCGCTGATTTCTGGGCTTCAGCTGAGCCATCAGAGCCCCAAAGTCCCTCTGCTGGTCCAGGGGCAAATAGGAAAAGGGGGGAGTTGCCAAGAGATGGGGAGAATGGGACAAAAAGCAAGTGGAGGGGGAGAGGGCGATTTATTTATTCTCTCACAGCTTGTGGGCGTTGCTGGCTAGGCCCAGCGTTTATTGCCCATCTCAAATTCCCCTTGAGAAGGTGGTGGGCATCCGCCGCCTTGAACCGTGTGGCGTAAGTACACCTACAGTGCTGTTAGGGAGTTCCAGGATAAAAGGTGTCTGTGCACACGAGGCATCAACTTGGCAGGGAGAAGGAACGGGTAGAACAAGATCACCCCCCCCCCCCCCCCCCCCCTCTATCTTGCTCTCTCTCTCTCTCGTTCTCCCTCTTCACCATTTGAACCTGTGTTGCGATTCTCCCCCCTGTCGAAGTGCAGTTGTTGTTGTTAGCCTTGGCTGCCTCCAAGCCTCTAACCTGACCGGTGAATAGAGTGGCTGCCTGCCAGGTTTCCGCCTCACATCCCTTTGTGTGTGTGTGTGTGTGTGTGTGTGGGTGGGGGTGTGTGTGTGTGTGTGTGTGTGGGTGGGGGTGTGTGTGGGTGGGGGTGTGTGTGTGTGTGTGTGTGTGTGTGTGGGTGGGGGTGTGTGTGTGTGTGGGTGGGGGTGTGTGTGTGTGTGTGTGTGGGTGTGTGTGTGTGTGTGTGTCTCTCCATGGACATTGGGGGATGCTGTCGCCTTGGCAACGGGGCCTGCTGGATGCTTTTCTGCCTTTTGTGTGCTGGGTGGCGAGCGATGAAGTGGCCTTTTGAGTTCGAGTGAATAATGTTTGTGGCACTCGTTTACCGTATTTCACTTGATGCAGTCGCGAGAGCTGGGTTTGCTTTTGTACCTCTTTATTAAATTGTTCCACGGGATGGGCAATTCGGGATATCGCCCATCCCTATTTGCCCCTGAGAAGGTGGTGGTGAGCCCCCTTCTTGAGCCGCTGCGGTCCCTGTGGTGTAGGTACACCCACTGTGCTCTCAGTGGGGGGGAGGAGTTCCAGAATTTTGACCCAGCGACAGTGAAGGAATACATTTCCAAGTGAGGGTGGTGAGGGACTTGGAGGGGAACCTCCAGGTGGTGGGGTTCCCCGTGTGCCTGGTCCCTTGCCCCTCTACATGGCAGAGATCAATAGAAGGTGATGTCTGAGGAACCTTAGTCTAGTCCTGTCTCTGCAATCCATCTTGTAGATGGTGCACACATGTAGGCCAGACCGGGTAAGGGCGGCAGATTTCCTTCCCTCAAGGGGAGACATTAATGAACCAGATGGGTTTTTACCACAATCGATGATCGCGGTCGCCGTTACGGAGACCAGCTTTCAACCTCATTGAATTTAAATTCCACCAGCTGCCGGGGTGGGATTCGAACTGTTGACCTGGGCCTCTGGATTGCTCGTCAGCTGTACCTCAGTTGGCAGCACGTTCATGTTAGGGCAGCGCGGTGGCGCAGTGGTTAACATTGTTGCCTCACGGCGCCGAGGTCCCGGGTTCGATCCCGGCTCCGGGTCACTGTCCGTGTGGAGTTTGCACATTCTCCCCGTGTCTGCGTGGGTTTCGCCCCCACAACCCAAAGATGTGCAGGGTAGCTGGATTGGCTACGCTAAATTGCCCCTTAATTGGAAAAAATGAATTGGATACTCTAAATTTAAAAAAAAAAATCTTTGAAGCACAACTTTGAAGGTTCAAGCCCTACTGGGTCCTGAACACACAAATGCAGGCTGGCAGTGCAGTGTAGTACTCACGGAGGGCTTCCATGTCAGAGATGCCACCAAACGCAGACCCCACTTTTAAAACAAAAAGGTGGGGTGGGGGGAGTTTTCACCTGTACCCGTCCAATATTTCTCCCTCAGTCAACATCTCAAAATAAAACCAATTACCTGGTCATCGGAAACCAAATCTAGTTGGTCAAACGTGATGTGCCTTGAACAAATTCATGTGGCTTTCGATTATTAATCCATATCTTTCTGAACAGTGTTATGGGCCAGGGTTTAGAGAACCCCAAAGTGTATCATGGAGTTCACCTGACCCACAACTTTTACTAGGTTGTGGTATGGGGAGCACACGGCCCACTCTACAGGTGTGGTACAGCAGAAATGGAAAAGTATTTTTGGAAGCAAAACAATGTTTATTCTATGAACTCAAGTTAACCTTTTTAAAACATAGTGAACATCTTAGCAACCATCAATTCAAATACAACCCCCAAAGACTACAACACTAAGTAAACCTTTGAGCTTTCCTTTTAACATCCATATGACTTAAAAACAAAGCCTTTATCAGAAGCACATCACGTTAAAGTCACTACTGAGAACATTTATAATTCTGAATTCACTAAATGATCAAGAGATAGTCTTTTGATGTCAGAGAGATCAACAGTACACCTGCTCTGTCTGGCTTCAGCTCCAACACTGAAAACGAAACTAAAACACACCCTGCAACCGGCTCAAAAAGGAAAGTAAAAAGCTGACAGACAGCCCAGCTCCACCCACTCTCTGACATCACTGCAGTAGTAAGCACCCATTTCTTAAAGGTGCTCTCACATGACAGCAGCAGTTTGTTTTTGGTGTGAAATGAGTAAATGTTGGAATTGCAGAGATTTGGGAGTCCTTAAACACCAATCACATTAATATACAGGAAGGAAAGCATTTAGGAAAGCAGCTAGCTGGTTTAGTCTTTATCGTAAAGTGACTGGAGTATAATTAGTACAGTTACCTTCAGGCTTCCGTGAACAGTTCCGTGTACAGTTTTAGTCTCTTTGGCTAAGGAAGAATCAAGCTGCCTTAGAGCGGGGCAATGAGGTAGATTCTTGAAGTGAAAGGATTGTGTTATGAGGAGTGGTTGAGTGAAAGGGGCTGGAGTTTGGGAGGGGTAATTTCACTGAAGGACATAAGATTCTGTGAGGGATTGACGATGGGAATGATGGGAGGCTGTTTCCTCTTGGCTGAGGGCGCTGGAACCCGGAGGCGGGGGGGGGGGGGGGGGTCACAATCTCAAGATAAGGGGGTTCGGCCATTTAGGATTGAGTTGAGGAGAAGTATCTTCACCCCAGAGGTTGTGACTCTTTGTAATTCTTTATCTCCGGAGGGTATGTGGATTCCCACGCAGTCAGCGGGTGTATCCAGGAGCGAGAGATTTTTGGAATCAGGGGAAATGGGGGTCAAGGGATCATGGGGATCGAGGGAAATGGGGATCGAGGGAAAAGGGGATCGAGGGAAAAGGGGATCGAGGGAAATGGGGATCGAGGAAAATGGGGATCGAGGGAAAAGGGGATCGAGGGAAAAGGGGATCGAGGGAAATGGGGATGGAGGGAAATGGGGATCGAGGGAAATGGGGATCGGGGGGAAAGGGGATTGAGGGAAATGCGGATTGAGGTTAAGGGGATCAAGGGAACTGGCAATAGAGGGAAATGTGGATAGACAGTTAAGGGAAATGGGGATCAAAGGATCTGGGAATCGAGGGAAATGGGGAGTGGGAGAGAAGTGTAGTTGAGGTAGAAGAGATCAGCAATAATCTTATTGAATGACAGAGCAGGCTCGAGGGGCCGTATGGCCGATTCCCACTCCTTATGTTTTTGCATATCCGGTAAACAACCTAAAGTCTGTTCCGCCAGGATTCTGCTGACTGATGTGACACTGGCTTTATTGAACAAAGCTGCAACATTTATAGTTTTCCAATCCTGTAGCATCCCTTTCACATTGAACGAGGATTCCTACCCTGACCTACCCCGGCAACTAAGGATGGATCTTATGGACTGGGTGACGTTTTCGCTTTGATCACTGACAACTTTTTTGTGATATTCCTTCTATTTTCATTTTGTCCAATTTCCCGATTGACTTGTCCTCATTTGCTACATCTGCAGTGCAGTGTTCTCTTCTTCAGTGAGGCTCGAAGCAAAGTGTTTATTTTGGAAGTCCGGGCCTTTACCTCCACATCCTCCTGTCAGCCCCAAATCAGCTCCACCCTTTCACTATTTATACCGTGGCGGAAAAAGCGACACATGTTGTCAAAGTTTTCCGTCCTGTACTTCTCAGGCAAACACAAGAATGTCAAATTTCAAACAATCTCAACAAGTTAAATTACTGGTTTAAAAAGAAAAGGGATGTTGATTGGTTGGCGTGTCAACTCTGATTGGGACGTTGCCATAGAGAAACTCCACAAGCTCCCGGGCAACTTAAAACGGAAAGGTGCAAGGCCTGGACAGATTCCTTTTGTTTGCACAGAACGAGTCCCCTGTTTATGAATGTGAGTCACTTTGAGCCAGTGTAAATGAGCCACATTATGAGCTCAACTGCCAATCTTAAATTGGTTATTAGTGCCGACCGGGTAAGGGGCGACAGATTCCCTTCCCTGAAGGACATTTGAGGACCAGGTGGGTTTTTACCGACAATGGGCGATAGTTTCACCGCTTTACAATTCACGATGTTATTAATTGAATTCACCAGCGTGGTGGGGTTTCTCTGTCTCCCAGAGAATTAGCCTCCTGCCGCTGGAATACCAATCCAGTGACATTAACACTACGCCACCATCTCCCCCTTGACTATGGTCTGCCTGTGTCGAACAACCGACGCAACACGCTGTTTGATTCACGTTGTTTGATCCAATCAGCCAGGTGCCGGACCTGCGATTGTATGTCATAGCGAACAGGTACACAGCAAGCCCCCATTAACAGCGAGGTGATAACGACCAAGATAATCAGTTTCATTTACATGGGCTGGCGGATCAATATTAGTAAGAACCTTGAGGATTGATCCCATTCTTTACGGGGTTGCTATCCTGGACTAAAAAGGATAATTCATGACCCCCCTCACCCATTATCAATCCTCTAAAGATGTGTGTCGTATTGCGTTGTACCCCCCCCCCCCCCCACACACACACAGTGAAATAGTTCCTACACTGCCCTTCATCCTAACCAGCAGATTCTGTCTTTGAATCCTGTCAGGCAGCAGGGTAGCATTGTGGATAGCACAATCGCTTCACAGCTCCAGGGTCCCAGGTTCGGTTCCCAGCTGGGTCACTGTCTGTGTGGAGTCTGCACATCCTCCCCGTGTGTGCGTTACAGGTATAGGGTGGATACGTGGGTTTGAGTAGGGTGATCATGGCTCGGCACAACATTGAGGGCCGAAGGGCCTGTTCTGTGCTGTTCTATGTTCTATGACCCATGTAACAGTTTCTTTGATCAATACAGCCTTCCAACCTCTTTTTTCTCTCCCTATCTTTCCTGATACCTTGTTGACACAACGTGTCCATTTCTCTCCCCTCGTCTGAGCCAGTTTCTATGATCACCTCCACATCGTATTCGCAGGACGTAGCTCACCAATCTTACTTACCCCGCTGTGTGCGTGCGCTCTGCCCATCCATTTCTGCCCGACCTTCACCTCCTATCCCATCAAAAGATCCGAGCGAGAAACAGGAGGAGGCCATTCAGCCCCTCGAAGCTGCTCCGCCATTTAATACGATCATGGCTGATTTCATGGCAACCTCGGGTCTGCAGCCCCCCCCCCCCCCCCCGCCCCCCCCCCCCCCCCCCCCCGCCCCCCCCCCCCCTCCGATAACCGTTCATACCTCCTTGTTTATCAAGAATCTATCCACCTCTGCCTTAAAAATATTCAAACACTGCTCCCACCACCTTTCCAGAGAGTTCCAGAGACTCTCGATCCTCTGAGGAAATCTTTTTCCTCATCTCCATTTTAAATGAGCGACGGCTTATTTTTGATTTTGATTTGATTTATTGTCACATGTACCGAATTACAGTGAAAAGTATTTTCTGTGGCCGAGGGAACGTACACAGGACATACACAGTAGACGAAAAGAATAATCGACAGAGAACATTGACCAATGGCACGTCGACAAACAGTGATTGGTTACAGTGCGGAACAAGGGGCCAATCAAAGCAAATACATGAGCAAGAGCAGCATAGGGCGTCGTGAATAGTGTTCTTACAGGGAACAGATCAGTCCGAGGGGGACTCGTTGAGGAGTCTTGTAGCTGTGGGGACAAAGCTGTTCCTATGTCGGGATGTGCGGGTCTTCAGACTTCTGTGTCTTCTGCCTGATGGAAGGATCTGGAAGACGGCAACGCCTGGGTGGGAGGGGTCTCTGATAATGCTGTCTGCCTTCCTGAGGCAGCGGGAGGTGATTTAAACAGTGACCCCCCGAGTTCTAGATTCCAACAGGAAACTCTCCCCTCCACACCAACCCTGTCCACACCCCTCAAGCTGAGGGGTCAGAAACCAGAGGGCACACATTTAAGGTTAAGGGGCAGAAGATTTAGACGGGGTTTGAGGAATCCCGCCCCGCTGCTCCGACAACGCGTGCCGTATTCTCCGGGGGGCGGGGATCAGCCTCCCCAAACAGGCGCCGGAATGTGGCGACTAGGGGCTTTTCACAGTAACTTCATTGAAGCCTACTCGTGACAATAAGCGATTTTCATTTCCATTTCATTTCATTTCATTTCATTTTCATTTCATTTTCATTTCACGGCGTGCCGGTCGGGGGCCGTTGGTAGCCCCCCCCCCCCCCCCCCCCCCCCCCCCCCCCCCTGCAATTCTCCGGGCCTCGAGCGGCCGCCCGTTTGCGGCCGATCCCGCCGGCATGAAATGGTCACGGTCCCACACGGCGGGACCTGGTAGGCTGGCTGGGGCAGTCCCCGGGAGGGAGGAAGGGGAGTAGGGGGGGGGGGGATTCAACCCCGGGGTGGGGGGGGGATCCAACCCCCGGGGTGGGGGGGGTGGGGGGATCCAACCCCCGGGGTGGGGGGGGGTGGGGGGGATCCAACCCCCGGGGTGGGGGGGGGGGGGGGTCGGCACTGTGGCCTGGCCCGCGATCGGGGCACGACGATCTGCGGTCGAGTCTGTGCCGTGGGGGCACGCCTTCCTTCCGCGTCGGCCTCAGTAGCGCTCCGCCGTGGCCGGCACGGAGAAGAAACCCCCCTGTGCATGCGCCAGAAGACGCCGGCCCTTCGCCGCCGGTTGGCATGACGCCAAAACCCCTCCGGCGCCGGCCTAGCCACCGGAAGTGCGGAGGTTTCCGCAACTTGCGGGTGGCCCGACGCCGCAGTGCTTCGCGCTGTTTTTGACGCCGGCCGGTCAATGGGGTTTCCCGTTGTGGGGCAACCCCGCGCTGTCGGCAAACCCCCGGGCTGCCGGCAAAACTTAGCACAGTGGGCTAAACAGCTGGCTTGCAATGCAGAACAAGGCCAGCAGCGCGGGTTCAATTCCCGTATCAGCCTCCCCGAACAGGTGCCGGAATGTGGCGACTAGGGACTTTTCACAGTAACTTCATTGAAGCCTACTCGTGACAATAAGTGATTATTATTATTATTATTAAACGGAGCATCCTGCCGGCGGAGAGTCCCACCCAATATATACAATAAATATATATGTTATATATAAATCACACATGAAACAATATAATATATATAAAACATATGATCTATAAACTATATAACTATATAAAACATAATCTAAAGTATATATATTAAATATATTATATTAAATATATAGATTATGTATAACTGTCTGTGCGGAGTCTGCACATCCTCCCTGTGTCTGCGTGGGTTTCCTCCGGGTGCTCCGGTTTCCTCCCACAGTCCAAAGATGTACAGGTTCGGTGGATTGGCCGTGCTAAATTGCCCTTAGTGTCCAAAATTGCTCTTAGTGTTGGGTGGGGTTACTGGGTTATGGGGATAGGGTGGAGGTGTTAATCTTGGGTGGGGTGCTCTTTCCAGGAGCCGGTGCAGACTCGATGGGCCGAATGGCCTCCTTCTGCACTGTGACTTCTATGATAATCTATGATAACATAATACATATATTATATATCTGATTTTATTTGTGGTTTACGTAAAACATAATATATAATATATATTTAATATGCATATTGTTTTGAAAGTTTTTATATAACAATTTGCGCTCTTTAATATCGGTGTCCTTTCATTGTGAATTTTAATTTTATACCCTGAATACTCTGATGTTGATTTATTTATTTCCTGTTGTCTCTTGATTTAAATTGCTCAGCGCCTTCTCTCCCACCATTTTCTTCTGATCCTCCCTCTGCAGCGTGTCCCTCTTCACCATGTCCTGTCTTGTGGTTAGCCTCTTGCTTTCTGCCTGCACTGGCTGCTCACTGCTGCGCTGTGAGGCTTGATGCCGTAGTTAGGGCCTCGTTCCAGACACGGCTCCCCGCCAACCACATTGTGGTTTTAAAGCTCAGCTCCAGCACTCGTCACTTCACCCAGACTCGGGCTGCGAGCGTGGAAGGATTAAAAGGATTGGAAAAGGGACAGATTGCTTCCAATTATAGATATGGCTATATATGGCTTTCTTTCAAAGAAAGCACCCGGTAAAAGGCAAACTCTCGCTTATGTAAGACCGTAAGACATAGGGGCAGAAGTAGGCCACTCGGCCCATCGAGTCTGCTCCGCCATTCAATCGTTTTTAAAAATAAATTTAGAGTACCCAACTCATTTTTTCCCAATTAAGGGGCAATTTAGCCTGGCCAATCCACCTACCCTGCACATCTTTGGGTTGTGGGGGCGAAACCCACGCAGACACGGGGAGAATGTGCAAACTCTACACGGACAGAGATACACAGTAAAGCTCCCTCTACACTGTCACCATCAAACAATCCCAGGGCAGGGACAGCGCGGGGTTAGATACAGAGTAAAGCTCCCTCTACACTGTCCCCATCAAACACTCCCAGGACAGGGACAGCGCGGGGTTAGATACAGGGTAAAGCTCCCTCTGCACTGTCCCCCATCAAACACTCCCAGGACAGGTACAGCATGGGGTTAGATACAGAGTAAAGCTCCCTCTGCACTGTCCCCCATCAAACACTCCCAGGACAGGTACAGCACGGGGTTAGATACAGAGTAAAGCTCCCTCTACACTGTCACCATCAAACACTCCCAGCACAGGGACAGCGCGGGGTTAGATACAGAGTAAAGCTCCCTCTACACTGTCCCCATCAAACACTCCCAGGACAGGTACAGCATGGGGTTAGATACAGAGTAAAGCTCCCTCTACACTGTCCCCATCAAACACTCCCAGGACAGGGACAGCACCGGGTTAGATACAGAGTAAAGCTCCCTCTGCACTGTCTTGTTTCCCTCCTGGATTAATTTGTGACTATTTATGGTTGCTGGTATTTGTTTCCCGATCAAGTGGAAACATTTTCTCTCTGTGTAACGCGTCAAAGCCTTTCAGAATTTGAAAGATCTGTGGCGGGTTACCCCTCAGAGTGTCACTTTTCCAGACGGAAGAGCCAGTTGGAGGGTCATGGTGGATCCTTGGCCAAAATCGCAGCTTTGGTGTTTGTTGACCCCAAAATGGGGTATTAGTATTTCGATAAACCGTGTGGGGTGTGCCGGGGGAGTGGGCGGAGTTCGAGGTGGGGGCGGGAAGCGGCTTGATCCTCTTGCGCGACTTTCCAAAATGGCACCAGGAATGGCGAATTTGCCAATTCCATTGTGTCGTCTCCGAATGCGGACTCCTGGGCCCGGTTCTTGTTTGTGTGTGCGTGTCGCTGCCCAGATCCTGCGTACTCGTCACGCTCCCCTTCACGGTTGCCCAGTCGGCTGGTGACCTGCTGGTTTTAGGCCCCCCTTGAAGAATTGTCCGAGGAGGTGCCCGTTAACCCCAGCAGCAGTCACCACCCTCAGGTGAGAGGTTTCTTATTTCTGAAGAATGTTTCCCATACCCGTACGGTTGCTTGTGGATAGCCGAACCCTGACAGGTTTTTCTCGCAGCGCACCCCCCCCAGTGAGGAACAACCAAGTCATGATTTTGAAAATTAAATTGTCAAAGCGTGCAACTTGGCCGGTGCCGTTGCCAATGGCAACAACCAAAGTGGCTCTTACATATTACAGATTTACAGCACTTTACACTGTGGACCCTGAGGAATATATTGTAAATTTAATATTGTGGTCCGGGGAGGAGTAAGTGGGGGGGGGGGTGCTCAAGGATGAAGCCAGGGGCCCGGTCAAAGTTCAAGTCGAGGGGGGGTCAAAGATCAAACTGGGGAGGGGGCCAAAGATCATGGCACAGGACAGCAAAGCAGGGGTTTCCCAATCGGATTTGATATAATCCCACCCGTCAATCAGTATTTCAGATCATACCTGTCGAGGAAATCTGGGCCCAAGGATTAAAGGGAGGAGGCGCTATACGAAGTTAATCTTTCCCTGTCATCAAGGTTTAGCCGTTTCCTTGTTCATGCTGCCCGGATGTTGATCGCTCCTATATCGCTGTTCCTGGGCGATCAGTTCAACAGCAGCGTAATTAGTCGACAGTGATGGGAACAGCGGGTGGGAGAATGCTTTGTCTTAAGTAAACATTTATAATGCCTCGGTCTTCCCAGCTCCCGCACCCTTTCCTTTTATTAACAGTCCGGACACTCCCTTGTTGATCAGTGGCTGGAGTATAGAGCTCCCCTCCATTTCTTACAGATGGGTGGGGGGCCGGGAAGGGGGTGGGGGGCCGGGAAGGGGGGGGAGGGGGGCCGGGAAGGGGGGGGGGCAGGGCTGAGGGGCATGGACATGGGAACAGTGCACATGTGAGGGAGATATTAGCACACTTTGCATCAAAGGGCAATTGCAGGTGACTTGTGTAAAAGTCACTGTCTGGACTCGATCCCGAATGTGCGATTGGAGTGCAGCAGGCATTCCCATTCCACAGAATCCCTAGTGGAGCCAAATCCCCTCCCCCACTTACTCCCATTCCACAGCATCCCAATATATCAAACTCCTGGAATTCTATAGAATCCCAATATATCAAACCCCCTCCCATTCTATAGCATCCCAATATATCAAACCCCCTCCCATTCTATAGCATCCCAATATATCAAACCCCCTCCCATTCTATAGCATCCCAATATATCAAACCCTCTCCCATTCTATAGCATCCCAATATATCGAACCCCCTCCCACTCTATAGCATCCCAATATATCAAACCCCCTCCCATTCTATAGCATCCCAATATATCAACTCCCTACCATTCTATAGCATCCCAATATATCAAACTCCTGGAATTCTATAGCATCCCAATATATCAAACCACCTCCCATTCTATAGCATCCCAATATATCAAACCCTCTACCAATCTATAGCATCCCAATATATCAAACCCCCTCCCATTCTATAGCATCCCAATATATCAAACCCTCTCCCAATCTATAGCATCCCAATATATCAAACCCCCTCCCATTCTATAGCATCCCAATATATCAAACCCCTCCCATTCTATAGCATCCCAATATATCAAACCCTCTCCCATTCTATAGCATCCCAATATATCAAACCCCTCCCATTCTATAGCATCCCAATATATCAAACCCCCTCCCATTCTATAGCATCCCAATATATCAAACCCCCTCCCATTCTATAGCATCCCAATATATCGAACCCCCTCCCATTCTATAGCATCCCAATATATCAAACCCCCTCCCATTCTATAGCATCCCAATATATCAACTCCCTACCATTCTATAGCATCCCAATATATCAAACTCCTGGAATTCTATAGCATCCCAATATATCAAACCACCTCCCATTCTATAGCATCCCAATATATCAAACCCTCTACCAATCTATAGCATCCCAATATATCAAACCCCCTCCCATTCTATAGCATCCCAATATATCAAACCCCCTCCCATTCTATAGCATCCCAATATATCAAACCCCTCCCATTCTATAGCATCCCAATATATCAAACCCTCTCCCATTCTATAGCATCCCAATATATCAAACCCCCTCCCATTCTATAGCATCCCAATATATCAAACCACTCCCATTCTATAGCATCCCAATATATCAAACCACTCCCATTCTATAGCATCCCAATATATCAAACCCCCTCCCATTCTATAGCATCCCAATATATCAAACCCCCTCCCATTCTATAGCATCCCAATATATCAAACCCCCTCCCATTCTATAGCATCCCAATATATCAAACCCCCTCCCATTCTATAGCATCCCAATATATCAAACCCCTCCCATTCTATAGCATCCCAATATATCAAACCCTCTCCCATTCTATAGCATCCCAATATATCAAACCCCCTCCCATTCTATAGCATCCCAATATATCAAACCCCCTCCCATTCTATAGCATCCCAATATATCAAACCCCTCCCATTCTATAGCATCCCAATATATCAAACCCCCTCCCATTCTATAGCATCCCAATATATCAAACCCCCTCCCATTCTATAGCATCCCAATATATCAAACCCTCTCCCATTCTATAGCATCCCAATATATCAAACCCCCTCCCATTCTATAGCATCCCAATATATCAAACCACTCCCATTCTATAGCATCCCAATATATCAAACCACTCCCATTCTATAGCATCCCAATATATCAAACCCCCTCCCATTCTATAGCATCCCAATATATCAAACCACTCCCATTCTATAGCATCCCAATATATCAAACCCCCTCCCATTCTATAGCATCCCAATATATCAAACCCCCTCCCATTCTATAGCATCCCAATATATCAAACCCCCTCCCATTCTATAGCATCCCAATATATCAAACCACTCCCATTCTATAGCATCCCAATATATCAAACCACTCCCATTCTATAGCATCCCAATATATCAAACCCCCTCCCATTCTATAGCATCCCAATATATCAAACCCCCTCCCATTCTATAGCATCCCAATTTATCAAACCCTCTCCCATTCTATAGCATCCCAATATATCGAACCCCCTCCCATTCTATAGCATCCCAATATATCAAACCCCCTCCCATTCTATAGCATCCCAATATATCAAACCCCCTCCCATTCTATAGCATCCCAATATATCAAACCCCTCCCATTCTATAGCAGCCCAATATATCAAACCCTCTCCCATTCTATAGCATCCCAATATATTGAACCCCCTCCCATTCTATAGCATCCCAATATATCAAACCCCCTCCCATTCTATAGCATCCCAATATTTCAAACCCTTTGGCATTCTATAGCATCCCAATATATCAAACCCCTCCCATTCTATAGCATTCCAATATATCAAACCCTCTCCCATTCTATAGCATCCCAATATATCGAACCCCCTCCCATTCTATAGCATCCCAATATATCAAACCCCTCCCATTCTATAGCATCCCAATATATCAAACCCTCTCCCAATCCATAGTATCCCAACATATCAAACCCCCTCCCATTCTATAGCATCCCAATATATCAAACCCCCTCCCATTCTATAGCATCCCAATATATCAAACCCCCTCCCAGAAATGCACAGAACAATTTGTCAAATGAGAGCAGACTTTGGGTTGGACTGCCTCCCATAGTTGAATAGCCTACCCATGCCCTCGCTCTCTGAAGGCTGGTTGGCCATATGCTTGAAATCCATTAACCGTATCCCAAAGTATACCTGAGGCTGCAGAAGAAGGCTCGGTGGTGGTGGTGGTGTGGTGTGGTGGGGTGGGGGTGGAGGTTGGGGGGGGGGGGGTGGCGGGGTTTGGATATAAGTGGGGAGGAGGAATTTGGAACAAAATGTGAGGGGCCAGAAATCTGTTGTCGGGGAGGGAAAGGGTTAAAGAAATGATGGCAGGATTTTCATTTCTATAGCAGTGTATGTAACTGCAAAGCATTGCCAATGATGTACCTTTAACGTGCAGTCACTGTTGGAATACATGAAACACGCCAGCTAATTTGTACATGGTGAGATCCCACAACTAGAATCGTGATAGTGAGCAAAGAGTTTGCACGTTCTCCCCGTGTCTGCGGGGTTTCCTCCGAGTGCTCCTGTTTCCTCCCACGGTCCAAAGATCTGCAGGTTAGGTGGGTTGGCCAATGCGCGGAGCTACGGGGGGGGTGGGGCTGGTGAGTGGTCCTGGGTAGACTGCTCTTTCGGAGTGTGGGTGCAGACCCGATGGGCTGAATGGCCTCCTTCTGCACTGCAGGGATTTGAACCTCATTGTAGATGATGCTGGTTGAGGACCTGGTCAGGACACCACCTATACCTTCCCTGTCCTTCGATACAGGACCATGGGATTTTGTACACGCACCTGAGAGAACAGTTGTCAATGACTAATCCAAAGGATGGTATGTCTAACAATGTGGCACCATTTCCTCAATGCTGCCCACAGAGCGCCAGCCTACATTTGGGTGCTCAAGTCTCTGGACTTTAATCCCCAGCCTTCTAGGTCAGAGAAGTATAGTGTATTGAAAATTGCAATGTGCATTTTGTCCACCTGAGGTAATCATACACGCATGTACCAGCAGAGGGAGTCTGCCAGGAAATAAGGGGCGGAATTCTCCGACCCCCCCGCAGGGTTGGGGAATCGCCCGGGGCCTTCGTAAATCCCGCCCCCGCCGTGGCCGGAATTCTCCGCCACCCGGGAATTGGCGGGGGCGGGAATCGCGCCCCGCTGGTCGGCGGGCCCCCCCGCGCCGGTCGGCGGGCCCTCGCGGTGATTCTCCAGCCCGCGATGGACCAAAGTCCCGCCGTTGTCAGGCCTCTCCCGCTGACGTGGTTTAATCCACCTCTGGTGCCGGTGGGAGCAGGTGGTGCGAGCGGGCCCCGGGGGGGGGGGGGGGCGTGACCCCACGGTGGCCTGGCCCGCGATCGGGCCCCACCGATCGGCGGGCGGGCCAGTGCCATGGGGGCACTCTTTTTCTTCCGCCGCCGCCACGGCCTCCACCATGGCGGAGGCGGAAGAGACCCCCTCCACCGCGCATGCGCCGGTGGTGACGTCAGCGGCCGCTGACGCTCTGGCGCATGCGCAGACTCACGCCGACCGGCGAACGCCTTTCGGCCAGCCCCGACCCCGGTCGGCGTGGTGTCAAAGGCCATTGCCGCCAGTCGGCGGAGCGGGAGGTACTCCGGCCCGGGCCCTAGCCCCTAAAGGTGCAGAGAATTCCGCACCTTTGGGGAGGCCCGACGCCGGAGTGGTTGGTGCCACTCCGCTACGCTGGGAGCCCCCCCGCCCCGCCGGGTAGGGGAGAATCCCGGCCCAGGTATCCATGAATTGGCAGCTTACGCAACTCGAAATCTAAATGTCCCTGGCTGGATCTGTGACTATTTCTCTCACAAGAACCTCTCAAGTCGAGAGTGGGACCTACTGAGCCACGGCTAACTCCAGCTAAACCACTGGCTAAACTACTGGATAATGGGCCGGGGGAAAGGGGCTGCAGAGTCTCCCATTCAGGGGCAAAACCTTGGCTCATGGGCTTGTAACAAGGAGCCACCGTAAAGATAAACAGTCGCTATTCTTGCTTGGAGATTCGTTGAGCACTGTTAGACCTGGAGGATAATCTTTATGACACAGAAATGGAGGCCACACAAATGCAGAATCTATGACTAATCATGCTCGATTTTCCATCAGGGTTCTCGGATGTTTTTAATACCCACAATAAGCTTTCACAAACGAACAAAAGGGATAGAGCTTTGATTTTAAGATGGAAGAAAGGAAATACAGCAGCAGAAACCTTTTTAAGGTCAATGTGAGCCTGAGGTGGAATCATACTTTATGCCACTCGTTTGTGGCTTGATGCTTTCTGCCACTGCTTAAATCAGCCCAAATCATAAACTGTAACTGTCATTAGACCGAGTAAGGTCCCACTGAAGGGGCAACATGCAGATCGCTCTCTCTTCCCCCCCTCCACATCATCCCTGCTCCTGCTCCTCCCTTGGGCCTAGTGTCCAGACCAACAAAACCTCCTTGTCCATCACTGCGGGAACCATACCAGCTCATTTATTCCTTTCCTCTTTCTCTCCGTCAGGTGGGTCTTCATGATGCTCTTGAAGCTCCGACCCCAGTGATAGTCAGTGTGTGTGGGCCCCGTACCCCAGTGAGAGTCAGTGTGTGTGGGACCCGTACCCCAGTGAGAGTCAGTGTGTGTGGGACCCATACCCCAGTGAGAGTCAGTGTGTGTGGGACCCCGTACCCCAGTGAGAGTCAGTGTGTGTGGGACCCGTACCCCAGTGAGAGTCAGTGTGTGTAGGACCTGTACCCCAGTGAGAGTCAGTGTGTGTGGGCCCCGTACCCCAGTGAGAGTCAGTGTGTGTGGGACCCGTACCCCAGTGAGAGTCAGTGTGTGTGGGACCCGTACCCCAGTGAGAGTCAGTGTGTGTGTGGGACCCGTACCCCAGTGAGAGTCAGTGTGTGTGGAACCTGTACCCCAGTGAGTCAGTGTGTGTGGGACCCGTACCCCAGTGAGTCAGTGTGTGTGGGACCCGTACCCCAGTGAGAGTCAGTGTGTGTGGAACCCGTACCCCAGTGAGAGTCAGTGAGTGTGGGACCCATACCCCAGTGAGAGTCAGTGTGTGAGGGACCCGTACCCCAGTGAGAGTCAGTGTGTGTGGGACCCGTACCCCAGTGAGAGTCAGTGTGTGTGGAACCTGTACCCCAGTGAGAGTCAGTGTGTGTGGGACACGTACCCCAGTGAGAGTCAGTGTGTGTGGAACCCGTACCCCAGTGAGAGTCAGTGTGTGTGGAACGCGTACCCCAGTGAGAGTCAGTGTGTGTGGGACCCGTACTCCAGTGAGAGTCTGTGTGTGGGACCCGTATCCCAGTGAGTGTCAGTGTGTGTGGGACCCGTACCCCAGTGAGAGTCAGTGTGTGTGGGACCCGTACCCCAGTGAGAGTCAGTGTGTGTGGGACCCGTACCCCAGTGAGAGTCAGTGTGTGTGGGACCCGTACCCCAGTGAGAGTCAGTGTGTGTGGAACCCGTACCCCAGTGAGAGTCAGTGTGTGTGGGACCCGTACCCCAGTGAGAGTCAGTGTGTGGAACCTGTACCTCAGTGAGAGTCAGTGTGTGTGGGACCCGTACTCCAGTGAGAGTCAGTGTGTGTGGGACCCGTACCCCAGTGAGAGTCTGTGTGTGGGACCCGTATCCCAGTGAGAGTCAGTGTGTGTGGGACCCGTACCCCAGTGAGAGTCAGTGGGTGTGGGACCCGTACCCCAGCGAGAGTCAGTGTGTGTGGGACCCCTACCCCAGTGAGAGTCAGTGTGTGTGGGACCCGTAACCCAGTGAGAGTCAGTGAGTGTGGGACCCATACCCCAGTGAGAGTCAGTGTGTGAGGGACCCGTACCCCAGTGAGAGTCAGTGTGTGTGGGACCCGTACCCCAGTGAGAGTCAGTGTGTGTGGGACCCGTACCCCAGTGAGAGTCAGTGTGTGTGGGACCCGTACCCCAGTGAGAGTCAGTGTGTGTGGGACCCGTACCCCAGTGAGAGTCAGTGTGTGGGACCCGTATCCCAGTGAGAGTCAGTGGGTGGTGTCAGTGCCCCAGTGAGAATCAGTGTATGTGGGACCTGTACCCCAGTGAGAGTCAGTGTGTGTTAGACCCGTACCCCAGTGAGAGTCAGTGTGTGTGGGACCCGTACCCCAGTGAGAGTCAGTGTGTGTGGGACCCGTACCCCAGTGAGAGTCAGTGTGTGTGGGACCCGTACCCCAGTGAGAGTCAGTGTGTGTGGAACCCGTACCCCAGTGAGAGTCAGTGTGTGTGGGACCCGTACCCCAGTGAGAGTCAGTGTACGTGCAACCTGTCCCCCAGTGAGAGTCAGTGGGCGGGATTCTCCGACCCCCCCGTCAGGTTGGAGAATCGCTGGGGGGGGGGGGGGCAGCGTGAATCCCGCCCCTCCCCTCCGACGCCAGCTGCAGAATTCTCCGGTGCCAGTTTTTTGCCCAGGGCGGGCATCTCTCCCGATTACAATCGCTCCACCGTTGGCGGCCGTGCCTTCAGCTGCCGGGGCCCCAGGCTCTGGAATTCCCTTCCCTAAACCTCTCCGCCTCCCCAGCTCGCTCTCCTTCTTCCAGACCCAAATCCCACCTCTTTGACCAATCGCTGGGTCACTGACTCTCAATCACGTTGTGTGTCTCGGTGTCACACTTTGTTTTGTGACGCTCTGTGAAGGACCCCAGGACGTTCCGTTACATTGAAGGTGCCGCATAAAGATAAGGTATCTTTGCCGCTGCTTATCCCAATTGGCTTTGTGGGAGGAAACCGGAGCACCCGGAGAACGTGCAGACTCCACATAGACAGTGACCCAAGCCGGGAATCGAACCTGGGACCCTGGTGCTGTGAAGCAACAGTGCTATCCACTGTGCTACCGTGCTACTCTCTCTGCCTCAATCTTTCCTGGGTTTCCTCCGGGGGGGCCTGGTATTCTCCCAAAAGCCTAAAGTCCCGAAAGAAGTGCTGTTAGGGAATCGGCCATTCTGAATTCTCCCTCTGTGTACCCGAACAGGCGGCAGAATGTGGCGACTAGGGGCTTTTCACAGTAACTTCATTGAAGCCTACTCGTGACAATAAGCAATTTGCATTTAATTTCATTTATTTCCCCCCGTCTTTCTCTCTCCCCTCTCTCGAACTCTCCCCGTGTCTCTCTCTCTCCATTTTGCTCTCTCTATCCCTGTCGCGTTTGCTCTCCCTGTCTCTCTCTCTCTCTCTCCCACTTGTCCTCTCTCACTCGGTCCCTGTCTGTCTCTCTCTCCTCTTGCCTCCCTCTCTCTCTCCCTTTCTCTCTCACCCTCTCGCTTTCTCTCCGTGTCCCTCCCTACCTCACTCTCTCCATCTCTCTCACTCTCTCTTCCCTGCCTTTCTCTCTCTTCCCGTGTGTCTCTCTCCCCGTCTCTCTCTTTCTCGCTCCTCCCATCTCTCTCTCCCCTTGTCTTTCTCTCTCTCTCCCTCCCCCCCTCCCCGCATGTCTTTCCCTGTCCACCGCCCCCCCCCCCCCCCCCCCGCCCCGCTCAGCTGTTCAAAGTGCCTCTTGTCGGCTGAGAGTTTAAAATGCTCCTTAACTCAGTGGACTGTCTTTCTCCCCCCCCCCCCCCCCCTCCTCCTCCAGAGAGCTTTTAACAAACACTTTGAGATTGCATTACAAAACAATGATTCAGCTAAATATTCCCCAGATGCTTGTTCTGGGAAGCCTGGCAGGGTTCCATGACAGATGGTGTCCCAGAGGAAATGGATGGCGATGGAGGGGAGGTGTGAGATGGGGGGGGGGGGGGGGGGGAGATGGGGAAGAGAATGCTGACACGATCAGAAAGCGAGGGTTTGGGCTGCCGTTGTTTACCTGAGGGGGCGAAATCCCGGAAGTCTGAAGGGGCTGGTTTAGCTCACAAGGCTAAATCGCTGGCTTATAAAGCAGACCAAGCAGGCCAGCAGCACGGTTCGTACCAGCCTCCCCGGACAGGTGCCGGAATGTGGCGACTAGGGGCTTTTCACAGTAACTTAATTGAAGCCTACTCGTGACAATAAGCGATTTTCATTTCATTTCATTTTCAAGATCTCTTCAATTCCTGGTGAATCTGCAGCCAGAGGGAAGCGTGCCGCAATTGAAAATAATCTGAGAATTGTTCTGCTCCGAAATCTCTGAACATATCTGGATCTGGGATCGAATGTTCCCGTGAAGCGGGATGGCTCTTTACATTATCGGCGCTAGATAAATGCAGTGTCATTCCTTCACGGGATGTGGGCGCCGCTGGGCCGGGACAGCATTTGTTCCCCCATCCCTAATTCCCCTTAAACTGAGTGCCTCAATTCCGGCCTCGGGAGACTGTCTGTGCGGAGTCTGTACGCTCTCCCCGTGTCTGCGTGGGTTCCCTCCGGGTGCTCCGGTTTCTTCCCACAGTCCAAAGATGCGCAGGTTAGGGTGGACTGGCCGTGATAAATTGTTCCTTAGTGCCCAACGGTTAGTCACGGCTACGGATTTAAGTGGGAGATTGGGCCTATTTTTTTGAATGTTTGGTGCAGATTCGATGGGCCGAATGACGACCTCCTGCACTGTAGGGTTTCTATGATAAAGGGGCCAATCATTTTGGACCGAATTGAGAAATTCCTTCACTCTTATTAGAGTCTTGTAAATCTTTGGCTTTCTCAACCCCAGAGCATTGTGGGTTCTCCGTCAATGAATATATTTAATGGGCGGGATTCTCCCAACCCGCGGCGGAGTGGCGTGAACGGGCGGCTGCCAGGAGTAATTCTGGCCCCTTCAGGGGGCGAGCACGGCGCTGGAGCGGTCCACGCCGCTCCAGCTACGGATCCCGGCGCGAACTGTGCGCCGCGGGGATCCGCGCATGCGCAGTGCCCTCCTTCAACGGGCCGGCCCCGACACAACATGGCGCAGGGCTACAGGGGCCGGCGTGTAGGAAAGGAGGACCCCAGCCAGAGAGGCCGGCCCGCCGAACGGTGGGCCCCGATCGCGGGCCAGGCCACATCAGAACCCCCCCCCCCCCCCACCCCCACCCCAGGGTCGGACCCCCCCTCTCCCCCCACAGGCTGCCACCCGACCCTTCAACGCCAAGCTCCCGCCGGTTCGGAGCGGGTTAGAACGGCGGCAGCGGGACTCCGTTTTTTTCCTACGGCCACTCGGCCCATCGGGGCCGGAGAATTGGCGGGCCGGCCGCGCGGGGCAGTCCGTGATCGGCGCCGCGCCAATCACGCCGGCACCAATGGCGCCGATTCTCCCAATCGCGTGCCTCCATCGGGGCGGCGTGGGCCCAGGGCTGGGAGAATCCCGCCCAAGATCTTTGCTCTCTCACCATTATGCCGTTAATTTATTCGTAAAGAACTAATTGTTCGGAGAATGGGCATGAGAAAAATATCAGCCATGATTGAATGGCGGTGCAGGCTCGATGGGCCGAGTGGCCTAATTCTGCTCCTGCATCTTATGGTCTTCTTGTCTTATTACGACCCCATACCTGGGGCCAGGACACTAGACCAAAACCCCAATATTTTAGTTAATTTGCAAGACTGAGTGGAAAGAATGGTTCACTCCAGGAGTGAGTGCATGAAGAAATAGGGCTTTGGTATTTTGATACCAAATTTTATTATGAATACAATATTAAACTCTTTAACTTTACACCTGGAAATAACAGCTCATAATTACCTCTTAAACATTCCTACCCAATTCCCCATTAAACAACAGGAAAGGAAACATACAGCTCTCAATCTATCTTAAATAGCATGGCTGTGGGCGGCATGTGGCGCAGTGGTTAGCACTGGGACTGTGGCGCTGAGGTCCCAGGTTCGAATCCCGGCCCTGGTCACTGTCCGTGTGGAGTTTGCACGTTCTCCCCATGTCCGCGTGGGTTTCACCCCCACAACCCACAGATGTGCTGGTAAGGTGGCTTGGCCACGCTAAATTGCCCCTTAATTGGAAAAAAAATAATAATTGGCTACTCTAAATTTCTTAGAAAAAAAAATTAGCATGGCCTAGAGTAATTCTCGCTTTACCAAATAGATTTGGCGGAGGTTGGAAATCCTTCAGACTCTGGCTGAATATCTTCAAATAGGCTTGAACTGGGTTGTTTTACATAGAACATAGACTATACAGTGCAGAAGGAGGCCATTCGCCCATCGAGTCTGCACCGACCCACTTAAGCCTCACTTCCACCCTATCCCGGTAACCCAACAACCCCTCCTAACCTTTTTGGACACTAAGGGCAATTTAGCATGGCCAATCCACCTAACCTACACGTCTTTGGACTGTGGGAGGAAACCGGAGCACCCGGAGGAAACCCACGCAGACACGGGGAGAACATGCAGACTCCGCACAGACAGTGACCCAAGTCGGCAATTGAACCTGGGACCCTGGCGCTGTGAAGCTAGAGTGCTATTCACTTGTGCTCTTAGCCTCTTATCTTCAGACAAGACTGTTCCACTTCAAAATATTATTACTCTTTTTAAAACTACCCTACTGGGAAAGAGAACTGCCTTCACTTGTGGACTCTGCGGTAACCAGGTCAGATCTCTTCAAAAGCTTACTCCAAAAAAAAATCTCCCTCTCTTTCGCTCCACTCAGCTCTGACAACATCTCCCCAAGCTGAATAACTGAATTAACTTTCCGGGGACTGAAAGCACGTTCCCCCCCACCCCCCCCCCCCCCCCACCCTCCAGGGAATGTCCCCAGTCAAACCACAGTGCATTAGCCCAGACTGAACCCCCCCCCCCCCCAGGGAATGTCCCCAGTCAAACCACAGTGCATTAGCCCAGACTGAACCCCCCCCCCCAGGGAATGTCCCCAGTCAAACCACAGTGCATTAGCCCAGACTGAAACCCCCCCCCCAGGGAATGTCCCCAGTCAAACCACAGTGCATTAGCCCAGACTGAAAAACACATACCTCTGGTCAATTCCGCAATCTGGCTGCTAAAAGCTCCCCAAGCCCTGCAAAACAGAATTATATCTTTGGGGAAAAAAAATGACCACTGCAGTCAAACGCACTCTAACCCTGGCAGCACGGTGGTGCAGTGGGTTAGCCCTGCAGCCTCACGGCTCCAGATTCGATCCTGGCTCTGGGTCACTGTCCGTGCGGAGTTTGCACATTCTTCCCGTGTTTGCGTGGGTTTTGCCCCCACAAACCACAAGATGTGCCGGGTAGGGGGATTGGCCACGCTAAATTGCCCCTTAATTGGAAAAAATTAATTGGGTACTCTAAATTTAAAAAAAAACGCACTCTAACCCCAGACTTTTAATCCTTAAATTGCCCAATACTTAAAATCCAATATTCCTAAAACCTTCCCGTTGTCACATGCCAGAATGACACTGAGTAGCAACGTGCCAACTTACCTGCCCACCGGCCTCCCCCATACATTCTCCCCCAATACTCCTCCCCAATACACTCTCCCCAATACTCCTCGCCCCCCCCCCCCCTCCCCCCACCCTCCAGCAAATGTGAAATTAATTCTATCTCATTGGAACCCAAGGCTTAAGACAGTAAGAAATAGGAACAGGAGTTAGGCCGTTCGGCCCCTCGATACTGCTCTGCCACTCAATAGGATCATGGCTGATCCGACATTCCTCACGTCCATTTCCCTGCCGTTCTCCCTAACCCGTGACTCCCTCACTATCTCAATCTTAAATATACACGAGGCTCTGCCGCCACAGCTTTCTGTGACAAGGAGTTCCAAAGATTCTCAACCCTCTGAGAGAAGAAATTCCTCCTTGTTTCAGCCTTGAATTGCCCCCCCCCCCCCCTTGATTCTGAGACTCTGCCCTCTGGTCCTAGACTCCCCCACGAGGGGAAACATCCTCTCAGCATTTACCCGGTCAAACCCTGTATGAATCCGACATGTTTCAATTAGATCATGAATGAAATGAAATGAAAATTGCTTATTGTCACGAGTAGGCTTCAAATGAAGTTACTGTGAAAAGCCCCTAGTCGCCACATTCCGGCGCCTGTTCGGGGAGGCTGTTATGGGAATTGAACCGTGCTGCCGGCTTGCCTTGGTCTGCTTTCAAAGCCAGCGATTTAGCCCAGTGAGCTAAACAGCCCCTAAACAGATCATCTCCCATCCTTCTAAATTCCTATGAGTAGAGTCCCAACCTATTTCACCGTTGCTCATAAGCCAATCCCTCCATTTTGGGCTCATCGCAGTGAACCTTCTCTGAATCTCCTCCAACGAAATAATGGGCGGGATTCTCCATCCCCGTGCCCCCCCCCCCCCCCCCCCCCCCCCAGCCACATTTACCGGCGCACCCCCATCAGCAGCGGGATTCTCCCTTCCTGCAGCCGGCCAATGGGACTTCCCATTGTGGGCTACCCCACGCCGTTGGGAAACACCAGGGCCGTGAAATAAGCGGCAAGAACCGAGTTGAGGAGGAACTACTTCTCGTAGAAGTTTGGCGAATCTGTGGAACTCCCTGCCCCATTGTGCGGTGGAATCATTTCAAGAAGGAGATAGATATGTTTTTGATTTTAAAAACGGGTTAATGGGATATGGGGGGGGGGGGGGGGGGGGGGGCGGACCTCCGGTGATGGCGGGAGGGAGCCAGCCGCACACTGGGGGGCTTCCGTTCGGGAACGGAATTTTCGGGGTCTAAGCGCCCGGTCCCAGGGGCAACGGAGGCTGCAAAAGCAGTAAGAAGGCGCAGTGAGGTGAGATGCCCAAGTTGGGGGGAAAAAAACGGCCGTGAAAAAAGTGGGTAATGAAAGTTCGCCGGGGAGTGGAAAGGTCAGCGTGGGGACTGTAAGGAAAGTGGAGGCTGGGGCACCAGGGGAGGCCGCATTGCACACATCAGAAGGAATGACCAAGGGATGGCCATGGAACTTGAAAAACAGTTCACAAAACACATGGAAGCGATGAAGGAGGAGATGGGGGCGGTATTGAAAGTGGTGGTGGGGAGGCGATTGCCCCAGTGAGGGCGGCGGTATCAAGCGCAGTGGCAGAGGTGCGGGAGCAAGGTGAGATACTGAAGGAAGTGGAAGAGACATTCTCTCAGCAGAGTGATCAACTCACCTCGATGGGGAAGGAGCTACGGAGGGTGATAGAGACCAACAAGGGTCTGCGAGCCAAAATGGAAGACCTGGAAAACAGATCCAGGCGACAGAATCTGAGGATCGTGGGTCTGCCCGAAGGGGTGGATACCCGAGGCCGACGGAGTATTTTGCCACGATGTTGGCGGAGCTATTGGGGGAGGGGGGGCGATCCCTCCCGATATGAGCTGGATCGGGCTCATCGGTCATGGAGGCCTGTACCAAAGGCGAGTGAGCCGCCAAGGGTAGTGACTCTGTGCTTCCGTAGGTACAGTGTGAAGGAGAAGGTCCTGTGCTGGGCCAAGCAGAAGCGGGTGGTGCAGTGGGCTGGAGCTGGTATACGCGTGTACCAGGACTTTACGGTGGAGCTGGCGAGGAGGCGGGCTGCCTTCAGCCGGGTGAAGAAGGCACTGTACATCAGCAGGATGCAGTGCGGCATAGTGTGTCCAGCTAAGTTGAGGGTGACCTACAAATCCAAGGACTTTTACTTTGGGACAGCGGAAGCAGCGGAGGAGTTTGCGAAGGCAGAAGGACTGTGGCAGAATTGAGAAATGGTCATGTACCGATGTAGCTGTATTTTTGTAACTGTATTTTTTCACTGCGTGTTGGTGTATGTGCTAAATGAGTCGACGCTGTATATAAGAGAGTTGAGACTTTCATTTGCAACGAGGGTTCTTTGGGGCTTGGGTGTATATGCGGGGTTTGTGTGCTAAAGGGGATTTCTTGGTTTTCCTGGGACCGGGCGAGGGGGAAGGAGACCTGGGCGGGGGCCTCCACGCTGGCCGGTTTAAGCCGGCCAGTGAACGGGGGTGAGGTGAGGGGAGGGGCTGCGGCCATCTGGGCCTGGCAGAACAGGGTCCGATGAGTCTAGCCGGGGTGGAAAGTTGGGAGAAGGAACCGAGGTTGGGGGAGGTGTTTACAAGAGGAAGTGGAGGGGGGGAGTCTGGGAGGGGGGGGAGGGGGGTGTCTATAATTCATGGGTGTCATTCACGGTACTCTTTCGGGGATTGGGGAGGGGTCGGGGGGGGGGTGGACTCTATATGTCAATGATGACCAGAGGCGATTCCTGATTCCTTTTTTTTTATTTTTCCCACCTTGGGAGGGTTTGTTTTATTTGATGCTTATATTGTCAGATGGGCCGCTGCTTGGAGCGGTGGGAAGATGGGATCGTTGTTGTTGATAAGGGGATTGACATTGTATTTGTTATCGTTTACTGTTTGTTGGTGGGGTGTAAACTCTGAAGAAAATGTGAAAATGGAGAATAGAAATATTTTTTAAAAAGGGGTTTGGGGACCAGGTGGATTTGAGACCAGGAAGAGATCAGCCATGATCTGAACGAATGGTGGAGCCGGCCTCGAAGGGCTCCTAATTCCTATGTTCCCATAGCATAGTGGTTAGCACAATTGCTTCACAGCTCAAGGGTCCCAGGTTCGATTCCCGGCTTTGGTCACTGTCTGTGTGGAGTCTGCACGTTCTCCCCGCGTCTGCGTGGGTTTCCTCCGGGTGCTCCGGTTTCCTCCCACAGCCCAAAGATGTGCAGGTTAGGTGGATTGGCCAGGCTAAATTGCCCTTAGTGACCAAAATTGCCCTTAGTGTTGGGTGGGCTTACTGGGTTATGGGGATAGGGTGGAGGTGGGGGCTTGAGTAAGGTGTTCTTTCAAAGAGCCGGTGCAGACTCGATGGGCCGAATGACCTCCTTCTGCACTGTAAATTCTACGATTCCGTTAACCTTCCTGATTACCTGCTGCCCCTGTGTGCTCCCTTTCGGTGTTTCGTGCACAAGTCCCCCACGTCCCTTTATGTTGAAGCTTTCTGCAGTTTTTCTCCACTTAAATAATACTGTTTTCCCGTCCAACATGAACAACGTCACATTTTCCCACGTTATATTCCATTGGCCAACTTTTGCCCACTCACGTAACCGACCCATATCTCTGTGCAAACTGTTTTTGAATCCCTCGCGTCTTTCCACCTATTTTTGTGTCGGCTGCAGATTTGGCTCCAATACATTCGCTGCCTTCCTCCATGTCATTAATATATATTGTAAATAGTGCCCGTCCCAGCACTGATCCCTGTGGAACTCCACTCTTTATAGGTCGCCACCCTGAAAAAGGACATTCAATGTTTCCTGCCCAAAAGCCAATTCTTTCTCCGTCCCATACACTATCCCAAACACCATGGGCTCTTATCTTATGATTTAGCGTTTTGCAAGGTACCTTGTCAAATGCCTTCTGGATGTCCAAATACATCACATCAACTGGTCCTCCTCTATCCACTGGTTGAAACCTCCTCGAAAAACTATAATATATTACTCAGACACTAATAATAATAATCTTTATTGTCACGAGTAGGTTTACATTAACACTGCAATGATGTTACTGTGAAAATCCCCTAGTCGCCACATTCCGGCGCCTGTTCGGGTACACAGAGGGAGAATTCCGAATGTCCGATTCACCCAACAAGCACGTCTTTTGGGACTTGTGGGAGGAAACCGGAGCACCCGGAGGAAACCCACGCCGACATGGGGAGAACGTGCAGACTCCGCTCAGACAGTGACCCAAGCCGGGAATTGAACCCGGGACCCTGGAGCTGTGAAGCAACAGTGCTAACCACTGTGCTGCCCCCTTGATGATATCCTTTTATGAAGCCAGGCTGACTCTGCTTGATTAGATCAACACAGAGGGGGCAATTCTCCCAAATAGAGCCCAAGTGTTCGCGCAGTCGTGAACGCCGTCGCGTTTCACGACGGCGCGAACCGGGCACGGTTACGACCGAATCTGTCCCCCACAAGGGGCCAGCACGGTGTTGGAGGCGGTTCGCGCCGCTCCAGCCTCCCTTCCCGGCGCCAAATGGCCGCCGCGCCAACCTGCGCATGCGCGGGGGACTTCTTTAGCTCGCCGGCCCCGACTCAACATGCAGTCAGTGTTCAGGGGCCGGCCGCGCCAGGAAGTCGGCCGGGGGGGGGGGGGGGGGGGGGGGGGGGGGGTGAGAGGCCGGCCCTCCAGACTCCAGACCCACAGCGATGAGGTTGTCTCTTAAATGGCCCAACAAGCAGCTTAGTCGAATTCAGCCGCGAACAAGGACCAGGGACAGCTCAGCCATTCAGCTCACCACCACCTTCTGAAGGGCAGCTCGTGTTGGCCCAGTAAACGCGGGCCGAACCAGCGACGCCCCCCACCCCGTTACTGAATTTTCTAAGGAGCTGCTTTGGGTGGGATAACTTGTTTGGTTCATTAATCGGAACCCAAACGTCAACCTTGATCAATGCAAAACTCTGCCCTAGTTTATCCCTGTCCCACTGGTTTGTGGGTCAGTATCTTGGACAGATTTAGGATACCAGGCCACAGGAATTGAGATCATTTGAAATTAAAAACAGAACAAAGCTGGAAAAAAGTCTGCCGCAGCGCCTGTGGAGAGAGAAGGCAGAGATAATGGGGGCGATTCTCTGATATGGCGGCCATGTTTTCGCACCGTTGTGAACAGGGCCAGGGCACGACCTATTCTGGCCCCCACAGGGGGCCAGCACAGCGATGGGGCAGTTCACGCCGCTCCAGCCTCCACACGCGGCGCCCATTTGGCACCGCACCAACCCGCGCATGCGCAGTTGGGCCATGCCATCCTGCACATGCGCGGGGAACTTCTTACGCGGGTCGGCCCCGATCCAACATGGGGCCGGAAAGTAGGCCCGGGGGGGAAATGAAAATGATAATCGCTTATTGTCGTGCTGCTGGCCTGCTTGGTCTGCTTTAAAAGCCAGTGATTTAGCCTGGTGAGCTAAACCAGCCTCCGGGAGAGGCCGGACCGCCGATCGGTAGGCCCCGATCGCATGCCAGACCCCAGGCGCGGGATTCGGAGAATCGCCCCCAATGTTCCGAGTCAGTATAACTCTTCAGAGCTGAAGAGACGGAGAAATGTGATGGGTTATATACTCCATAGAATCCCTGCAGTGCAGAAGGAGGCCATTCGGCCCATCGAGTCTGCACCGGCCCTCTGAAAGAGCACCCCTACCTAGCGCCACTCTCCCGCTCCATCCCTGTAATCCCACCTAACCTGCATATCTTTGGACGCTGAAGGGGCAATTTAGCATGGCCGATCCACCTAACCTGCGCATAATAATAATCTTTATTGTCACAAGTAGGCTTACATTAGCACTGCGATGAAGTTACTGTGAAAAGCCCCTAGTCGCCACACTCCAGCGCATATGGGCAGCAGGGTAGCATGGTGGTTAGCATAAATGCTTCACAGCTCCAGGGTCCCAGGTTCGATTCCCGGCTGGGTCACTGTCTGTGTGGAGTCTGCACGTCCTCCCCGTGTGTGCGTGGGTTTCCTCCGGGTGCTCCGGTTTCCTCCCACAGCCCAAAGATGTGCGGGTTAGGTGGATTGGCCATGCTAAATTACCCGTAGTGTCCTAAAAAGTGAGGTTAAGGGGGGGGTTGTTGGGTTACGGGTATGGGGTGGATGGGTGGGTTTGAGTAGGGTGATCATTGCTCGGCACAACATCGAGGGCCGAAGGGCCTGTTCTGTGCTGTACTGTTCTATGTTCTATGTTCTATGTTCGGGTTCACAGAGGGAGAATTCAGAATGTCCAATTCACCTAACAGTACGTCTTTCGGGACACGTGGGAGGAAACAGGAGCACCCGGAGGAAACCCACGCAGACACGGGGAGAGCGTGCAGAGTCTGCACCGATAGTGACCCAAGCCGGGAATCGAACCTGGGACCCTGGAGCTGTGAAGCAACAGTGCTAACCATTGTGGCACCGTGCCGCCGTGCATCTTTGGATGTGTTGAAGAGAGGAGGTTGGAGCAAATTAGAAGTTTCGGATAGGTGGGAGCTCAGGGGAGATTTGTCAAAGGAAGTGTTAATGGTGGTGTTAAAGACTAAGGCAGGTGTTAATAGCGGCATAAAGGTCAGATAGCAGAATGTGATAATAGCAGAAGTAAAATCATTGCCCTGTGGAAATAAAACTTAATGTTGACTTTGAATTGTTTTTTTTAGCTCCATGGACTGGGGTCAGGTCAGGTCGAAGTGGATAAAGAATCTGACCTGATGCTAATTCTTTCTGAACATGTTTACGTCTCGGACGCGAGTTTTGAATTTTGCACTTCTTTTTGGTTTCCTTGGCCAGGCACCACAGAACGGGTATGTCTGATCCAGGGGACGGTGGAGGCGCTGAACGCAGTCCACGATTTCATAGCGGAGAAGGTCCGGGAAATGCCGCAGAACGTGGGCAAGACTGAGCCAGTCAACATCCTCCAGCCTCAGACCAACGTGAACCCAGACCGCGTCAAACAAGTTAGTTTTCCACTTCTGTTTTTGTTCAGACTGGGATCTGGGGTCAGAATGGCACCTTGGCTAAATAGACCAGTGACATCAAAAGGGTTTGTGTGACTGTGTGTTCGTGTGTGTGCGTGTGTGTGTGTGTGTGCACATGGGTTTCTGTATGTGTGTGTCCCCGTGTGTTTCTGTGTGTGTCTTTGTGTGTGATTATGTACGCATGTGTGTGCAGGTATGTGTGTGCACGCATGTTTGTATGTGCATGTGTGCGTGCATCTATGTGTGCCTTTGTGTGTGTTTACATGTCTGTGTGTCCACGTGTCTCTGTGTGTGCGTGTCTGTGCATGTGTCTACATGTCTGTGTGTACGGTGTCTTTATGCGTCTTGTGTGTGTGTGTGTGTTTGTGTACATTTGTGTGTGTACATTGTGTACATTTGTGTGTGTGTACATTTGTTTGTGTGTGTGTGTACACGCGCGTGCCCAAAGTGTGGCGAGGCAGACTTGGGGGCGGGGGGGTGGGGGAGGGGAGGGAGAGGGGTGATGGTGGGGGGGGGGGGGGGGGGGGGGGGGGTGAGGGTGTAAAGTCTCAGGAGGTAGGTGGGTGGGGGGGTGAGGGTGTAAAGTCTCGGGCGATCCTCTCCTGTGACTGGAGGTGACGCAGGTGACTGGGGCAGGGTAGAGGGAGTTGAACCCAGCATTTAATCCGCGGTGTACCTCAAACAGTCTGGAAGGTGTCCTGAATCGTGCCCGGGAACGCTAGCAACAGGGAAAATATCCCACTCGCTGAGAATTGGTTCTCATTTTGGAATGCAGGTCGATCAGGGATCTTCCCTGTTCAGCCAGTGCGGCAGCTATTTGACTGACCTGAGGGGCCGGCCTCTTTCTGGGGTGGGCACAGTAAGAGGTCTGACAACACCAGGTTAAAGTCCAACATGTTTGTTTCAAACATTAGCTTTCGGAGCACTGCTCCTTCCTCAGATGAATCATCCCATTTTTGGGATGGGATTACTGTCAGTTTTATTTGCTCTTGGGGTGTGGATGTCACTGGCAAAGCCAGCATTTATTGCCCATCCATAACTGCCCCTTGAGCAATAGAATGGTTGGCTGCGCATTTCAGAGGGGCAGCTAAGAGTGAACCCATCGCTGTGGGGTCTGGAGTCACATGTAGGCCAGACCGGGTAAGGACGGCAGCACGGTAGCATTGTGGATAGCACAATTGCTTCACAGCTCCAGGGTCCCAGGTTCGATTCCGGCTTGGGTCACTGTCTGTGCGGAGTCTGCACATCCTCCCCGTGTCTGCGTGGGTTTCCTCCGGGTGCTCCGGTTTCCTCCCACAGTCCAAAGATGTGCAGGTTAGCTGGATTGGCCATGCTAAATTGCCCTTAGTGTCCAAAATTGCCCTTAGTGTTGGGTGGGGTTACTGGGTTATGGGGATAGGGTGGAGTTGTTGACCTTGGGTAGGGTGCTCTTTCCAAGAGCCGGTGCAGACTCGATGGGCTGAATGGCCTCCTTCTGCACTGTAAATTCTATGAAAATTCTATGAAATTTCCCTCCCTAAAGGGGAAGTCAGTGAACCAGATGGGTTTTCCTCCAATCTGATAGGTCTTAGATCACTGTTGACCAGACTAACCTTCCACTGAATTTAAATCCCCTCCGCTTGGATCCACAGAGTATTATCCATGCATCCGGAATGACTAGTCCACTGCCATAGCCCCAATTGCATTGCTTCAAAATTCATCTTTTGGCTGAAGAAATTAAGGTCTTGCCCTGTCAATGTTTGATTGGCTGTTTTTCAGTCTGTAGGAGAAAGATGATTGGGTGGGGGGGGGGGGGGTGGGGTCAGGAGGGCTACATGTGAGGGGCGGCACGGTGGCGCAGTGGGTTAGCACTGCTGCCTCACGGCGCCGAGGTCCCAGGTTCAATCCCGGCTCTGGGGCACTGTCCGTGTGGAGTTTGCACATTCTCCCCGTGCCTGCGTGGGTTTCACCCCCACAACCCAAAGATGTGCAGGGTAGGGGGGATTGGCCACGCTAAATTGCCCCTTAATTGGAAAAAATGAATTGGGTACTCTGAAATTTAAAAAAAAAAGGAATGCCACAGTTGGGAGTACTTGGAAAGTGAGACAAGTCTTTGTATCAACACATTGAAGATGCCAGGAACATAGGGACAGCCAGAGGCCATTCAGCCCCTCGAGCCTGCTCAGCCATTCAATTGGATCACGGCTGATGTCAACAGTTCCTTCCTCCAGATCATTAATGTATATTACGAAAAGTTGTGTTCCCAGCACCGACCCCTGAGGCACACCACTAGTCACCGGCTGCCATCCTGAAAAAGACCCCTTTATTCCCACTCTCTGCCTTCTGCCAGTCAGCCAATCCTCTATCCATGCCAGGATCTTACCCTGAACACCATGGGCTCTTAAGCTTAAATAGAAGCAAAATACTGCAGCTGCTGGAAGTCTGAAAGAAAAACAGAAAATGCTGGATAATCTCGCAGGTCTGGCAGCATCTATGGAGAGAGAATCAAAGGTAATGTTTCGCGCCCGTGTGAGTCTTCTTCAGAGGTGAAGAGACGGAGAAATGTGATGGATCATATGGATAGAGAATGGGGTGGAGGAGGTAGGAAGTGGATAGATTACTAGGGTCCATAGGTTTAAGGTGCGAGGGGCAAGGTTTAGAGGAGATGTACGAGGCAAGTTTTTTACCCAGAGGGTAGTGGGTGCCTGGAACTCGCCACCGGAGGAGGTGGTGGAAGCAGGGACGATAGTGACATTTAAGGGGCATCTTGACAAATACATGAATAGGATGGGAATAGAGGGATACGGACCCTGGAAGTGTAGAAGATTGTAGTGTAGTCGGGCAGCATGGTCGGCACAGGCTTGGAGGGCCGAATGGCCTGTTCCTGTGCTGTGCTTTTCTTTGTTCTTTATTCTAGATCGGAGCAAAGGACAGATTGATAAAGGTGTTCTGGACATAAGACCAAGGGAGTGTTAATGGTACCATAAGACTGAAGAGCACTAATGGTGGCAAAAGGTCAGAGTGCAGAATGCGCTAATATGAGAACATAGGTCAACGCTCAGTGAAAGCAAAGATGAAGAACAAGTGACAGGTGGCCCTGTGCAAGAGGGGTTTGTTTTATCTCTTTTTTTTTCAGCAGCGTCAAATTAAAATTTTACACGCTGCCAACGTGGGACGCGAACCAGCGTCCCCAGAACATTACCCCGGGTCTACGGACTGCTAACCTAGTGACATTCAGAGCTCAATGGTGGGGCGGCAGGGCGGCACAGTGGTTAGCACTGCTGCCTCACAGCACCAGGGACCTGGGTTCAATTCCGGCCTCAAGTGACTGTCTGCACGTTCTCCCCGTTTCTGCGTGGGTTTCCTCCGGGTGCTTCGGTTGCCTCCCAGTCTAAAGATGGGCAGGTTATGTGGATTGGCCGTGATAACTGGCCCCTTAGTGTCCAAAGATGTGTAGGTTAGATGGGGTTACAGGGGTTACGGCTGGGAGGGGGCCAGGCTTAAGTGGGATGCTCTTTTGGAGGGTCGGTGCAGACTCTTTTTTTTAAAGATAAATTTAGAGTACCTAATTAATTTTTTCCAATTAAGGGGCAATTTAGCGTGGCCAATCCACCTACCCTGCACATCTTTGGGCTGTGGGGGTGAAACCTACGCAAACACGGGGAGAATGTGCAAACTCCACACGGACGGTGACCCAGAGCCGGGATCGAACCTGGGACCTCGGCGCCGTGAGGCAGCAGGGCTAACCCACTGCGCCACCGTGCTGCCCTGTCGGTGCAGACTCGATGGGCCGAATGGCCTCCTCTGCACTGCGCGGATTCTATGAAATGTTCCCCTATTCCGCTCGCTCCGACCAATCCGCGTATCAGTGAGCTCCATATTCCCACCATCCCTGGATGGCGAAGCAAAGGTGAAGAGGTTTACATTGGATGGAAGAGGTGGAGGCTGAAGGTCAAGAGGTTAGGTTTATCGTGTGATTCGCTTGACCCGACACGGACAGCACACAGCGCCCCGTTCCGTGTTTCCATTGGTTTTCAGGATGGGCTCCACCAACCCTGGATAATGACACAGCACGCAAGCGAACATCCAGGCCCCATAGCTCGGGGAACCGATCAGCCAAACAGACCAGCGCCAAACTAGTTGCCAAGGCAACAACCTCTTGTCGGCCAGGTCAGTGAGGCAGCATCTCTCATCCATTCCCAATGAGCCAGGTTCAATTGAAGGTGAGTGAGAGAAGGATGGGGGAAGAGAGAGCGAGAGAGAGAGAGAGGAAGCCGCTCGAGGTGATTGTGAATCGTGTGTCGAGCGTGACAGGCCGGACAGCATTTATTCTGCTGCTGCCTGATTTGGTTTCCTGCCCTCGCTCCCTCGTTGCACATTTTCCTCTCGAGAGGTGTCACTTCCTCTGAGCCGCGAGCTTTCCGCTCGATCTCTGACCCCAGCCACGCCAGCCCCGCACAGCCGGCTTCCCCACAGTGCCCCTTCCCACAGGAAATGACCATTATCCTCACAGGAAGCGGCGGCTTCTCCTATCAGTGGACGCAAATTGAGCTTTTCCGGTGAGATAGGCCCGGCTCGTTTCCCTCCTGGAGAAGCATTTAGCTCGGAGATGTCCGCACAGATTTAGCCCTCTGCCGCTCGGAGCTTGGGTAAAGCTGCAAAACCCATCAGTCACTCTATTGTCAGCGGAGTTTTGATCCATCGAATTAAGGGAGGTGGGGACCACCTGGGTTCTGGGGGGGGTCAAAGTTGGCCCTGATGGGTTTTCCTCTCGCAGTGGCTCCTAGGAATATCATAGATATCATAGAATTTACAGTGCAGAAGAAGGCCATTCGGCCCATCGAGTCTGCACCAGCTCCTGGAAGGAGCACCCTACCCAAGATCAACACCTCCACCCTATCCCCATAACCCAGTAACCCCACCCAACACTAAGGGCAATTTTGGACACTAAGGGCAATTTAGCATGGCCAATCCAGCTAACCTGCACATCTTTGGACTGTGGGAGGAAACCGGAGCACCCGGAGGAAACCCACGCACACACGGGGAGGATGTGCAGACTCCGCACAGACAGTGACCCAGCCGGGAATCGAACCCGGGACCCTGGAGCTGTGAAGCAATTGTGCCATCCACAATACTACCGTGCTGCCCATGAGGCCATTGGGCCCAGCGTTTATATCCCCCACACAATTGCAGGGATTATACAGCGAAGAAGGAGGTCATTCGGCCCATCCTATCTGCAGCGACTCTCCCAATGAGCAATTCATTGTGTGCCGTTCTCCTGCCTCCTGACCCTCACCCTCTCCCTTCCCAGGTAACAGTCCAATTTTTAACATCCGTGTCTCCCTCGTTCCTAATGATACAGACGGGGATTAGCGGGTTACAGAGAGTGTGGGGGGGGGGGGGGGGTGGCGGGGGGGGGGGGACAGGTGGGAGGCTGGCTAGACACATGAAGGCCTGACGGTGACAAAAAACAACATCGATGGGCTGGGCCCCAACATTTCAGAGCCCCACCTCTGGGCGCGAGGAGAATACTAATAACAATCGCTTATTGTCACAAGTAGGCTTCAATGAAGTTACTGTGAAAAGCCCCTGGTCGCCACATTCTCGCGCCTGTTCGGGGAAGCTGGTACGGGAATTGAACTTGTGCTGCTGGCTTTGTTCTGCGTTACAAGCCAGCTGGTTAGCCCACTGGGCTAAACCAGCCAGGGGGATGGAGGGGGGGGGCATTTTAGAGAGGGACCGCCAAAGGGCCAGGACCCCATTAATGAGGGAAAGCTGCCGCAGTGGGGTTTGTAACTGAGATCAGTTCATAGAATTTTCATAGAATTTACAGTGCAGAAGGAGGCCATTCAGCCCATCGAGTCTGCACCGGATCTTGGAAAGAGCACCCTACCCAAGGTCAACAACTCCACCCTATCCCCGTAACCCAGTAGCCCCACCCAACACTATGGGCAATTTTGGACACTAAGGGCAATTTAGCACGGCCAATCCACCTAACCTGCACATCTTTAGACTGTGGGAGGAAACCAGAGCACCCGGAGGAAACCCACGCAGACACGGGGAGGACGTGCAGACTCCGCACAGACAGCCGGGAATCGAACCTGGGACCCTGGAGCTGTGAAGCCATTGTGCTATCCACAATGCTACCGTGCTGCCCATGTTGAGAACAACTGGGGAACGATAAGGGAATTGTTGCAGTCATGGGAAGGGGGGGGGGGGGGAGAACAAGAATAATTAGTGCTTTTACTCGGCTAATCTTGGGAATAAACCTGGATTAAGGAAAAGACTGGCCTCGGATTCGGCCCTTCCTTGGTGCGCGAACACTGAGCTCACCTGCCTGTCAAGCTGGAATTCCGACCAAGCAAGACAACCATCATCGTCCCTTCATTAAGATGTGTGGTGCCATTTTCCTTTTTTTATTCTCTGTTACCTCTCAATTAGCGACGCAGCGATGTGGCCGGAGGGAAGCGAATGGGCCTGCGCTGGGCTTTGCTGACGAGCGTTTCCCCCCCCCCCCCCCCCCCCTCACTTGCCCCCACACACACACGCACACACACACACGCACACACGCTCCTTCACTCTCCACTGCAGATGCGGCATTGTGTGCCTCTGAATAATCAATCATGCCCAGGTCACCAGGGTCGCATCGCCAGCTATCGATTCAATTAGAGCAGCTGGAGCCAGCAGCCGCTGGAAGGAGGCCCGCAGTGTTCTTGGAGAAGCCTTTTGCGGATTCCGCCTCATCCGCAGTGGAGCAGATCCCCCCCCCCCCCGGCCATCGCCCCGACAGCTTCGGAGACTGGACACCGGCCCATCCGGATTCTCCTCGTCCTTCCCTCCTTCCTCCACCCCCGCTTCCCTTCCCAGCGTTTCTCTCCTGTTAATCATCCGCCCACCAATGGCGAGATCTTCCGGGGCGGTGGGTCTGTCATCGGCAGCGCCGGGAGACCCCACCTTCGGGCAGGGTGGAGAATATCGCCCGCTGTCTTTCTTTCATCCTTTTGGGGGAAGAACGTTGATCCGCGTTTCCAAACTCTCCTTGCGAGGCCAACATGTCCTGGAGCTGGAGTTGAACCCAGAGCTCCTGATCCACAAGGACATCTCAACAATAACCTGCATTCATATGGCGCCGCCGTCATTTATTCGTGTCACGGTTTCTCAGAATCCCTACAGTGCAGAAGGAGGCCATTCGCCCATTGAGTCTGCACTGACCCTTGGAAAGAGCACCCCACCTCGGTCCGTGCCCCCACCCTACCCCCGTAACCCAGTAACCCCACCTAACCTTTTGGACACTAAGGGGAAATTCATAGAATTCACAGTGCAGAAGGAGGACATTCGGCCCATCACATCTGCACTAGCCCTTGGAAAGACCACCCGACAAGTCCATGCCTCCACCACATCCCCATTACTCAGCAACCCCACCTAACATTTCTGCACACTAAGGGGCAATTTAGCGCAGCCAATCCACCTAACCTGCACATCTTTGGACCGTGGGAGGAAACCGGAGCACCCGGAGGAAACCCACGCAGACACGGGGAGAACGTGCAAACTCCACACAGACCGTCACCCAAGGCCGGAATTAAACCCGTGTCCCTAGCACCGTGAGACAGCAATGCTAACCACTGTGCCACCGTGCTGCCCGTTAATTAGAGATGTGTGCAGTTTTGGTTCCCTTGTCGAACAAAGGACATACATCCCCAGAGTGAGTATTGCGAACACTCACTAGACTTATGCCAAAGATGAGGGGGTGTTGTCCTATCATTGAGGGGGCGAGGCCCGTATTTCCTGGGGCTTAGAAGAATGGGAGGTAATCTTAATTGAAATGTACAAAATTCTTTGAAGTGTTTGACAGGGTAGAGGCCGAGTGGTTGTTTCCCCCTAGCCTGGGGGAATCTAGAACATTGGGGGGTCACGGTCTCCGAGAGCTCGGCCATTTTGGATGGAGATGAAGAGAAATGACTTCACACAGAGTGCGGTGAATCTTCAGAATCCTCTACCCCAGAGGATACGCAGTCGTTGAGCATTTTCAAGCTGAGGTCGATAGATTTTGGGGTATTAAGGGAATTACGGGATATAGGAACAGTGAGGGAAGATGGGGTTGCTCCGACTTCTTAGGTTTATCTTCTAATGTCAATGCCGGCCTTGTCAGGCACGTCCGCATCCCACGAATAATTATTTTTATAAATCAAGGTCTTTCCGGAGTGTTCTTAGGTATTGAACCACAAGAGCACAGTAAGAAGTCTTACAACACCAGGTTAAAGTCAAACAGGTTTGTTTCAAACATGAGCTTTCGGAGCACTGCTCCTTCTTCATCCTCTCCGAAAGCTAGTGTTTGAAACAAACCTGTTGGACTTTAACCTGGTGTTGTAAGGACTTCTTACTGTGCTCACCCCAGTCCAACGCTGGCATCTCCACATCATGGCAACCACCAGCGCCGGCCCTAGGGTTGCTGGCGCCCCGGGCAAGCTGAACTTCGGCGCCCTTGGGGGGGGGGGGGGGGCGAGAGGGGGGGGGGGCCGAGAGGGGGGCGGGGCCGAGGGGGGGCCGAGAGGGGGGGGGGGCCGAGGGGGGCGGACCCGGGGGGGGGGGCGGACCCGGGGGGAGCGGACCCGAGGGGGGGGGCGGGGGGGGCGGACCCGAGGGGGGGCGGGGCGGACGGACCCGAGGGGGGGGGAGCGGACCGAGCGGGGGGGCGGACCGAGGGGACGGACCGGGGGGGGGGCGCCCTGGGAGAGTGCGGCCACACTGGGGGAGTGCGGCCACCGCGCATGCGCTGGTTGGCGCCGGCCCAACTGCGCATGCGCGGGACCCGAGTCTGGCGCCCCCTAGCACATGGCGCCCCGGGCGACTGCCCGAGTTGCCGGTGCCTTGAGCCGGCCCTGGCAACCACAAGAGGAGAGATCGGAATTAAAACAGAAAATGCTGGATAAACGCTGTGGATATGGAGGCCTTCTGCAGAGAGAGAGAGAGACCGGGTTAATGTTTCGAGTCTTACAACCGTTCTACAGAAATGAAAATGGACAGAAATGGACATAATTAAAGACCCCTCCCACCCGGCTAACTCACTCTTCCAACTTCTTCCATCGGGCAGGAGATACAGGAGTCTGAGAACATGCACGAACAGACTCAAAAACAGCTTCTTCCCCACTGTCACCAGACTCCTAAACGACCCTCTTATGGACTGACCTCATTAACACGACACCCTGTATGCTTCATCCGATGCCGGTGTCTATGTAGTTACATTGAGTACCTTGTGTTGCCCTATTATGTATTTTCTTTTATTCCCTTTTGTTCCCATGTACTTAATGATCTGTTGAGCTGCTCGCAGAAAATACTTTTCAGTACACGTGACTGAACAAATCCAATCCAATCCAATCCAAATTTAATGAGTTGAAGTAGGGTGGGGTAGATTGGGAAGGTCAGGGGTAGGTCGGACCTAAGGAGAGATTGACTGAGATGACATGGAGATGGGGCAAAGGGGATATCAATGGTGGCATTAAGGACTGAGAAAGTGCTAATGGGGGCACACTCTGCTCTCATACCTTTATGCCACTATTAGCACTTCCTCAGTCCTTAATTATCATAGAATTTACAGTGCACAAGGAGGCCATTCGGCCCATCGAGTCTGCACCGGCTCTTGGAAAGAGCACCCTACCCAAGGTCAACAACTCCACCCTATCCCCATAACCCAGTAACCCCACCCAACACTAAGGGCAATTTTGGACACTAAGGGCAATTTAGCGTGGCCAATCCACCTAACCTGCACATCTTTGGACTGTGGGAGGAAACCGGAGCACCCGGAGGAAACGCACGCACACACGGGGAGAACGTGCAGACTCCGCACAGACAGTGACCCAAGCTGGAATCGAACCTGGGACCCTGGAGCTGTGAAGCAATTGTGCTATCCCATTAATGCTACCATTAACATCCCCTTTGCCTCATGTCCATTACATCTTACTCAATCTCTCCTCACTCACCTGATGAAGGAGCAACTCTCCAAAAGCTAGTGATGGGAGGCTGTTCAGCTATGGAATGCATCACCGGTCCTGTTTTCAACAATTCTTCCGTGGGTTGTGGGCATCACTGGGCGAACCAGCATTTGTTGCCCGTCCCCAATTGGTCCTTGAGAAGGTGGGGGTGAGCTGCCTTCTTGAACCTGCAGCAGTCCCTGTGGTGTAGGTGTGCCTACCGTGCTGTGAGGGAGGGAGCTTTTGGATTTAGACTCAGCGACAGTGAAGGAACGGCGATGTGCTTCCAGATTAGGATTGTCATGTGAGAATACCTTTAAGAAATGGATTTTTAAGCATTGTACCTTTAAGAAATGGAGCAGCTCATATTACTGAAGTGATGTCAGAGGGCGGGGGTAGCTGAGTTGAGCTCACTTCTGCTTTTTGGGAGTTTCAGTTTCAGTTTGAGAGAGAGCAGCTGAAAAGTGCCTGGCTGGTTTGCTGTGAGCTGTTTGAAAGGAAAAGCCAGTTTTGAGGAAAGGAGCTTGGGTGTATCTGTTTGCAGTGAGCTGGATCTGCTGTGATCTCTGCCAGGAAAGACTATCTCTGAATCATTTGGGTGATTTAAACTCATAATAGTAATGTCTTTAACCTGATGTGTTTCTGTTTAAAGGTGTTAAGTCTTTTGGAGGTTTGAAGGAACATTTTGAGGGATTATTTAGTGTTGTATTATTTTCGGGGTTATCATTGAAGTAAGAGGTGGTAAATGATCCAATGTTTATTTAAAAAGGTTAAGTTGAATTCATGGAATAAACATTGTTTTGTGTTTAAAAACCCACGTGTCCATAATTGTAATACCACACCTGGAGACCAAGCTGTGTGTTTCAAAAGCAACAATACATTAAAGGGAGAGGTTGGTTGAACACCATGTTACACTTTGGGGTTCTGAAAACGCCGCTCCCATAACAGGATGGCGAGAGATTTGTTGTTGGGGGCGTTCCCATGTGTCTTTCCAGATGGTAGTGGTCGAGGGTTTGGAAGGAGCCTTGGTGAGTTACGGCAGTGCATCTTGTAGACAGTGCACACGGCTGCCACTGTGCGTTGGCGGTGGAGGGAGTGTTTATAGAAGGGGTGCCAATCGAGCAGGGCTGCTTTGTCCTGGATGGTGTTGAGCTTCTTGAGTGTTGTTGGGAGCTGCGCTCATCCAGGCGAGTGGAGAGTCCATCACACTCCTGGCTTGTGCCTTGTAGATGGTGGACTGGCTTTGGGGACTTAGGAGGTCAGCTTTCCAGCCTCTGAGCAAGTATCTGCACCCAATGGCTGGATGAGTGGTCACTGAATGAGTGGGATTGTGATGTCCTTTATCCCCTTCCCCTTTCCCCCTTAGACTCCCCTCCTCCAGCCCAGCGCGTTTTAACAGGGAGGATTTCTCAAAGAACAAAGTCATGGGGTGCCTCTTGTGAAAATCCCTGCGAAAATATGGGAAGGATTCACGCTGGACCAATTGAAGTGAATGTATGTATTCTTCCGAATCTTCTTCTCTAATGTCCCTTTCCTCTCGTTTCCTGTGTTTCTCCATTCTCTCAATGACCGTACGTGGGATCGTCCCCCCCCCAACCCCCCCAGTCAGCTGGAGAGTCTGGAGACAGCCATGGAGGTCGGGGGGGGGGGGGGGGGGGGGAGTGCCAGGATATTCCAGCAGCCAGTGGGACAGGGAAAGATCTCCATCGGCTCTCACTACGGGGCCTTCCTGGCTGCTCTGAATGCTGGGATAGTGTCGCCTGCATAGAGACACAAAGAAATAAATGTGAGGTGGCCTAGTCTAATCACTAGGCTTCTTGGGCCTTTAGTGCCTGGTAACCTTGAGGGTGGAGGCCACTTAAAAACAGAAGGCCAGATTTTACTGAGCCAATTTTTGGGGGTTATTGAGAATGGCCGGGGGGGGGGGGGGGGGGGGGGGGGAGGATGGAGGCACAGAGGACTCTCACACATCTTCTTTCTCCCCTGGAATACTGGAATAAGGACATGCATTTTGAAAGCTCCTGTCATGGCTTTGGGATGCCCCCAGAGCGCCTGACAGCCAATGAAGTGGTTCTGAAGTAATAGAGGTGGCGGCCATTTTCCCCAAACTGCAACGTAACCCTGACCCCAGATCGTCCGCGTTTGGTGACGTCGAGGGCTAGATTCTGGGTTGGGGTGGACACAATCAGTTGCCGTCACAAAACAAAACTCATCAGAATTCGTGCCGTCTTTCTCCGTGGCAACCCGTCCACCAATCAGAATTGACTTGCCGACCAATCAGCAGCCTTTTTCTTTACTGCGGTGTAAATTGTTCTGCCTTTGAAATTTGGTATTCTTGTATTTACGACATGAGGAACTAGGAGCAGGAGGAGGCCATTCAGCCCCTCGAGCCTGCTCTGCCGTTCAATTCGATCACGGCTGATCTCATCCTGGCCTCAACTCCATCGTTCTGCCCGTTCACCATAACCCTTCAACCCATTGCCAATTAAATATCTGTCTAACTCCTCCTTAAATTTACTCACTGTCCCGACATCCTCCACACGCTGGGGTTGTGAATTCCACAGATTCACAACACTTTCAGAGAAGTAATTTCTCCTTATTATCATAGAATTAGATCATCAGAGAATTTACAGTGCAGAAGGAGGCCATTCGGCCCATCGAGTCTGCACCGGCTCTTGGAAAGAGCACCCTACCCAAGGTCAACACCTTCACCCTATCCCCATAACCCAGTAACCCCACCCAACACTAAGGGCAATTTTGGACACTACAGGCAATTTAGCATGGCCAATCCACCCTAACCTGCACATCTTTGGACTGTGGGAGGAAACCGGAGTACCCGGAGGAAACCCACGCACACAGGGGGAGAACGTGCAGACTCCGCACAGACAGTGACCCAAGCCGGAATCGAACCTGGGACCCTGGAGCTGTGAAGCAATTGTGCTATCCACAATGCTGTTTTAAATCTGCTATCCCTTCTCCTGAGACTATGACCTCTTGTTTTAGATTGACCCACAAGAGGAAACATCCGCTCCATGTCTACTTTCACAGAATTATAGAATTTACAGTGCAGAAGGGGGCCATTCGGCCCATCAGGTCTACACCGGCCCTTGGAAAGAGCACCGTTCCTAAACCCACATCTCCACCCTATCCCCATGACCCAGTAACCCCACCTAACCTTTGGACACTTAAGGGGCAGTTTAGCATGGCTGATACACCTAATCTGCACATCTTTGGAATGTGGATGAGCGTCACGGTGGCGCAGTGGTTAGCATTGCTGCCTACGGCGCTGAGGACCCGGGTTCGAATCCCGGCTCTGGGTCACTGTCTGTGTGGAGTTTGCACATTCTCCCCGTGTCTGCGTGGGTTTCACCCCCACAACCCAAAGATGTGCAGGGTAGGTGGGTTGGACAAGCTAAATTGCCCCTTAATTGGAAAAAAGTAATAATTGGGTGCTCTAAATTTAAAAAAAAAAAATTCTTTGGAGTGTGGGAGGAAACCGGAGCACCCGGAGGAAACCCACGCAGACACGGGGAGAACGTGCAGACTCTGCACTGACAGTGACCTGAGGCCGGAATCGAACCCTTGGTCTGCGAGGTGGAATAATTATAAACATTATAAACATTAATACAAAAGGAGAACACATTTATTTAAAACATTTTAAATGTGTTGTAAAATTAGCACAACCATCTTCTGGAAATCTAATGCTTATCTAACATGCAGCGTTTGAAACTCTGTGCATCAAACTAGATGGTTGCTTACACTTTTAAAAATTCTTTCATGGGGATGTGGGTGTCGCTGGGCCGTGCCAACATTTGTCGCCCGTCCCTAATTGCCCCTCGAACTGAGTGTCTCGCTCGTCCATTTCAGAGGGACAGTTAAGAGCCAACCCCATCGCTGTGGGGTCTGGAGTCACGTGTAGGCCGTACCGTGTAAGGGCGGCAGATTTCCTTCCCTAAAGGGGGACATTAGCGAACCAGATGGGTTTTTACCACAATCGAGACCAGCTTTCAATTCCAGATGTTATTCAGTGAATTCAAATTTCACCAGCTGCCGGGGTGGGATTCGAACATGTCCCACCCCCCCTCAGAACATTAAACCGGGCCTTTGGATTATTAGGGCCACTACACCATCACCTTCCCACGCACTTACTGTAATAACCTGTACGCAACACACGGGCCTGGGATCGATTTCCCCCTGTGGCCCAAGGAGTGTGAGCTACCCCACTAACTACGGGGCTATTACCATGTGTACGTAAGGCCGGAAAAATAGGAACCGCTCGACCGAGAGAGACCCGACAAAGTCTAACCCGGCCCCTTTGTAAATGGTTACTATTATAAACAAACGTCTTTCTGTTACTCGTCTGACTCCCTTCTCCTTTATTAAGCTTACGATGACGCACACGAGGGCGCCAGTTTAGTTTTGCGACACGCCGGGATCTGTGGAGGTGGGGGTTCCGGCCTGTTCCCTTGTCAAGCCTCGGTAGTGCCGTTGTGCGCCCACCACTCGGATTTTTTTGACCAGCCCTCGGGCCACCCAGGAGGGCCCCCACTAACCAGCCGTGCTCTGGGGAGCACACTCTCCAAACGGCTGCTCGCTACGCCACCCACATCCTGGGAGTAACAGGGAGGGTTTACTCCACGGGACCTTCAATTCTGGCATCTCGTGCGTCCCCGATTTTAATCATTTGACCTCCGGTGTCCATGCCTTCGACTGCCTCGGCCTCCAGCTCTGGATTTCCCAGTTTTATGTGTGTGGGGGGGGGGGGGGGGGGGGGGGGGTGGTGGCACAGTGGTTAGCACAGATGTCTCACGGCGCCAGGTACCCAGGTTCAATTCTGACCTTGGGTGTCATCTGTCTGGAGTTTGCACGTTCTCCCCGTGTCCGTGTGGGTTTCCTCCGGGTGCTCCGGTTTCCTTTCACAGTCCAAAGATGTACAGGTTAGGTGGATTGGCCAGGCTAAAATTGCTCCTTGGTGTCCAGGGAGGTGCCGGTTGGGTTATGGGGTTACGGGGATAGGGAATAGTGGGCATGGGCAGAGCGTGCTCATTCGATGGGTGCAGACTCGAAGGGCCGAATGGCCTCCTTCTGCACTGTAGGGATTCCCTGATTATCCTTCCCACCATCCTTGAGACAGTCCTTAAGGGCAGCACGGTGGCGCAGTGGGTTTCGCCCCCACAACCCAAAGATGTGCAGGGTAGGTGGATTGGCCACGCTCAATTACCCCTTAATTGGAAAAAATGAATTGGGTACTGTAAATTTTTTAAAAAGACACTCCTTAAAACCTTTTAGCTCTGGGGAGATAGTGCCATCGGGGTATTGTCGCTAGACCGGTAATGCAGAGGCCTACGTTAAAGCTCGGTGTGCCAGAGGTTCAAATCCCACCAGGGCACCCGGTCGAATTTAAATTCAATTAATTCAAGAAATTGAAAGCCGGTCTCAGTAACGGCGACCGTGACAATGATCATCGATTGTCGTAAAAACCCATCTGGTTCGCTAATGCCCCTTTAGGGAAGGAAATCTGCCGCCCTTACCCGGCCTGGCCTACACGTGTCTCCAGACCCCACAGCAAATATGGCTGACTCTTAACTTCCCTCAGAAATGGCCGAGCGAGGCGTTCAGTTCGAGGGCAATTGGGGACGGGCAACAAATGCAAGCAATGCCCACCTCCCAGGAAGGAATATTTTTTTAAAAAAAAGATATGAGTCGTCGCTCAGGGCATGTGACGCCAGACTCAGTGGGGAGTTGACATTGTGACGGCCCTTCTGCATGAGGCTCCCACTGACTCCCGGAAATTTGGCCAGCCCGGGATACATATTCCGCGCGTTTCTGGAAGGAAGGAAGCCTCGTGGCTGGTTGAAAGACCGGTTGTTTGACAAAGGGGCCATCTTTCATGCCCCCCCCCCCCCCCCCCCCCCCCCCCCCCCCCCCCCCCCCCCCCCGTGCTGCCAGCCTGAACACTCAGCTTCATCGCGAACCTGTTCAAGAGCATTGGCCCCGTGTCCCCTTTTTGTTCTGTGTGTGGGAGGGAGAGCTATATTTAGGAGCTGGGTGCTGCATCTGGGCCTCTGGGGACAAGGCCGAGGCCTGCGGGCTCTGGATTTTGGTTGGCTGCCAGTTTTGAGGAACAAGAGCGGGAGTTGTTGTGAAAAGTGACAATGCCGACCCAACAGTGCCTGATCTTATCTAACCCGGTCTGAGAGTTGGAAACCAGGGGGGCTGTTAACACAGTCTTTGTGGGCCGGCGAAGGTCTAAATTAATGACCACAGATGTTTTTCTGTGTGTGCTGTGGAGAAATGGCTTCCTATCTCCACAAGGACACAGCACCAAGGAGGTGAGGCTGCAGGAAGCTGATATATACATTTTTTTTAAAAACCCGACGTCATCCTTAACAAAACTTCAATCACAACCTCAGAATCTCCTGTTAACCCCTTCCCACCCAGACACTTCCCCTGTCGCTCACAAGGAACAAGCAGTTGGATCCAGTCTTCCTATTTCCCCGTCTTACTGGGTTTTTTTTTCTTTCACGCGTCCTATTTCTTTTCTCCTGAGCTTCTGGCGCCAAATTCTATCGGCGCTGGTTCCCTTCCCCTGCCTGAGGGACAGAGCAGACGCTTCATTCTGAGCACAAAACTGGCTCAGGCGATCAAGCCAGACCTCGATTAACGGGGGAGTGCGGCACAGTGGGCTGCAACCTCTGGGCAACGCTCCCTCACCCTCGAGCCAGGTGGCTTGTGGCTATGATTCTCCCATCACTGAGACTTTTAAAATATGAATTTACAGCACCCAGTTCTTTTGTTCTCCAATTGAGGGGCGGTTAAGCGTGGGAGACCCACGCAGACACGGGGGATAACGTGCATACGCCGCACGGACTGTGAGGCCGGGGCCGGGATCGAACCCGGGACCGCGGTGCCGTGAGGCAGCAGTGCTAACCACCGCGCTGCCCCAGCACTTAATCGAGTCGAGGCTGATGGCTCCCAGTCGCTGCCTTTTGGATGGAACGTTAAAGCGAGGCTCGATCGTGGGCGCACAAAGATGGCGCGCCGCCATTTTGAGGAGGTGTGCTGGGAATCCTCCTCAATGGCTTGGACAGTATTTAGCCCTCATCGCTACAACCAGATGGCTCCGATTGCCATTTGTGGGATCTTGCTGTGTGCAAACTGGTTGCCCCTTTTAGGGGCTGGTTTAGCTCACTGAGCTAAATCGCTGGCTTTTAAAGCAGACCAAGCAGGCCAGCAGCGCGGGTTCAATTCCCGTATCAGCCTCCCCGGACAGGCGCCGGAATATGGCGACTAGGGGCTTTTCACAGTAACTTCATTGAAGCCTACTCGTGACAATAAGCGATTTTCATTCATTTCCATTTTCCAATCTGCCAAAAGCCTGTGCGTAAATGAAACCCCATTCACTGTTGCCATGACGCCGCTATTGCCTCCAACAGGAGAGCTGTTTAGAACCCTCGTGGACGCAACCTCTCTGCGGAACTCCTCGATGGTAATTCAAAAAAGCGGAATTCATTTTAAATCTGTATTGATCCTTAGTTAGTCCGCGCACTTAGCGAACGGGTGTGCAACTCTGGTCACCACAGGATATAGAGACCCGGGAGAGGGTGCAGAGATAGATGATCAGGAGCATGGTCAAAGAGAGAGGTTTTAAGCGCCTCAGACGAGGGAGGTGAGATCATGTTACATCTTGTGTTGCCAAAAGTTCGAAATAATCCTACTGGCCCTTAACCTGGGCATCGCAACTCGGGGGTGAAGGTACCCCAGAGACGCACTGGGAACCCTGTCCCAGGAAACCCCCGGTTGACGATTGCCCGGGAAGTTCCAACCTCAGTTCAGGGTGATGGCACTGGAATGGGAATCGTCCATAAGTACGATTTAAAGCGTAAACTTTGGATGGTTCCAACTCTCCCACGGGAATAGTTGCCCAGAAGAAGCTGGAACAATTCGAACCACTTCTAGAATCACGGAATCATACAGTACAGAAGAGGCCCTTCAGCCCATCAAGCCTGTACCGATTTTAAAAAAAAATCCTGTGTAACTCCAGTACTGACCCCTCCGTACTCCCCACCGCCAACAAAATGGCTGACCACCTGCCCAACCACCCACTGACCTTGCGTGGGGGGGAACGGCACTCGACGCGACATGAGTGTGGCATGCAGGCACAGTGGTTAGCACTGCTGCCTCACAGCGCCAGGGTCCCAGGTTCGATTCCCGGGTGAAGCGAAACCTCCCCACTCCTTGTAATCAATTTCTCTCACAATAAAGGATAAAATTCTGTTATCTTTCTTAATTACTTACCATAATGCACCCTCACCTTTGGATACAGAACTGGCTCGGTCATAGAAGGCAGAGAGTAGCAATGGAAGGGAGCTTTTCTGATTGAAGGGCTGTGACTAGTGATGTTCCGCAGGGATCAGTGCTGGGACCTTTGCTGTTCGTAGTATATATAAATGATTTGGAGGAAAATGTAACTGGTCTGATTAGTAAGTTTGCAGACGACACAAATGTTGGTGGAATTGCGGATAACGATGAGGACTGTCAGAGGATACAGCAGAATTTAGATCGTTTGGAGACTTGGGCGGAGAGATGGCAGATGGAGTTTAATCTGGACAAATGTGAGGTGATGCCTTTTGGAAGGTCTAATGCAGGTAGGGAATATACAGTGAATGGTAAAACCCTCAAGAGTATTGACAGTCAGAGAGATCTAGGTGTACAGGTCCACAGGTCGCTGAAAGGGGCAACAAAGGTGGAGAAGGTAGTCAAGAAGACATACGCATGCTGGACTTCATTGGCCGGGGCATTGAGTATAAAAATTGGCAAGCCATGTTGCAGCTGTATAGAACCTTAGTTAGGCCACACTTGGAGTATAGTGTTCAATTCTGGTCGCCACACTACCAGAAGGCTGTGGAGGCTTTAGAGAGGGTGCAGAAGAGATTTAGAACATAGAACAGTACAGCACAGAACAGGCCCTTCGGCCCTCAATGTTGTGCCGAGCCATGATCACCCTACTCAAACCCACGTATCCACCCTATACCCGTAACCCAACAACCCCCCCTTAACCTTACTTTTATTAGGACACTACGGGCAATTTAGCATGGCCAATCCACCTAACCCGCACATCTTTGGACTGTGGGAGGAAACCGGAGCACCCGGAGGAAACCCACGCACACAGGGGGAGGACGTGCAGACTCCACACAGACAGTGACCCAGCCGGGAATCGAACCTGGGACCCTGGAGCTGTGAAGCATTTATGCTAACCACCATGCTACCCTGCTGCCCAAAAAAAAATTTACCAGGATGTTGCCTGGTATGGAGGGCATTAGCTATGAGGAGAGGTTCAATAAACTTGGTTTGTTCTCACTGGAACAAAGGAGGTTGAGGGGCGACCTGATTGAGATCTACAAAATTATGAGGGGCATAGACAGAGTGGATCGTCAGAGGCTTTTTCCCAGGGTAGAAGGGTCAATTACTAGGGGGCTTAGGTTTAAGGTGTGAGAGGCAAGGTTTAGAGGAGACGTACGAGGCACGTTTTTACACAGAGGGTAGTGGGTGCCTGGAACTCGCTGCCGGAGGAGGTGGTGGAAGCAGGGACGATAGTGACGTTTAAGGGGCATCTTGACAAATACATGAACAGGATGGGAATAGAGGGATACGGACCCCGGAAGTGCAGAAGATTTTAGTTTAGACGGGCAGCATGGTCGGCGCAGGCTTGGAGGGCCGAAGGGCCTGTTCCTGTGCTGTACTTTTCTTTGTTCTTTGTTGTTCTTTGACGCAAATGAAGACAGGGGCAGCGGAATCATGGGTAACCGCGGAGAGCAGAATGCGGGAGAGTAGCCTGGAGTGCGTTGGAGTGGTCAAGCCCTGAGGTGAGGAAGGAAGGGATGAGGTGGCCAGCAGCAGACGAGCTGAGAGGGACGTGGAGTCGGGCGATGTAACCGAGACGGAGATAGGTGCCGCCTAGTTGCCGTGGGTCTGGAGTCACACGTAGGCCAGGCCGGGTAATGCGGCAGATTTCTCTCCCTCGAGGAACATTAGTAAAATGTTAGTAAAAACAACAATCAATAATGGCATCATTACCGAGATTTACCGCCAACTCCAGGTTTTTAATTCATCGCCTGGGTTCACGTTTCACCAGCTGCTGTGTCCCCGGGATTAGCCTGCGGCCTAACGACCACCGGTTCAGTGACGTCACCAGTACACCTCCCTCACCAACACCAATGGTGTGTAGGTGGGAAATAGGAGGATGCCAAGGAAAGAGACAGCGGGAATAGCAGTGTGAGGACGGAAGGCGAAGCCGTCGCATGTGATTCCCGGGCTATGATTGGATGGATAAGATGTATCTGGATCAGGAGCAGTCCGTCTTAGCCGGACCACAGTGGAAAGGGATGGGAGGAGAATTGTGTGGTTAGCATTCTTTAAACCAACCATGACCAAATCATACAAGCCCTGCAGTGCAGAAGAGAGGCCATTCGGCCCATCGAGTCTGTACTGACCCTCCGAAAGAGCGCCCCCACCTAGGCCCAATCTCCCGCCCTGTCCCCGTAAACCCGCCGGTCCTTTTGGACACTAAGGGGCAATTTAACGCGGCCAATCCACCCTAACCCGCAGATATTTGGACTTGTGGGGGGAAACCGGAGCACCCGGAGGAAACCCACGCAGACACGGGGGAGAACGTGCAGACTCCCCACAGACAGTGACCCAATCCGGGAATCGAACCCGGGGCCCTGGCGCCGTGAGGCAGCAGTGCCTAGTCACCTAGTTTCTCCTTATGTGACTCAGTGTCAATTTATATTTAATAGCACCCTCGTGACATTTTACTTTGCCAAGAGGGCGATACAAATGCCAATCGTTTGCAGGGCCTGCGCTGCGCTGGGAGCACATTCCTGAAGTCCCTTATCAAACTCGGTCAGTGAGCTGTGTATAATGAACACTTGTACTCATTAAGTTCCTCCGGCAGAAGCCTGGGAGAGTTGTGAGTACGGAGTGGTGGTATAAATAGATAAAACAGCGAGCGTCCTTGTAACAGGCGGCCAATTACTGTCTTTAAGCAACACTGCTCTTAGTGTCACATGACACAGACAGTATCGAAGCAGTCATTTGTGAGGTTGGAAATCTTGTCAATTGCAACTCCCGTTGTACCCGGAGTAAATCTGCTCCCAAATCGTGTTGGGCGGAAGGTTGAACCCGGCCACGTGGGGAAAACAAACAAACATTGGGAGCCTGAGCTTATTCTTGCTCCTCTGGCTCATAGAACATAGAACATAGAACAGTACAGCACAGAACAGGCCCTTCGGCCCTCAATGTTGTGCCGAGCAATGATCACCCTACTCAAACCCACGTATCCACCCTATACCCGTAACCCAACAACCCCTCCCCCTTAACCTTACTTTTATTAGGACACTACGGGCAATTTAGCATGGCCAATCCACCTAACCCGCACATCTTTGGACTGTGGGAGGAAACCGGAGCACCCGGAGGAAACCCACGCACACAGGGGGAGGACGTGCAGACTCCACACAGACAGTGACCCAGCCGGGAATCGAACCTGGGACCCTGGAGCTGTGAAGCATTTATGCTAACCACCATGCTACCCTGCTGCCTCAACCTCGCGTATCTCTTCCCCAGGCGGCACTCTGGCGCAGTGGATAGCATTGCTGCCTACGGCGCCGAGGACCTGGGTTCGAATCCCAGCCCTGGCTCACTGTCCGTGAGGAGTTTGCACATTCCCCCCATGTTTGGGTGGGTTTCGCCCCCACAGCCCCAAAAGATTTTCAGGATAGGTGGATTGGCCACGCTAAATTGCCCCATAATCGGAAAAAAGTAATTGGGTACTCTCAAGTCACCTTGTATGTTAATGAGACCATTGTAGTTTAAGGTGTAATTTATTATCCATTTTAATCTTAAAAATCTGTGTATAATTATTCAGCCAAAGAATGAATATACTATTAAAACCCACTTTTTCATGTTCAATAAATGTTTTTTTTTCTTCTTGATAAAACAAATTAGCAGTCCTGTGACTATTTTCCTCCACAAATGATATATAAAAAATAAATGTTATGGTCTTTTGAGCCATGGCCCATTCAATCACTGGGCCATCCCATCCAGCTACAACATCAATTGGGATTGTGACACAGCCCACTGTTGTTTACGAGGTTCACATACATCAACATGTCTATTAAAATGAATGGGATAATGGGCCAGTGATTCCAGTGATGAATGGGATAATGGGTCAGTGTGATCCCAGTGATGAATGGTAAAGGGTCAATGTGATCTCAGTGATGAATGGGTTAATGTGTCAGTGTGATCCCAGTGATGAATGGGTTAATGTGTCAGTGTGATCCCAGTGATGAATGGGTTAAGGGTCAGTGTGATCTCAGTGATGAATGGGTTAATGTGTCAGTGTGATCCCAGTGATGAATGGGTTAATGTGTCAGTGTGATCTCAGTGATGAATGGGTTAATGGGTCAGTGTGATCCCAGTGATGAATGGGTTAAGGGTCAGTGTGATCTCAGTGATGAATGGGTTAATGTGTCAGTGTGATCCCAGTGATGAATGGGTTAATGTGTCAGTGTGATCTCAGTGATGAATGGGTTAATGGGTCAGTGTGATCCCAGTGATGAATGGGTTAATGGGTCAGTGTGATCCCGGTGATGAATGGGTTAATGTGTCAGTGTGACCTCAGTGATGAATGGGTTAAGGGTCAGTGTGATCTCAGTGATGAATGGGTTAATGGGTCAGTGTGATCCCAGTGATCCCAGTGATGAATGGGTTAATGGGTCAGTGTGATCCCAGCGATGAATGGGTTAATGTGTCAGCGTGATCCCAGAGATCAAGGGGTTAATATGTCAGCGTGATCCCAGCGATGAATAGGTTAATGGGTCAGTGTGATCCCAGTGATGAATGGGTTAATGGGTCAGTGTGATCCCAGTGATGAATGGGTTAATGTGTCAGTGTGATCCCAGTGATGAATGGGTTAATGTATCAGTGTGATCCCAGCGATAAATGCGTTAATGGGTCAGTGTGATCCCAGTAATGAATGGGTTAATAGGTCAGTGTGATATCAGCGATGAATGGGTTAATGGGTCAGTGTGATCCCAGTGATGAATGGGTTAATGGGTCAGTGGGATCCCAGTGATGAATGGGTTAATGTGTCAGTGTGATCCCAGTGATGAATGGGTTAATGTGTCAGTGAGGCCCCAGTGATGAATGGGTTAATGGGTCAGTGTGATCCCAGTGATGAATGGGTTAATCTGTCAGTGAGGCCCCAGTGATGAATGGGTTAATATGTCAGTGTGATCCCAGTGATGAATGGGTTAATGGGTCAGTGTGATCTCAGTGATGAATGGGTTAATGGGTCAATGTGATCTCAGTGATGAATGGGTTAATGTGTCAGTGTGATCCCAGTGATGAATGGGTTAATGTGTCAGTGTGATCTCAGTGATGAATGGGTTAATGGGTCAATGTGATCTCAGTGATGAATGGGTTAATGGGTCAGTGTGATCTCAGTGATGAATGGGTTAATGGGTCAATGTGATCTCAGTGATGAATGGGTTAATGTGTCAGTGTGATCCCAGTGATGAATGGGTTAATGTGTCAGTGTGATCTCAGTAATGAATGGGTTAATCAGTCAGTGTGATCCCAGTGATGAATGGGTTAATGGGTCAGTGTGGTCCCAGTAATGAATGGGTTAATTTTTCAGTGTGATCCCAGTGATGAATGGGTTGATGTGTCAGTGTGATCCCAGTGATGAATGGCTTAATGGGTCAGTGTGATCCCAGTTATGAATGGGTTAATGGGTCAGTGTGATCTGAGTGATGAATGGGTTAATGGGTCAGTGTGATCCCAGTGATGAATGGGTTAATGTGTCAGTGAGGCCCCAGTGATGAATGGGTTAATGTGTCAGTGTGATCCCAGTGATGAATGGGTTAATGGGTCAGTGTGATCCCAGTGATGAATGGGTTAATGTGTCAGTGTGATCCCAGCGATGAATGCGTTAATGGGTCAGTGTGATCCCAGTAATGAATGGGTTAATGGGTCAGTGTGATATCAGCGATGAATGGGTTAATGGGTCAGTGTGATCCCAGTGATGAATGGGTTAAGGGTCAGTGTGATCTCAGTGATGAATGGGTTAATGTGTCAGTGTGATCCCAGTGATGAATGGGTTAATGTGTCAGTGTGATCTCAGTGATGAATGGGTTAATGGGTCAGTGTGATCCCAGTGATGAATGGGTTAATGGGTCAGTGTGATCCCGGTGATGAATGGGTTAATGTGTCAGTGTGACCTCAGTGATGAATGGGTTAAGGGTCAGTGTGATCTCAGTGATGAATGGGTTAATGGGTCAGTGTGATCCCAGTGATGAATGGGTTAATGGGTCAGTGTGATCCCAGCGATGAATGGGTTAATGTGTCAGCGTGATCCCAGAGATCAAGGGGTTAATATGTCAGCGTGATCCCAGCGATGAATAGGTGAATGGGTCAGTGTGATCCCAGTGATGAATGGGTTAATGGGTCAGTGTGATCCCAGTGATGAATGGGTTAATGTGTCAGTGTGATCCCAGTGATGAATGGGTTAATGTATCACTGTGATCCCAGCGATAAATGCGTTAATGGGTCAGTGTGATCCCAGTAATGAATGGGTTAATAGGTCAGTGTGATATCAGCGATGAATGGGTTAATGGGTCAGTGTGATCCCAGTGATGAATGGGTTAATGGGTCAGTGGGATCCCAGTGATGAATGGGTTAATGTGTCAGTGTGATCCCAGTGATGAATGGGTTAATGTGTCAGTGAGGCCCCAGTGATGAATGGGTTAATGGGTCAGTGTGATCCCAGTGATGAATGGGTTAATCTGTCAGTGAGGCCCCAGTGATGAATGGGTTAATATGTCAGTGTGATCCCAGTGATGAATGGGTTAATGGGTCAGTGTGATCTCAGTGATGAATGGGTTAATTGGTCAATGTGATCTCAGTGATGAATGGGTTAATGTGTCAGTGTGATCCCAGTGATGAATGGGTTAATGTGTCAGTGTGATCTCAGTGATGAATGGGTTAATGGGTCAATGTGATCTCAGTGATGAATGGGTTAATGGGTCAGTGTGATCTCAGTGATGAATGGGTTAATGGGTCAATGTGATCTCAGTGATGAATGGGTTAATGTGTCAGTGTGATCCCAGTGATGAATGGGTTAATGTGTCAGTGTGATCTCAGTAATGAATGGGTTAATCAGTCAGTGTGATCCCAGTGATGAATGGGTTAATGGGTCAGTGTGGTCCCAGTAATGAATGGGTTAATTTTTCAGTGTGATCCCAGTGATGAATGGGTTAATGTGTCAGTGTGATCCCAGTGATGAATGGCTTAATGGGTCAGTGTGATCCCAGTTATGAATGGGTTAATGGGTCAGTGTGATCTGAGTGATGAATGGGTTAATGGGTCAGTGTGATCCCAGTGATGAATGGGTTAATGTGTCAGTGAGGCCCCAGTGATGAATGGGTTAATGTGTCAGTGTGATCCCAGTGATGAATGGGTTAATGGGTCAGTGTGATCCCAGTGATGAATGGGTTAATGTGTCAGTGTGATCCCAGCGATGAATGCGTTAATGGGTCAGTGTGATCCCAGTAATGAATGGGTTAATGGGTCAGTGTGATATCAGCGATGAATGGGTTAATGGGTCAGTGTGAACCCAGTGATGAATGGGTTAATGGGTCAGTGTGATCCCAGTGATGAATGGGTTAATGGGTCAGTGTGATCCCAGTGATGAATGGATTAATGTGTCAGTGTGATCCCAGTGATGAATGGGTTAATGTGTCAGTGTGATATCAGTGATGAATGGGTTAATGTGTCAGTGAGGCCCCAGTGATGAATTGGTTAATGGGTCAGTGTGATCCCAGTGATGAATGGGTTAATCTGTCAGTGAGGCCCCAGTGATGAATGGGTTAATATGTCAGTGTGATCCCAGTGATGAATGGGTTAATGGGTCAGTGTGATCTCAGTGATGAATGGGTTAATGGGTCAATGTGATCTCAGTGATGAATGGGTTAATGTGTCAGTGTGATCCCAGTAATGAATGGGTTAATGTGTCAGTGTGATCTCAGTGATGAATGGGTTAATCAGTCAGTGTGATCCCAGTGATGAATGGGTTAATGGGTCAGTGTGGTCCCAGTAATGAATGGGTTAATTTTTCAGTGTGATATCAGTGATGAATGGGTTAATCTGTCAGTGTGATCCCAGTGCTGAATGGCTTAATGGGTCAGTGTGATCCCAGTTATGAATGGGTTAATGGGTCAGTGTGATCTGAGTGATGAATGGGTTAATGTGTCAGTGTGATCCCAGTGATGAATGGGTTAATGGGTCAGTGTGATCCCAGTGATGAATGGGTTAATGTGTCAGTGAGGCCCCAGTGATGAATGGGTTAATGTGTCAGTGTGATCCCAGTGATGAATGGGTTAATGGGTCAGTGTGATCCCAGTGATGAATGGGTTAATGTGTCAGTGTGATCCCAGCGATCAATGGGTTAATGTGTCAGTGTGATCCCAGCGATAAATGCGTTAATGGGTCAGTGTGATCCCAGTAATGAATGGGTTAATAGGTCAGTGTGATATCAGCGATGAATGGGTTAATGGGTCAGTCTGATCCCAGTGATGAATGGGTTAATGGGTCAGTGTGATCCCAGTGATGAATGGGTTAATGTGTCAGTGTGATCCCAGTGATGAATGGGTTAATGTGTCAGTGAGGCCCCAGTGATGAATGGGTTAATGTGTCAGTGTGATCCCAGTGATGAATGGGTTAATGGGTCAGTGTGATCCCAGTAATGAATGGGTTAATAGGTCAGTGTGATATCAGCGATGAATGGGTTAATGGGTCAGTGTGATCCCAGTGATGAATGGGTTAATGGGTCAGTGTGATCCCAGTGATGAATGGGTTAATGTGTCAGTGTGATCCCAGTGATGAATGGGTTAATGTGTCAGTGAGGCCCCAGTGATGAATGGGTTAATGTGTCAGTGAGGATCCAGTGATGAATGGGTTAATGGGTCAGTGTGATCCCAGTGATGAATGGGTTAATGGGCCAGCAATCCCAGCGATCAATGGGTTAATGTGTCAGTGTGATCTCAGTGATGAATGGGTTAATGTGTCAGTGTGATCTCAGTGATGAATGGGTTAATGTGTCAGTGAGGCCCCAGTGATGAATGGGTTAATGTGTCAGTGAGGATCCAGTGATGAATGGGTTAATGGGTCAGTGTGATCCCAGTGATGAATGGGCTAATCGATCAGTGTGATCCCAGTGATGAATGGGTTAATGGGCCAGCAATCCCAGCGATCAATGGGTTAATGTGTCAGTGTGATCTCAGTGATGAATGGGTTAATGTGTCAGTGAGGCCCCAGTGATGAATGGGTTAATATGTCAGTGTGATCCCAGTGATGAATGGGTTAATGGGTCAGTGTGATCTCAGTGATGAATGGGTTAATGTGTCAGTGTGATCCCAGCGATGAATGGGTTAATGGGTCAGTGTGATCCCAGTAATGAATGGGTTAATGTGTCAGTGTGATCTCAGTGATGAATGGGTTAATGGGTCAGAGTGATCCCAGTGATGAATGGGTTAATGTGTCAGTGTGATCTCAGTGATGAATGGGTTAATGGGTCAGTGTGATCCCAGTTATGAATGGGTTAATGTGTCAGTGTGATTCCAGTGATGAATGGGTTAATGTGTCAGTGTGATCCCAGTGATGAATGGGTTAATGGGTCAGTGTGATCCCAGTGATGAATGGGTTAATGTGTCAGTGTGATCTCAGTGATGAATGGGTTAATGGGTCAATGTGATCTCAGTGATGAATGGGTTAATGGGTCAGTGTGATCCCAGTTATGAATGGGTTAATGGGTCAGTGTGATCTGAGTGATGAATGGGTTAATGTGTCAGTGTGATCTCAGTGATGAATGGGTTAATCAGTCAGTGTGATCCCAGTGATGAATGGGTTAATGGGTCAGTGTGGTCCCAGTAATGAATGGGTTAATTTTTCAGTGTGATATCAGTGATGAATGGGTTAATGTGTCAGTGTGATCCCAGTGCTGAATGGCTTAATGGGTCAGTGTGATCCCAGTTATGAATGGGTTAATGGGTCAGTGTGATCTGAGTGATGAATGGGTTAATGGGTCAGTGTGATCCCAGTGATGAATGGGTTAATGTGTCAGTGAGGCCCCAGTGATGAATGGGTTGATGTGTCAGTGTGATCCCAGTGATGAATGGGTTAATGGGTCAGTGTGATCCCAGTGATGAATGGGTTAATGTGTCAGTGTGATCCCAGCGATGAATGGGTTAATGTGTCAGTGTGATCCCAGTGATGAATGGGTTAATGTGTCAGTGTGATCCCAGCGATAAATGCGTTAATGGGTCAGTGTGATCCCAGTAATGAATGGGTTAATAGGTCAGTGTGATATCAGCGATGAATGGGTTAATGGGTCAGTGTGATCCCAGTGATGAATGGGTTAATGGGTCAGTGTGATCCCAGTGATGAATGGGTTAATGTGTCAGTGTGATCCCAGTGATGAATGGGTTAATGTGTCAGTGAGGCCCCAGTAATGAATGGGTTAATGGGTCAGTGTGATCCCAGTGATGAATGGGTTAATGTGTCAGTGTGATCTCAGTGATGAATGGGTTAATGTGTCAGTGAGGCCCCAGTGATGAATGGGTTAATGTGTCAGTGAGGATCCAGTGATGAATGGGTTAATGGGTCAGTGTGATCCCAGTGATGAATGGGCTAATGGATCAGTGTGATCCCAGTGACGAATGGGTTAATGGGCCAGCAATCCCAGCGATCAATGGGTTAATGTGTCAGTGTGATCTCAGTGATGAATGGGTTAATGTGCCAGTGAGGCCCCAGTGATGAATGGGTTAATATGTCAGTGTGATCCCAGTGATGAATGGGTTAATGGGTCAGTGTGATCTCAGTGATGAATGGGTTAATGTGTCAGTGTGATCCCAGCGATGAATGGGCTAATGGGTCAGTGTGATCCCAGTAATGAATGGGTTAATGTGTCAGTGTGATCTCAGTGATGAATGGGTTAATGGGTCAGTGTGATCCCAGTGATGAATGGGTTAATGTGTCAGTGTGATCCCAGTGATGAATGGGTTAATGGGTCAGTGTGATCCCAGTGATGAATGGGTTAATGTGTCAGTGTGATCTCAGTGATGAATGGGTTAATGGGTCAGTGTGATCTCAGTGATGAATGGGTTAATGGGTCAGTGTGATCTCAGTGATGAATGGGTTAATGGGTCAATGTGATCTCAGTGATGAATGGGTTAATGTGTCAGTGTGATCCCAGTGATGAATGGGTTAATGTGTCAGTGTGATCTCAGTAATGAATGGGTTAATCAGTCAGTGTGATCCCAGTGATGAATGGGTTAATGTGTCAGTGTGATCTCAGTGATGAATGGGTTAATCGGTCAGTGTGATCCCAGTGATGAATGGGTTAATGGGTCAGTGTGGTCCCAGTAATGAATGGGTTAATTTTTGAGTGTGATCCCAGTGATGAATGGGTTAATGTGTCAGTGTGATCCCAGTGATGAATGGCTTAATGGGTCAGTGTGATCCCAGTTATGAATGGGTTAATGGGTCAGTGTGATCTGAGTGATGAATGGGTTAATGGGTCAGTGTGATCCCAGTGATGAATGGGTTAATGTGTCAGTGTGATCCCAGCGATGAATGCGTTAATGGGTCAGTGTGATCCCAGTATTGAATGGGTTAATGGGTCAGTGTGATATCAGCGATGAATGGGTTAATGGGTCAGTGTGAACCCAGTGATGAATGGGTTAATGGGTCAGTGTGATCCCAGTGATGAATGGGTTAATGGGTCAGTGTGATCCCAGTGATGAATGGATTAATGTGTCAGTGTGATCCCAGTGATGAATGGGTTAATGTGTCAGTGTGATATCAGTGATGAATGCGTTAATGGGTCAGTGTGATATCAGTGATGAATGGGTTAATGGGTCAGTGTGATCCCAGTGATGAATGGGTTAATGGGCCAGCGATCCCTGTGATGAATGGGTTAATGGGTCAGTGAGGCCCCAGTGATGAATTGGTTAATGGGTCAGTGTGATCCCAGTGATGAATGGGTTAATCTGTCAGTGAGGCCCCAGTGATGAATGGGTTAATATGTCAGTGTGATCCCAGTGATGAATGGGTTAATGGGTCAGTGTGATCTCAGTGATGAATGGGTTAATGGGTCAATGTGATCTCAGTGATGAATGGGTTAATGTGTCAGTGTGATCCCAGTAATGAATGGGTTTATGTGTCAGTGTGATCTCAGTGATGAATGGGTTAATCAGTCAGTGTGATCCCAGTGATGAATCGGTTAATGGGTCAGTGTGGTCCCAGTAATGAATGGGTTAATTTTTCAGTGTGATATCAGTGATGAATGGGTTAATGTGTCAGTGTGATCCCAGTGCTGAATGGCTTAATGGGTCAGTGTGATCCCAGTTATGAATGGGTTAATGGGTCAGTGTGATCTGAGTGATGAATGGGTTAATGGGTCAGTGTGATCCCAGTTATGAATGGGTTAATTGGTCAGTGTGATCCCAGTGATGAATGGGTTAATGTGTCAGTGTGATCTCAGTGATGAATGGGTTAATTGGTCAGTGTGATCTCAGTGATGAATGGGTTAATGGGTCAGTGTGACCCCAGTGATGAATGGGTTAATGTGTCAGTGTGATCCCAGTGATGAATGGGTTAATGTGTCAGTGTGATCCCAGTGATGAATGGGTTAATGGGTCAGTGTGATCCCAGTGATGAATGGGTTAATGTGTCAGTGTGATCCCAGCGATGAATGGGTTAATGTGTCAGTGTGATCCCAGCGATAAATGCGTTAATGGGTCAGTGTGATCCCAGTAATGAATGGGTTAATAGGTCAGTGTGATATCAGCGATGAATGGGTTAATGGGTCAGTGTGATCCCAGTGATGAATGGGTTAATGGGTCAGTGTGATCCCAGTGATGAATGGGTTAATGTGTCAGTGAGGCCCCAGTGATGAATGGGTTAATGGGTCAGTGTGATCCCAGTGATGAATGGGTTAATGGGCCAGCAATCCCAGCGATCAATGGGTTAATGTGTCAGTGTGATCTCAGTGATGAATGGGTTAATGTGTCAGTGAGGCCCCAGTGATGAATGGGTTAATGTGTCAGTGTGATCCCAGTGATGAATGGGTTAATGGCTCAGTGTGATCTCAGTGATGAATGGGTTAATATGTCAGTGTGATCCCAGTGATGAATGGGTTAATGGGTCAGTGTGATCCCAGTGATGAATGGGATAATGTGTCAGTGAGATCCCAGTGATGAATGGGTTAATGGGTCAGTGTGATCCCAGTGATGAATGGGTTAATGGGTCAGTGTGATCCCAGTGATGAATGGGTTAATGGGTCAGTGTGATCCCAGTGATGAATGGGTTAATGGGTCAGTGTGATACCGGTGATGAATGGGTTAATGGGTCAGTGTGATATCAGCGATGAATGGGTTAATGGGTCAGTGTGATATCAGCGATGAATGGGTTAATGGGCCAGCGATCCCAGTGATGAATGGGTTAATGTGTCAGTGAGGCCCCAGTGATGAATGGGTTAATGGGTCAGTGTGATCCCAGTGATGAATGGGTTAATATGTCAGTGAGGCCCCAGTGATGAATGGGTTAATGTGTCAGTGTGATCCCAGTGATGAATGGGTTAATGGGTCAGTGTGATCTCAGTGATGAATGGGTTAATGTGTCAGTGAGGCCCCAGTGATGAATGGGTTAATGGGTCAGTGTGATCTCAGTGATGAATGGGTTAATGTGTCAGTGTGATCTCAGTGATGAATGGGTTAATGTGTCAGTGAGGCCCCAGTGATGAATGGGTTAATGTGTCAGTGTGATCCCAGTGATGAATGGGTTAATGGCTCAGTGTGATCTCAGTGATGAATGGGTTAATATGTCAGTGTGATCCCAGTGATGAATGGGTTAATGGGTCAGTGTGATCCCAGTGATGAATGGGATAATGTGTCAGTGAGATCCCAGTGATGAATGGGTTAATGGGTCAGTGTGATCCCAGTTATGAATGCGTTAATGGGTCAGTGTGATCCCAGTGATGAATGGGTTAATGGGTCAGTGTGATCCCAGTGATGAATGGGTTAATGTGTCAGTGTGATCCCAGTGATGAATGGGTTAATGTGTCAGTGAGGCCCCAGTAATGAATGGGTTAATGGGTCAGTGTGATCCCAGTGATGAATGGGTTAATGTGTCAGTGTGATCTCAGTGATGAATGGGTTAATGTGTCAGTGAGGCCCCAGTGATGAATGGGTTAATGTGTCAGTGAGGATCCAGTGATGAATGGGTTAATGGGTCAGTGTGATCCCAGTGATGAATGGGCTAATGGATCAGTGTGATCCCAGTGACGAATGGGTTAATGGGCCAGCAATCCCAGCGATCAATGGGTTAATGTGTCAGTGTGATCTCAGTGATGAATGGGTTAATGTGCCAGTGAGGCCCCAGTGATGAATGGGTTAATATGTCAGTGTGATCCCAGTGATGAATGGGTTAATGGGTCAGTGTGATCTCAGTGATGAATGGGTTAATGTGTCAGTGTGATCCCAGCGATGAATGGGCTAATGGGTCAGTGTGATCCCAGTAATGAATGGGTTAATGTGTCAGTGTGATCTCAGTGATGAATGGGTTAATGGGTCAGTGTGATTCCAGTGATGAATGGGTTAATGTGTCAGTGTGATCCCAGTGATGAATGGGTTAATGGGTCAGTGTGATCCCAGTGATGAATGGGTTAATGTGTCAGTGTGATCTCAGTGATGAATGGGTTAATGGGTCAGTGTGATCTCAGTGATGAATGGGTTAATGGGTCAGTGTGATCTCAGTGATGAATGGGTTAATGGGTCAATGTGATCTCAGTGATGAATGGGTTAATGTGTCAGTGTGATCCCAGTGATGAATGGGTTAATGTGTCAGTGTGATCTCAGTAATGAATGGGTTAATCAGTCAGTGTGATCCCAGTGATGAATGGGTTAATGTGTCAGTGTGATCTCAGTGATGAATGGGTTAATCGGTCAGTGTGATCCCAGTGATGAATGGGTTAATGGGTCAGTGTGGTCCCAGTAATGAATGGGTTAATTTTTGAGTGTGATCCCAGTGATGAATGGGTTAATGTGTCAGTGTGATCCCAGTGATGAATGGCTTAATGGGTCAGTGTGATCCCAGTTATGAATGGGTTAATGGGTCAGTGTGATCTGAGTGATGAATGGGTTAATGGGTCAGTGTGATCCCAGTGATGAATGGGTTAATGTGTCAGTGAGGCCCCAGTGATGAATGGGTTAATGGGTCAGTGTGATCCCAGTGATGAATGGGTTAATGGGTCAGTGTGATCCCAGTGATGAATGGGTTAATGTGTCAGTGTGATCCCAGCGATGAATGCGTTAATGGGTCAGTGTGATCCCAGTATTGAATGGGTTAATGGGTCAGTGTGATATCAGCGATGAATGGGTTAATGGGTCAGTGTGAACCCAGTGATGAATGGGTTAATGGGTCAGTGTGATCCCAGTGATGAATGGGTTAATGGGTCAGTGTGATCCCAGTGATGAATGGATTAATGTGTCAGTGTGATCTCAGTGATGAATGGGTTAATGTGTCAGTGAGGCCCCAGTGATGAATGGGTTAATGTGTCAGTGTGATCCCAGTGATGAATGGGTTAATGGCTCAGTGTGATCTCAGTGATGAATGGGTTAATATGTCAGTGTGATCCCAGTGATGAATGGGTTAATGGGTCAGTGTGATCCCAGTGATGAATGGGATAATGTGTCAGTGAGATCCCAGTGATGAATGGGTTAATGGGTCAGTGTGATCCCAGTTATGAATGCGTTAATGGGTCAGTGTGATCCCAGTGATGAATGGGTTAATGGGTCAGTGTGATCCCAGTGATGAATGGGTTAATGGGTCAGTGTGATACCGGTGATGAATGGGTTAATGGGTCAGTGTGATATCAGCGATGAATGGGTTAATGGGTCAGTGTGATATCAGCGATGAATGGGTTAATGGGCCAGCGATCCCAGTGATGAATGGGTTAATGTGTCAGTGAGGCCCCAGTGATGAATGGGTTAATGGGTCAGTGTGATCCCAGTGATGAATGGGTTAATATGTCAGTGAGGCCCCAGTGATGAATGGGTTAATATGTCAGTGTGATCCCAGTGATGAATGGGTTAATGGGTCAGTGTGATCTCAGTGATGAATGGGTTAATGTGTCAGTGAGGCCCCAGTGATGAATGGGTTAATGGGTCAGTGTGATCTCAGTGATGAATGGGTTAATGTGTCAGTGTGATCTCAGTGATGAATGGGTTAATGTGTCAGTGAGGCCCCAGTGATGAATGGGTTAATGTGTCAGTGTGATCCCAGTGATGAATGGGTTAATGGCTCAGTGTGATCTCAGTGATGAATGGGTTAATATGTCAGTGTGATCCCAGTGATGAATGGGTTAATGGGTCAGTGTGATCCCAGTGATGAATGGGATAATGTGTCAGTGAGATCCCAGTGATGAATGGGTTAATGGGTCAGTGTGATCCCAGTTATGAATGCGTTAATGGGTCAGTGTGATCCCAGTGATGAATGGGTTAATGGGTCAGTGTGATCCCAGTGATGAATGGGTTAATGTGTCAGTGTGATCCCAGTGATGAATGGGTTAATGTGTCAGTGAGGCCCCAGTAATGAATGGCTTAATGGGTCAGTGTGATCCCAGTGATGAATGGGTTAATGTGTCAGTGTGATCTCAGTGATGAATGGGTTAATGTGTCAGTGAGGCCCCAGTGATGAATGGGTTAATGTGTCAGTGAGGATCCAGTGATGAATGGGTTAATGGGTCAGTGTGATCCCAGTGATGAATGGGCTAATGGATCAGTGTGATCCCAGTGACGAATGGGTTAATGGGCCAGCAATCCCAGCGATCAATGGGTTAATGTGTCAGTGTGATCTCAGTGATGAATGGGTTAATGTGCCAGTGAGGCCCCAGTGATGAATGGGTTAATATGTCAGTGTGATCCCAGTGATGAATGGGTTAATGGGTCAGTGTGATCTCAGTGATGAATGGGTTAATGTGTCAGTGTGATCCCAGCGATGAATGGGCTAATGGGTCAGTGTGATCCCAGTAATGAATGGGTTAATGTGTCAGTGTGATCTCAGTGATGAATGGGTTAATGGGTCAGTGTGATTCCAGTGATGAATGGGTTAATGTGTCAGTGTGATCCCAGTGATGAATGGGTTAATGGGTCAGTGTGATCCCAGTGATGAATGGGTTAATGTGTCAGTGTGATCTCAGTGATGAATGGGTTAATGGGTCAATGTGATCTCAGTGATGAATGGGTTAATGGGTCAGTGTGATCTCAGTGATGAATGGGTTAATGGGTCAATGTGATCTCAGTGATGAATGGGTTAATGTGTCAGTGTGATCCCAGTGATGAATGGGTTAATGTGTCAGTGTGATCTCAGTAATGAATGGGTTAATCAGTCAGTGTGATCCCAGTGATGAATGGGTTAATGTGTCAGTGTGATCTCAGTGATGAATGGGTTAATCGGTCAGTGTGATCCCAGTGATGAATGGGTTAATGGGTCAGTGTGGTCCCAGTAATGAATGGGTTAATTTTTGAGTGTGATCCCAGTGATGAATGGGTTAATGTGTCAGTGTGATCCCAGTGATGAATGGCTTAATGGGTCAGTGTGATCCCAGTTATGAATGGGTTAATGGGTCAGTGTGATCTGAGTGATGAATGGGTTAATGGGTCAGTGTGATCCCAGTGATGAATGGGTTAATGTGTCAGTGAGGCCCCAGTGATGAATGGGTTAATGGGTCAGTGTGATCCCAGTGATGAATGGGTTAATGGGTCAGTGTGATCCCAGTGATGAATGGGTTAATGTGTCAGTGTGATCCCAGCGATGAATGCGTTAATGGGTCAGTGTGATCCCAGTATTGAATGGGTTAATGGGTCAGTGTGATATCAGCGATGAATGGGTTAATGGGTCAGTGTGAACCCAGTGATGAATGGGTTAATGGGTCAGTGTGATCCCAGTGATGAATGGGTTAATGGGTCAGTGTGATCCCAGTGATGAATGGATTAATGTGTCAGTGTGATCCCAGTGATGAATGGGTTAATGTGTCAGTGTGATATCAGTGATGAATGCGTTAATGGGTCAGTGTGATATCAGTGATGAATGGGTTAATGGGTCAGTGTGATCCCAGTGATGAATGGGTTAATGGGCCAGCGATCCCTGTGATGAATGGGTTAATGGGTCAGTGAGGCCCCAGTGATGAATTGGTTAATGGGTCAGTGTGATCCCAGTGATGAATGGGTTAATCTGTCAGTGAGGCCCCAGTGATGAATGGGTTAATATGTCAGTGTGATCCCAGTGATGAATGGGTTAATGGGTCAGTGTGATCTCAGTGATGAATGGGTTAATGGGTCAATGTGATCTCAGTGATGAATGGGTTAATGTGTCAGTGTGATCCCAGTAATGAATGGGTTTATGTGTCAGTGTGATCTCAGTGATGAATGGGTTAATCAGTCAGTGTGATCCCAGTGATGAATGGGTTAATGGGTCAGTGTGGTCCCAGTAATGAATGGGTTAATTTTTCAGTGTGATATCAGTGATGAATGGGTTAATGTATCAGTGTGATCCCAGTGATGAATGGCTTAATGGGTCAGTGTGATCCCAGTTATGAATGGGTTAATGGGTCAGTGTGATCTGAGTGATGAATGGGTTAATGGGTCAGTGTGATCCCAGTGATGAATGGGTTAATGTGTCAGTGAGGCCCCAGTGATGAATGGGTTAATGGGTCAGTGTGATCCCAGTGATGAATGGGTTAATGGGTCAGTGTGATCCCAGTGATGAATGGGTTAATCAGTCAGTGTGATCCCAGCGATGAATGCGTTAATGGGTCAGTGTGATCCCAGTATTGAATGGGTTAATGGGTCAGTGTGATATCAGCGATGAATGGGTTAATGGGTCAGTGTGAACCCAGTGATGAATGGGTTAATGGGTCAGTGTGATCCCAGTGATGAATGGGTTAATGGGTCAGTGTGATCCCAGTGATGAATGGATTAATGTGTCAGTGTGATCCCAGTGATGAATGGGTTAATGTGTCAGTGTGATATCAGTGATGAATGCGTTAATGGGTCAGTGTGATATCAGTGATGAATGGGTTAATGGGTCAGTGTGATCCCAGTGATGAATGGGTTAATGGGCCAGCGATCCCTGTGATGAATGGGTTAATGGGTCAGTGAGGCCCCAGTGATGAATTGGTTAATGGGTCAGTGTGATCCCAGTGATGAATGGGTTAATCTGTCAGTGAGGCCCCAGTGATGAATGGGTTAATATGTCAGTGTGATCCCAGTGATGAATGGGTTAATGGGTCAGTGTGATCTCAGTGATGAATGGGTTAATGGGTCAATGTGATCTCAGTGATGAATGGGTTAATGTGTCAGTGTGATCCCAGTAATGAATGGGTTTATGTGTCAGTGTGATCTCAGTGATGAATGGGTTAATCAGTCAGTGTGATCCCAGTGATGAATGGGTTAATGGGTCAGTGTGGTCCCAGTAATGAATGGGTTAATTTTTCAGTGTGATATCAGTGATGAATGGGTTAATGTGTCAGTGTGATCCCAGTGCTGAATGGCTTAATGGGTCAGTGTGATCCCAGTTATGAATGGGTTAATGGGTCAGTGTGATCTGAGTGATGAATGGGTTAATGGGTCAGTGTGATCCCAGTTATGAATGGGTTAATTGGTCAGTGTGATCCCAGTGATGAATGGGTTAATGTGTCAGTGTGATCTCAGTGATGAATGGGTTAATTGGTCAGTGTGATCTCAGTGATGAATGGGTTAATGGGTCAGTGTGACCCCAGTGATGAATGGGTTAATGTGTCAGTGTGATCCCAGTGATGAATGGGTTAATGTGTCAGTGTGATCCCAGTGATGAATGGGTTAATGGGTCAGTGTGATCCCAGTGATGAATGGGTTAATGTGTCAGTGTGATCCCAGCGATGAATGGGTTAATGTGTCAGTGTGATCCCAGCGATAAATGCGTTAATGGGTCAGTGTGATCCCAGTAATGAATGGGTTAATAGGTCAGTGTGATATCAGCGATGAATGGGTTAATGGGTCAGTGTGATCCCAGTGATGAATGGGTTAATGGGTCAGTGTGATCCCAGTGATGAATGGGTTAATGTGTCAGTGAGGCCCCAGTGATGAATGGGTTAATGGGTCAGTGTGATCCCAGTGATGAATGGGTTAATGGGCCAGCAATCCCAGCGATCAATGGGTTAATGTGTCAGTGTGATCTCAGTGATGAATGGGTTAATGTGTCAGTGAGGCCCCAGTGATGAATGGGTTAATGTGTCAGTGTGATCCCAGTGATGAATGGGTTAATGGCTCAGTGTGATCTCAGTGATGAATGGGTTAATATGTCAGTGTGATCCCAGTGATGAATGGGTTAATGGGTCAGTGTGATCCCAGTGATGAATGGGATAATGTGTCAGTGAGATCCCAGTGATGAATGGGTTAATGGGTCAGTGTGATCCCAGTTATGAATGCGTTAATGGGTCAGTGTGATCCCAGTGATGAATGGGTTAATGGGTCAGTGTGATCCCAGTGATGAATGGGTTAATGGGTCAGTGTGATACCGGTGATGAATGGGTTAATGGGTCAGTGTGATATCAGCGATGAATGGGTTAATGGGTCAGTGTGATATCAGCGATGAATGGGTTAATGGGCCAGCGATCCCAGTGATGAATGGGTTAATGTGTCAGTGAGGCCCCAGTGATGAATGGGTTAATGGGTCAGTGTGATCCCAGTGATGAATGGGTTAATATGTCAGTGAGGCCCCAGTGATGAATGGGTTAATATGTCAGTGTGATCCCAGTGATGAATGGGTTAATGGGTCAGTGTGATCTCAGTGATGAATGGGTTAATGTGTCAGTGAGGCCCCAGTGATGAATGGGTTAATGGGTCAGTGTGATCTCAGTGATGAATGGGTTAATGTGTCAGTGTGATCCCAGTGATGAATGGGTTAATGAGTCAGTGTGATCTCAGTGATGAATGGGTTAATCGGTCAGTGTGATCCCAGTGATGAATGCGTTAATGGGTCAGTGTGATCCCAGTAATGAATGGGTTAATTTTTCAGTGTGATCCCAGTTATGAATGGGTTAATGGGTCAGTGTGATCCCAGTGATGAATGGGATAATGTGTCAGTGAGATCCCAGTGATGAATGGGTTAATGGGTCAGTGTGATCCCAGTTATGAATGCGTTAATGGGTCAGTGTGATCCCAGTGATGAATGGGTTAATGGGTCAGTGTGATCCCAGTGATGAATGGGTTAATGGGTCAGTGTGATACCGGTGATGAATGGGTTAATGGGTCAGTGTGATATCAGCGATGAATGGGTTAATGGGTCAGTGTGATATCAGCGATGAATGGGTTAATGGGCCAGCGATCCCAGTGATGAATGGGTTAATGTGTCAGTGAGGCCCCAGTGATGAATGGGTTAATGGGTCAGTGTGATCCCAGTGATGAATGGGTTAATATGTCAGTGAGGCCCCAGTGATGAATGGGTTAATATGTCAGTGTGATCCCAGTGATGAATGGGTTAATGGGTCAGTGTGATCTCAGTGATGAATGGGTTAATGTGTCAGTGATGCCCCAGTGATGAATGGGTTAATGGGTCAGTGTGATCTCAGTGATGAATGGGTTAATGTGTCAGTGTGATCCCAGTGATGAATGGGTTAATGAGTCAGTGTGATCTCAGTGATGAATGGGTTAATCGGTCAGTGTGATCCCAGTGATGAATGCGTTAATGGGTCAGTGTGATCCCAGTAATGAATGGGTTAATTTTTCAGTGTGATCCCAGTTATGAATGGGTTAATGGGTCAGTGTGATCCCAGTGATGAATGGGTTAATGTGTCAGTGTGATGCCAGTGATGAATGGGTTAATGGGTCAGTGTGATACCGGTGATGAATGGGTTAATGGGTCAGTGTGATCCCTGTGATGAATGGGTTAATGGGTCAGTGTGATCCCAGTGATGAATGGGTTAATGGGTCAGTGTGATCCCAGTGATGAATGGGTTAATGGGTCAGTGTGATCCCAGTGATGAATGGGTTAATGGGTCAGTGTGATCCCTGTGATGAATGGGTTAATGGGTCAGTGTGATCCCAGTGATGAATGGGTTAATGGGTCAGTGTGATACCGGTGATGAATGGGTTAATGGGTCAGTGTGATATCAGCGATGAATGGGTTAATGGGTCAGCGTGATATCAGTGATGAATGGGTTAATGGGTCAGTGTGATCCCAGTGATGAATGGGTTAATGGGCCAGCGATCCCAGTGATGAATGGGTTAATGTGTCAGTGAGGCCCCAGTGATGAATGGGTTAATGGGTCAGTGTGATCCCAGTGATGAATGGGTTAATGGGCCAGCGATCCCAGTGATGAATGGGTTAATGTGTCAGTGAGGCCCCAGTGATGAATGGGTTAATGGGTCAGTGTGATCCCAGTGATGAATGGGTTAATGGGTCAGTGTGATCTCAGTGATGAATGGGTTAATGGGTCAATGTGATCTCAGTGATGAATGGGTTAATGTGTCAGTGTGATCCCAGTGATGAATGGGTTAATGTGTCAGTGAGGCCCCAGTGATGAATGGGTTAATGGGTCAGTGTGACCCCAGTGATGAATGGGTTAATGTGTCAGTGTGATCCCAGTGATGAATGGGTTAATGTGTCAGTGTGATCCCAGTGATGAATGGGTTAATGGGTCAGTGTGATCCCAGTGATGAATGGGTTAATGTGTCAGTGTGATCCCAGCGATGAATGGGTTAATGTGTCAGTGTGATCCCAGCGATAAATGCGTTAATGGGTCAGTGTGATCCCAGTAATGAATGGGTTAATAGGTCAGTGTGATATCAGCGATGAATGGGTTAATGGGTCAGTGTGATCCCAGTGATGAATGGGTTAATGGGTCAGTGTGATCCCAGTGATGAATGGGTTAATGTGTCAGTGAGGCCCCAGTGATGAATGGGTTAATGGGTCAGTGTGATCCCAGTGATGAATGGGTTAATGGGCCAGCAATCCCAGCGATCAATGGGTTAATGTGTCAGTGTGATCTCAGTGATGAATGGGTTAATGTGTCAGTGAGGCCCCAGTGATGAATGGGTTAATGTGTCAGTGTGATCCCAGTGATGAATGGGTTAATGGGTCAGTGTGATCTCAGTGATGAATGGGTTAATATGTCAGTGTGATCCCAGTGATGAATGGGTTAATGGGTCAGTGTGATCCCAGTGATGAATGGGATAATGTGTCAGTGAGATCCCAGTGATGAATGGGTTAATGGGTCAGTGTGATCCCAGTTATGAATGCGTTAATGGGTCAGTGTGATCCCAGTGATGAATGGGTTAATGGGTCAGTGTGATCCCAGTGATGAATGGGTTAATGGGTCAGTGTGATACCGGTGATGAATGGGTTAATGGGTCAGTGTGATATCAGCGATGAATGGGTTAATGGGTCAGTGTGATATCAGCGATGAATGGGTTAATGGGCCAGCGATCCCAGTGATGAATGGGTTAATGTGTCAGTGAGGCCCCAGTGATGAATGGGTTAATGGGTCAGTGTGATCCCAGTGATGAATGGGTTAATATGTCAGTGAGGCCCCAGTGATGAATGGGTTAATATGTCAGTGTGATCCCAGTGATGAATGGGTTAATGGGTCAGTGTGATCTCAGTGATGAATGGGTTAATGTGTCAGTGAGGCCCCAGTGATGAATGGGTTAATGGGTCAGTGTGATCTCAGTGATGAATGGGTTAATGTGTCAGTGTGATCCCAGTGATGAATGGGTTAATGAGTCAGTGTGATCTCAGTGATGAATGGGTTAATCGGTCAGTGTGATCCCAGTGATGAATGCGTTAATGGGTCAGTGTGATCCCAGTAATGAATGGGTTAATTTTTCAGTGTGATCCCAGTTATGAATGGGTTAATGGGTCAGTGTGATCCCAGTGATGAATGGGATAATGTGTCAGTGAGATCCCAGTGATGAATGGGTTAATGGGTCAGTGTGATCCCAGTTATGAATGCGTTAATGGGTCAGTGTGATCCCAGTGATGAATGGGTTAATGGGTCAGTGTGATCCCAGTGATGAATGGGTTAATGGGTCAGTGTGATACCGGTGATGAATGGGTTAATGGGTCAGTGTGATATCAGCGATGAATGGGTTAATGGGTCAGTGTGATATCAGCGATGAATGGGTTAATGGGCCAGCGATCCCAGTGATGAATGGGTTAATGTGTCAGTGAGGCCCCAGTGATGAATGGGTTAATGGGTCAGTGTGATCCCAGTGATGAATGGGTTAATATGTCAGTGAGGCCCCAGTGATGAATGGGTTAATATGTCAGTGTGATCCCAGTGATGAATGGGTTAATGGGTCAGTGTGATCTCAGTGATGAATGGGTTAATGTGTCAGTGAGGCCCCAGTGATGAATGGGTTAATGGGTCAGTGTGATCTCAGTGATGAATGGGTTAATGTGTCAGTGTGATCCCAGTGATGAATGGGTTAATGAGTCAGTGTGATCTCAGTGATGAATGGGTTAATCGGTCAGTGTGATCCCAGTGATGAATGCGTTAATGGGTCAGTGTGATCCCAGTAATGAATGGGTTAATTTTTCAGTGTGATCCCAGTTATGAATGGGTTAATGGGTCAGTGTGATCCCAGTGATGAATGGGTTAATGTGTCAGTGTGATGCCAGTGATGAATGGGTTAATGGGTCAGTGTGATACCGGTGATGAATGGGTTAATGGGTCAGTGTGATCCCTGTGATGAATGGGTTAATGGGTCAGTGTGATCCCAGTGATGAATGGGTTAATGGGTCAGTGTGATCCCAGTGATGAATGGGTTAATGGGTCAGTGTGATCCCAGTGATGAATGGGTTAATGGGTCAGTGTGATCCCTGTGATGAATGGGTTAATGGGTCAGTGTGATCCCAGTGATGAATGGGTTAATGGGTCAGTGTGATACCGGTGATGAATGGGTTAATGGGTCAGTGTGATATCAGCGATGAATGGGTTAATGGGTCAGCGTGGTATCAGTGATGAATGGGTTAATGGGTCAGTGTGATCCCAGTGATGAATGGGTTAATGGGCCAGCGATCCCAGTGATGAATGGGTTAATGTGTCAGTGAGGCCCCAGTGATGAATGGGTTAATGGGTCAGTGTGATCCCAGTGATGAATGGGTTAATGGGCCAGCGATCCCAGTGATGAATGGGTTAATGTGTCAGTGAGGCCCCAGTGATGAATGGGTTAATGGGTCAGTGTGATCCCAGTGATGAATGGGTTAATGGGTCAGTGTGATCTCAGTGATGAATGGGTTAATGGGTCAATGTGATCTCAGTGATGAATGGGTTAATGTGTCAGTGTGATCTCAGTGATGAATGGGTTAATGGGTCAATGTGATCTCAGTGATGAATGGGTTAATGTGTCAGTGTGATCCCAGTGATGAATGGGTTAATGGGTCAGTGTGATCTCAGTGATGAATGGGTTAATGGGTCAATGTGATCTCAGTGATGAATGGGTTAATGTGTCAGTGTGATACCAGTTAAGAATGGGTTAATGGGTCAATGTGATCTCAGTGATGAATGGGTTAATGTGTCAGTGAGATCCCAGTGATGAATGGGTTAATGTGTCAGTGTGATCTCAGTGATGAATGGGTTAATGGGTCAGTGTGATCCCAGTTATGAATGGGTTAATGGGTCAGTGTGATACCAGTTAAGAATGGGTTAATGGGTCAATGTGATCTCAGTGATGAATGGGTTAATGTGTCAGTGTGATCCCAGTGATGAATGGGTTAATGTGTCCGTGTGATCTCAGTGATGAATGGGTTAATGGGTCAGTGTGATCCCAGTGATGAATGGGTTAATGGATCAGTGTCATCCCAGTGATGAATGGGTTAATGGGTCAGTGTGATCCCAGTGATGAATGGGTTAATGTGTCAGTGTGATCCCAGTGATGAATGGGTTAATGTGTCAGTGTGATCCCAGTGATGAATGGGTTAATGGGTCAGTGTGATCTCAATGATGAATGGGTTAATGTGTATGTGTGATCTCAGTGATGAATGGGTTAATGGGTCAGTGTGATCCCAGTGATGAATGGGTTAATGGGTCAGTGTGATCCCAGTGATGACTGGGTTAATGTGTCAGTGTGATCTCAGTGATGAATGGGTTAATCGGTCAGTGTGATCCCAGTGATGAATGGGTTAATTGGTCAGTGCAATCCCAGTAATGAATGGGTTAATTTTTCAGTGTGATCCCAGTGATGAATGGGTTAATGTGTCAGTGTGATCCCAGTGATGAATGGGTTAATGGGTCAGTGTGATCCCAGTGATGAATGGGTTAATGGGTCAGTGTGATCCCAGTGATGAATGGGTTAATGGGTCAGTGTGATCCCAGTGATGAATGGGTTAATGGGTCAGTGTGATCCCAGTGATGAATGGGTTAATGGGTCAGTGCGATCTGAGTGATGAATGGGTTAATGGGTCAGTGTGACCCCAGTGATGAATGGGTTAATGTGTCAGTGTGATCCCAGTGATGAATGGGTTAATGGGTCAGTGCGATCTGAGTGATGAATGGGTTAATGTGTCAGTGTGATCTCAATGATGAATGGGTTAATGGGTCAGTGTGATCTCAGTGATGAATGGGTTAATGTGTCAGTGTGATCCCAGTGATGAATGGGTTAATGGGTCAGTGCGATCTGAGTGATGAATGGGTTAATGGGTCAGTGTGATCCCAGTGATGAATGGGTTAATGGGTCAGTGTGATCCCAGTGATGAATGGGTTAATGTGTCAGTGTGATCCCAGTGATGAATGGGTTAATGTGTCAGTGTGATCCCAGTGATGAATGGGTTAATGGGTCAGTGTGATCCCAGTGATTGCTTTTGATGAGCAATTTTTCTCATCTGTCAAAATGTGTGCTGGGTTTTCAGAGCAGATTGTTGCATGTGGTTCAGCCTGAAGATGAAAGCTGCTCATAAAGGCAGGGGAAAGTCTCAAGGGAGAGCTGGATAACTGTGATACCGATGAGTTTACCCACCCCGCGGAGTGTGCGATCCACTGAGTTACCTTCTCCTTGTGATGAAATTGTCTTTCATATTCCCGACTTCACATTTCATTAATAAATTTGTGCGCCCGTGGTTCTTTTTCTGTCTCTTCTTCCTGTGATTTATATGAGCGCATAAGGAATAGAAGCAGGAGGAGGCCATTCAGCCCCTCGAGCCTGCTCTGCCAATCGAAAAGACCATCACTAATCTGATTGTAGTCTCAAGTCCACTTTCCTGCCCCTTTAAATAAGATCGCCTTCTGAGATCGTTTGTCTAAACTCCAACGAGTGTAGGCCCTATCCGTTGAAAGCTTCGTCCTAAATGACCCCTCCATCCCAGGAATCATCATGGTGGACCTTCCCTGAACTCCTTCCAAACCAGACATATCCCTCCTCTGGTTAGCTTATTATGTGTGGGATCTTGCTGTGCTCAAAATGACTGCCACATTTCCTGCATTGCAACAGTGATTGCACCTCACAAGTTGGCGGCACTAAAGCAGTTTGGGATTGAATGGTGCGGGTCTACTGCCTCAGAACGTGCTGTCACCTTCAGTACCTTGTTTTTGTTCCCATAGTTGTCTTATCTGTGACTATTTGACGACTGAGGCATCACAGTAAGTCCTTATCCAGTTTTAACATCGAGGTCCCTTTCCCAACACACACACACCATACAACCATAGAATTTCTCCAGCGCAGAAGGAGGCCATTCAGCCCATCGAGTCTGCACCGACCCTCTGAAAGAGCACCCTGCCTAGGCGTGCTCTCCTGCCCTATCCTCACCTAACCCGCACATCTTTGGACTGTGGGAGGGAACCGGAGCACCCGGAGGAAACCCACGCACACAGGGGAGAACGTACAGACTCCGCACAGTGACCCGAGGCCGGAATTGAACCTGGGTCCCCTGCCGCTGTGAAGCAACTGTGCTAACCACTGTGCCACCGCACCGCCTTTCCCCTTGCAATGGCTTCCTAATTAGTTGCTGAACCTGCTTGCTAACCTTTTGTTAGTCATGCACGAGGACACCCAGATCCCTCTGTACTGATGACCTCTTTCTCAACTGTGGTGCCTTGCCCTCTCATCACCTTGACCGTGAAATCCCCTCCTGCCTTTTTCATTTGGCTCAGCCTTTAGCTTCTGCCTCCCTCCCTTTCCACCCTGTCCTCACTTTCCTCCACGGCCTCCTTCCCTTATTTCTTTCCCCTCTCGCAGGCTGTGTGTGTCTCTCTCTGTCTCTCTCTCTCTCTCTCCCCCTCTGACCCCGTTCCCTGCTTCTAGTTTGCTCGCACTGCCTGTAACCTGACCCAGGTTGAACCAAGGGTGGCTAATGAATTATTTACAAGCACTGGTACATCGGGGGGCCAGACGGAGATAGAGGCGCTGTGGATATTGATGTTGACAGTGTCTGAACACTCCCGACAACCTTTTACACGGGCCCAGCAGACAGAGGAGATGTTTGACAGGCCCGCAATGGTAAATAAATTGACTGCCAATGGAGCGATCGGGTTCCAGGCTGCACAGTAAGAGTCACAGCAAATGAGATTAAAATCTGTCAGAGTCAAGAATACAATTGACTTCCCTGATTGCCGTTTCATTTCCCATAGTAAAGCCATCCCTTCCTTTCTTTCCCATGCTGTCGATCTTCTGATGCGGGTTCACATGGGTGCTCTTTCCAGGGGCCGGTGCAGACTCGATAGGCCGAACGGCCTCCTTCTGCACTGTAAGTTCTATCATTCACCTTTGCCAGGGTGTCCCCCGGATCTCCGGCCAGCCCTTCTCTTCCAGCCATTTCCATCCCTGCCTTGATCTTCACCAGCTTCCTCCCGTGTCCTCGCCGTGTGCACCATCTCCAGCTCGTTACCTTACCCCAAAGTTTGGAAGTCGTTTTTTTTTTTTTGCGGCGATTGTTGACAAGGCCAACATTTGTTGCCCAGCCCTGAATGCCCTTGAACATAGAACATTACTGCTCAGTACAGGCCCTTCGGCCCTCGATGTTGCGCCGACCTGTGAAAACCCTCTAAAGCCCATCTACACTATTCCCTTATTGTCCATATGTCTATCCAATGACCATTTAAATGCCCTTAATGTTGGCGAGTCCACTACTGTTGTAGGCAGGGCATTCCACGCTCTTACTACTCTCTGAGTAAAGAACCTACCTCTGACATCTGTCCTGTATCTATCTTCCCTCAATTTAAAGCTATGTCCCCTCGTGCTAGACATCACCATCCGAGGAAAAAGGCTCTCACTGTCCACCCTATCTAATCCTCTGATCATCTTGTATGCCTCAATTAAGTCACCTCTTAACCTTCTTCTCTCTAATGAAAACAGCCTCAAGTCCCTCAGCCTTTCCTCATAAGATCTTCCCTCCATACCAGGCAACATCCTGATAAATCTCCTCTGCACCCGTTCCAAAGCTTCCACATCCTTCCTATAATGCGGCGACCAGAATTGCACGCAATACTCCAAGTGCGGCCGCACCAGAGTTTTGTACAGCTGCAACATGAGAAGGGGGCGGCGAGCGGCCCTTTTGCGAACCGCTGCGACCATTGGGGGATAGCAGGTTTTGCGGCAGTCTTCGCTTGACGGAGTGGCTCGCGAGGTCAATTAAAGGACAGTGAAGACACATTCGCTGTGGGCCTGGAGTCACGTGTAGGCCAGACCGGGTAAGGACGGCAGAGTTCCTTCCCCCGAAGGACATTGATGAACCCGGATGGGGCTTTGTTGGCGACAATCCCCTGGTTTCACGGTTGGCATTGCCCTCTTGGGCGTTGTCGGGGCTGCGTTTTATCGAGGCACGTGGGGAGTTTACCATCGCACCCCCGGCTTGCACCTTGCCGTTGGTTGTTTGTGGGAGCTTGCTGTGCGTGCAGTTGCTGTCTTGTTGTCCACATTTAAGAACATAAAACATAGAACATTACAGCGCAGCACAGGCCCTTCGGCCCTCGATAAAACATAGAACATTACAGCGCAGCACAGGCCCTTCGGCCCTCGATGTTGCGCCGACCTGTGAAACCCTTCTAAAGCCCATCTACACTATTCCATTATAGAATATAGAACAGTACAGCACAGAACAGGCCCTTCGGCCCTCGATGTTGTGCCGAGCAATGATCACCCGACTCAAACCCACGTATCCACCCTATACCCATAACCCAACAAACCCCCCCACCACCTTACTTTTTAGGACACTGCGGGCAATTTAGCATGGCCAATCCACCTAACCAGCACATCTTTGGAGCGTGGGAGGAAACCGGAGCACCCGGAGGAAACCCGCGCACACACGGGGAGGATGTGCAGACTCCGCACAGACAGTGACCCAAGCCGGGAATCGAACCTGGGACCCTGGAGCTGTGAAGCATTTATGCTAACCACCATGCTACCGTGCTGCCCCCATTATCGTCCATATGTTTATCCAATGACCATTTAAATGCCCTTAATGTTGGCGAGTCCACTACTGTTGCAGGCAGGGCATTCCACGCCCTTACTACTCTTCGTTAACTTTAGAGCCAATGTGGGTGGTGACAAGGAGAATGGGAAGCGGGTATGAATATAGTCAAGTAAAATCACCACAATCCCAGATGACCACAGGCCACTTTCCCCTTTGAGGGGGGAGAGCTGATGGGTGGTGATTTAACCTGAGCGTCACCACGTCTCAGGAGAGTGGGGGAGGGGGGTGAGGTTGAGAAGTCGTGAATAACCTCAGCCATGATTGAATGGCGGAGCAGACTCGAGGGGCCGAGTGGCCTAATTCTGCTCCTGCGTCTTATGGTCTTACATCGGCCCCCTTGTCTGGGATGAAGGGACGAGGGGAACAGGAAGTGGGTAAGAATGCACAAGATGGAGGATTGCAAGGGCTGAACAATGCAGCCCCACGTGAAGAAGACGGCAGGAGGCTTGGGAGAAGGCGGAGGAGGGACTGGGATGAGGCAGAGGATCTGGAAATGGTTACTTTGAGGTTGAAAATGCCCCCGTTCGAATGTCTGCCCCTCGTCGCTCAGCCTCTCGAGCGCCGCACAATAAACTTGATCTGCTGATCCTCTGAGCCTTTTGTCCAGCCCTCCTTCCCCTCGTCATGCCAGCACACACACACACACACACACACGCAGGACCCCCTCCCCTCGTAGCAGCATTATCCTCCTGCTGAATTCAATCTTCCAGCCCCATTCTGTTCTGTGTGAAAAAGCAGCTTAGTCTCCACGGCAACAGGGACTCCTGGGAACCAATGCTTGCGCGCAATGTTCCAGTTTCTTCTGAGGAGATTAGACAAAAAAATAAAGGCGAGGACCCACCAACCCCCCCCCCCCCCCCACGCCCACCCACACCACCCACCCACCCCGCCAACCTTGTGTTCGCTGATCTACAATGGCAGCCCGCCCGTTCAGCTGCCCCTCCATTTTAAAATCCTCGTCTCATCTTCAAATTCTCCCCAACCTCACACTCTCCCCCCCCCCCTTCCCAATTCACCCCTCCTTCCAGCCCCCACAAGCTTCCCAGATCCCGGTTACCCCCCCCCCCCCCCCCGCCCCACCCTGAAAACCTGGCCTCGATTTTAATAAGTCGGCCATTGGAATTGTCTGCGCAAACCTCTCCACCTCGCTCCATCCCTGTAACCCGCCTCTTAAAACCTATCACGCCGGTGAGATTCTTGACCATCGAGCTTAATATCTTCTCGGCGATTTGTTGAGTTGTTTTAGAACGCTCCTGGAAAACCCCGTGACGGTTTTTTTTTTAAAAACCGTGTCAAAGGCTCCAGGGAAATGGAAGTTATTTTTCAGACAGCGGGGTCCCGTTGACATTGTGGATTGCTCACCCCAAGGTGGACAGAGACAGCGGGGCTGAGGAATCCCTGCTTCTTCTGAGCCAGTCAATACTCACCCTTTCAGAATCTGACCAACCAATAGCTGAGCCAGACCAGTGTCCAACCCACGGCCTGTTCAAAGTTTACTGATTCCAACCAGTGGCCTCCACACCCGTAAGCCGGGGAGGGCCAATAAATCAGGGGCGATCCTGGTCCAGGTTATTATCTAGTCGCCCTCACCCCCACAGGAAAGTGTGTCTGTATGTGTGTGTCACTGTTTGTATGTGCATCTGTATGTGTCTGTCTGTATGTGTGTGTGTGTGTGTCTGTCTGTCTGTATGTGTGTGTGTGTCTGTCTGTATGTGCATGTGTGTGTCTGTATGTGTGTGTGTGAGTCTGTCTGTATGTGTGTGTGTCTGTATGTGCTTGTGATGTGTGTACGTCTGTCTATATGTGCTTGTGAGAGTGTGTGTGTGCTTGTGTGTGTGTCTGTATGTGCAAGTGTGTGTGTGTCTGTATGTGCAAGTGTGTGTGTGTCTGTATGTGTGTGTGTCTGTATGTGTGTGTATGTCTGTATGTGTGTGTCTGTATGTGTGTGTGTGTCTATGTGTATGTGTGTGTGAGTCTGTGTGTGTGTCTGTATGTGTGTGTGTCTGTCTATGTGCACGTGTGTACATGTGTGTGTGTGTCTATATGTGTGTGTGTCTGTATGTGTGTGTGTCTGTCTATGTGCACGTGTGTACATGTGTGTGTGTGTGTCTGTCTATGTGCATGTGTGTGTGTCTGTCTGCATGTGTATGTCTGTATGTGTGTGTGTCTGTCTATGTGCACGTGTGTACATGTGTGTGTGTGTCTGTCTGTGTGCATGTGTGTGTCTGTACGTGCGCGTGTGTGTGTGTCTGTCTGTACGTGCGCGTGTGTGTGTGTCTGTCTGTACGTGTGTGTCTGTATGTGTGTGTCTGTCTGTACGTGTGTGTGTCTGTCTATGTGCACGTGTGTGTGTCTGTACATGCGTGTGTGTGTGTCTGTCTGTATGTGCATGTGTGTGGCTGTGTGTCTGTCTGTACGTGTGTGTATGTGTGTGTCTATATGTGTGCGTGTGTGTCTGTCTGTACTTGCGTGTGTGTCTGTCTGTCTGTATGTGTGTGTGTGTGTGTGCCTGTCTGTCTGTATGTGTGTGTGTGTGTGTGTGCCTGTCTGTCTGTACGTGTGTGTGTCTGTATGTGCGTCTGTGTGTGTGTCTGTACGTGTGTGTGTGTGGCTGTATGTGTGTGTGTGTGTGCCTGTCTGTCTGTACGTGCGTGTGTGTGTGTGTGTGCCTGTCTGTCTGTATGTGTGTGTGTGTGTGCCTGTCTGTCTGTACGTGTGTGTGTCTGTACGTGTGTGTGTGTGGCTGTATGTGTGTGTGTGTGCCTGTCTGTCTGTACGTGCGTGTGTGTGTGTGTGTGCCTGTCTGTCTGTACGTGTGTGTGTCTGTATGTGCGTCTGTGTGTGTGTGTGTGTGGCTGTATGTGTGTGTGTGTGTCTGTCTGTACGTGTGTGTGTCTGTATGTGCGTGTGTGTGTCTGTACGTGTGTGTGTGTGGCTGTATGTGTGTGTGTGTGTCTGTCTCATACACAGCAGATGGTGAAATTTCAATTTGATGCAAAACAATAAGCTGGAATTGATGACCATCATAAAACTATCGTCGATTTGTCGTAAAAACCCATCTGGTCACTAATGTCCCCTTTAGGGAAGGAAATCTGCCGTCCTTACCCGGTCTGGCCTACATGTGACTCCAGACCCACAGCGATGGGGTTGACTCTTAACTTGAATGTCCGAGCGAGACACTCAGTTCAAGGGGCAATTAGGGACGGGCAACAAATGCTGGACCCGCCCAGCGACGCCCACGTCCCACAAAAGAGAAAAAGAAAAAAAATCTCATTGTGGCAGCTGGGGGAATTTAAATGTAATTAATTTGGTAACAATTGTATATTAGATAGTTGATGTGCAGGGGCACTGCCGAATGTCGCCAAGGTGTAATGGTCATTTGGAGGGCCGGTGCATGTCAGATGGGCCGAATTGCCTGCTGCCCCGTTTCTGAATGACAGGAGGCGGAATGAAGGGGCTGACCACACCCCCCTCCTAGTCCTGTACCCAGAAGTGATGGGCTGGCATCCTGCGCACCTTATCGGAACTTCCAGGATACTGCGAGGCCTGGATAGAGAGGACGTGGAGAGGATGTTTCCACTTGCAGGAGAAACTAGAAACAGAGGCACAGCCTCAGACTAGAGGGACGATCCATTAAAACCGAGATGAGGAGGAATTTCTTCAGCCAGAAGGTGGTGAATCACGGCAACACAGTGGTTAGCAGTGTTGCTTCACAGCTCCAGGGTCCCGGGTTCGATTCCCGGCTCGGGTCACTGTCTGTGCGGAGTCTGCGTGGGTTTCCTCCGGGTGCTCCGGTTTCCTCCCACAAGTCCCGAAAGGCGTGATTGTTAGGTAATTTGGACATTCTGAATTCTCCCTCTGTGTACCCAAACAGGCGCCGGTATGTGGCAACTAGGGGCTCTTCACAGTAACGTCATTGCAGTGTTAATGTAAGCCTACTTGTGACAATAAAGATTATTCTTATTATCTGTGGAACTCATTGCCGCAGAAGGCTGTGCAGGCCAAGTCACTCAGTGTCTTTAATACCGATTCCTGATTAATGAGCGGACCAGGGGTTATGGGGAGAAGGCAGGAGAATGGGGATAAGAAGCACGTTAGACATAATTGAATGGCGGAGCAGACTCGATGGGCCGGGTGACCTAATTCTGCTTCTGTGTCTTATGGATGTAGGTGAGGATCGTGCCACCTTGACAATGCCCTCCTTATAATCGGGTGAGGGAAGTGAACATCCTGATGGCTTGTGGGTGGCACGCAAGTCTGTAACGAGCCTCTGGTGAAGCAGCATTAATTGGTCCCGGGCTCTCTTCCGACTAGGAACGCCGCGCTCCTTCCACCTGCAATTCATGTCCTGTTTGCAAACCTACATTAGGTTAACCGTTTGTAAGTCTTTTCTGGGACAACGTCCTGTACATGGAAAGTTTCTCTGACCTTGACATGGAGAGAGAGAGAAACTATTTCTGTTCCATAAACCCCAGGGATTGTCGGAATCGGCAACAAGAAATCTTTGCTTCCTGCGCCCGGATCTTTACTGGGATTTATTTAGAGATATCAGTTTACTGTCAGTCCCCAGCACCAGGCAAATAATTCTTTTACGTTCAATAGGAACCATGGGCCGCGATTCTCCCAACGGGAGACTGAGTGCCGACGCCGGAGTGAAACCCGGAGTGTTTCACTCCGGAGTCGGAGGCCGCTCCTTGCCCCCTATTCCCCCCCCCCCCCCCCCCCACCCGGGGGGCTAGGAACGGAATCCCGAGTGCCCGGCCTTGGCGCTTGCGCCAAAGCGGGCAAGTGACGTCAGCCGCGAATGCGCAGGTTGGCCGGCTCCAACCCGCGCATGCGCGGTTGCCGTCTTCCCCTCCGCTGCCCCGCAAGACGTGGCAGCTTGATCTTGCAGGGCGGCGGAGGGAAAAGAGTGCGTCGTTTACAGACGCCGGCCCGACGATCAGTGGGCACTGATCGCGGGCCAGACATCTGCTGAGCACGCCCGTGGTGCTCGATCCTCTCTCCGCTCCCCCACAGGCCCCACACTCACCGGTCGCGCGCTGTTCACGCCGGCAGCGACCAGGTGTGGTTGACGCCGGCGTGAACCGGTCGGGTTCGGCAGGCCGCTCGGCCCATCCGGGCCGGAGAACGGCGACCGGCGATTCTCCGCGCGGGCTGTCGAAAAAAGCGACACGCCATTTTTTTTGGGGGGGGGGGGGAGAATCGCGGGGGGTGCCAGGGCGGCGTGGCGTGACTCGCCCGGCCCACCCGCGATTCTCCCACCCGGCGTGGGGGTGCGGAGAATCGCACCGCTCATGTGGGCGAGTAACAGGTTAGCGATGGAGGCATCGCTTTCCCCGACATTCGCAGCAGTAACGAAAGCCCTCTCTCAAAACGAAAACCATCGCCCTGAGTACATTCAGCTGCTGTCCCGAAACAGGGAGGGAAAGCTGCAGATGGGATGTGAAAAGAGAGAGAGAAATGGAGGGATGAAGCAAGGTACGAAGCTCTGGATTGCTCCCCGCGCCACACACGCTTGCCAGGGTAGAGCGAGGGACGGTGGATGTATGGGTTTGAGGCCTAGTACAGGATGGAGGCCTTAAAATTCTCGGGGCATTGAGAACAGTTCTGGGGCAGGAAGCATCTATTTATAAGGGATGGGTTGTATCTCCACAGGACTGCAACTAATAGCCTTGTAGGAAGGTAATTTTGGTTGGGAAACGCTTAAACTTTTCTAAATGGTGCTCATTTTAGTTTATCAGAGGAATCAAGTGTATAAAATGAGTATGTAGGGAATGGTATTAGGCAGGTGTGTGCTATGAGAATACAGAGACAGGTCGACAATGCACATAAACACACAAAGTGTCAAGGTTGGTGAGCTGCCCAATCGTATTGCGGGAATATGATGCAGTAGAAACTAGGTGCAGGAGGAGGCCATTCAGCCCTTCGAGCCTGCTCCACCATTCAACATGATCATGGCTGTTCCTCTATCTCAACGCCCGACTCCCAGAGATCTCCCCAGACCCCTTGACACCTTTTAGAGTTTAGAAATCCATTTCCTTCTCAGGGCGGCACGTGGCGCAGTGGTTAGCACTGGGGCTACGGTGCTGAGGACCCGGGTTCGAATCCCGGCTCTGGGTCGCTGTCTGTGTGGAGTCTGCACGTTCTCCCCGTGTGTGCGTGGGTTTCCTCCGGGTGCTCCGGTTTCCTCCCACAGTCCAAAGATGTGCAGGTTAGGTGGGGTTACGGGGGATAGGGCAGGGCAGTGGGCCGAGGTAGGGCGCTCTTTCAGAGGGTTGGAGCAGACCCGATGGGCAGAATGGCCTCCTTCTGCACTGTAGGGATTCTATAATTCTATTCTATGGGCTGGCATGTACTTATGTTGGAGGGAGAGATTGTAGTGATGAAGAGGGGATGTCTTGAGGGGGGGGCGAAGACAGAATCAATTTGATTAGATTTGAAAGAAAGATGTGCATTTATAATGATCTATAATGATCTTTATTAGTGTCACAAGTCAGCTTACATTAACACTGCAATGAAGTTACTGTGAAAAGCCCCTAGTCGCCACATTCCGGCGCCTGTCCGGGGAGGCTGGTGCGGGAATCGAACCGTGCTGCTGGCCTGCCTTGGTCTGCTTTCAAAGCCAGCTATTTAGCCCAGTGGGCTAAACCAGCCCCTTGGTGCTACAGTGGGTGCTGTATTTAAAGATAGCATTTGACAAAGTTCCAAACGCTGGCCGCAGAACTGTCGCTCACAGGAACAGGAGGGTCAGTACCAACTTAGATTAAAAATTGGCTGAAGGGCAGAGAACGAGGGGTCATTTGTCAGACTGGAGAACGGTGGTGACCCCCCCCCCGCCCTCCTGGGGTCAATGCTGAGAAAGAACGTCAGGAAGAAGGTGACTGACGGTAAAGCTGTCATGAAAGGCGCTATATAAATACAGGCCTTTATAGCTCCACTGCTAATCCAGTTGCTTCCCTTGGCTAAATTCAGTAAGCTCTCTCCCAACATTCCTGATAATCCTGTCTTCCCGTGTTGTTTGCCTGTGGCGTTCCCGGGGCAGTTAAATAATCTAACGCAATTTCTGAAGCTCCATCCGCCTGGGAGATTCGAAATGCCAGCTGCTCCCTCCAGTGGCCGCAGTCGGTACAGGCAGAGCTGTTCCACCAGCTCCCGGGTCAAAGGGCGACGTCCGGCCCTGGGAGCTCCAGATCCATTTACTACAGGCGCATTTGGTCATTTCACTGACGCGGTGCGTCGCCAAACCTTCCCCCTTGATCCCCCCCCCCCCCCCCTTCCCGGCCGGGTGGGGTCCCATCCCTCTTCTGGCCTCTAACCCAATCAAATCTGCCGCTAGAAGGCAATGGATGACCTTCCCAATCCATCCAGCAATTGGGCAATAAATGCTTACTTAAGGGCCTCATCCCGTAATTAATGGGTGCCAGGGCGATTCAGGGGGGCAGTCGCAATTCAGTATCCAAAAGGCAAACACAATTGGGGTAACGTATAGGCTCTGCAGGGGAACTGGGGGGAGAAACCATCGCTCAGGAGGGGAACTGGGGAAGCCCCCTTCCTGCACTCGAATTAAGTAACTGATTGCCATGTACAGCATAGGGTTAGATACAGAGTAAAGCCCCCTCGACACTGTCCCCATCAGACACTCCCAGGACAGGTACAGCACGGGGTTAGATACAGAGTAAAGCCCCCTCTACACTGTCCCCATCAAACACTCCCAGGGCAGGTACAGCATGGGGTTAGATACAGAGTAAAGCTCCCTCTACACTGTCCCCATCAAACACTCCCAGGACAGGTACAGCACGGGGTTAGATACAGAGTAAAGCTCCCTCCACACTGTCCCCATCAAACACTCCCAGGACAGGTACAGCACGGGGTTAGATACAGAGTAAAGCTCCGTCTACACTGTCCCCATCAAACACTCCCAGGACAGGTACAGCACGGGGTTAGATACAGAGTAAAGCTCCCTTTACACTGTCCCCATCAAACACTCCCAGGACAGGTACAGCACGGGGTTAGATACAGAGTAAAGCTCCGTCTACACTGTCCCCATCAAACACTCCCAGGACAGGGACAGCACGGGGTTAGATACAGAGTAAAGCTCCCTCTACACTGTCCCCATCAAACACTCCCAGGTCAGGTACAGCACGGGGTTAGATACAGAGTAAAGCTCCCTCTACACTGTCCCCATCAAACACTCCCAGGATGGTTATAACGTGGTTCGATACAGAGCAAATCTTTTTCTACGCTGTGTCTCAGTCTCGGGAATACCCCCTGACCAGAGATGCATGTCACGTATCAGTTGGTCTGTAATTGAGATTTTCCAGTTCCCCCCCCACATCGGGAAGGGTGGTGGGATGTGGGCGCGGGGGAGGGGGCGTGGGGGAGGGGTGGTTTGTGCGGTGGGCCCACCGTTGAGGGATAAATATTGACAAGGTCACGAAGGATAACTCCATCTGCTCTTCTGCAAAGTGATGCCCGTGGGGGTCCTTCCTGTCCACCTGAGAGGGAAATGTGACATGGCGTCTGAGGGCCAGCAATCGTGACAGTGCTGCCCCCCCCCCCCCCCCTCATTACCGCACAGCTTCATTCTTGTGCTTGGAACTCCTGGTGCAGGACCCCCCCTCCCATGTTCCTGTCAACCCACCACTTTCTGACTCCTATTACGATCCCAAACCAGGGCTTGGATACTGGACAAAAACCCCCATAATTTATTTTAATTTTGTAAGACTGTGAGGAAAGGAGACTTCGCTCCAGGAATAATTTCACGGAGAAATCGGGATATGGTCTATTAAAACAAACTTTATTACTGACACAGTATTAAAATATTTTAACATCACACCAGAAAATAGCCACAATTACCCCTTTAACAATGTTGTACATGTCTGGATGCTCCAATTTGAGAAAGAGAGATCTTTTTGCACTGCTTTAAAGAAAAGATCTGACTCCTGTCAGAACCAGGCAGAAACTCTGGCTGTCTTTCTTCAGCAGGGTGCTCTTTCCAAGGGCCGGGGCAGACCCGATGGGCCGAATAGCCTCCTTCTGCACTGTAAAATTTTAGATTCAGAAGCTACTTCTCAGCTTGTTGCAGCTCCCCTTCCAATCGCACAATTCTGAACTGCTTGGAAAGAAACTGCGAATCTGTCTACAGACATGTCTTGAACTAAACTGCAGTGGGAGCAGATGCTTGACTCTTTAGCTGAACTGTGTTTCTGCAAAATGCCTGATACCTTCGCTCCCCCCACTGATTGCATCATTCTCCCAATCTGAAATCTAATTAAGTCCACAGGGAACCCTCTTAATCCAAACAAAGCTCCGTTAGCCCTAGCTTTTACGATGCTTTAATTGCACCCCGACTCCAGAAATGTTTCAAACCCGAATTCTTTAACGACACCAACCCAGACATTTAACCCTTACAGATACCTACAATGCAATGTTTCTGAAATGTCAACATACATCACACTATCACACTCCAAAGCCAGAGTGTCCCCACTGAGGCACATTGTGAAGGAGGGAACGGCATTTTAACCTGTCTCGCCCTTTGGGAAAATGGCGAAATCGGGTGCGAAGCTGGTTTTTCAGCCTGCTCTATTTAACCTCCCCCCCCACCGAAGATTCACCTCTCCTGATTCCCCGACTGCCGATTTAGTTGAGAGTAAAGTGCCCCCTGGGTGTTGGGCTGGTTCTTCTGCCCAGGAAAGTAGTGGTTGAGGCGTCAATAACCAGGGGGCGTAGCTTTACGGGAAGGAGAAGAGGATTTAGGGGGGGGGGGGGGGTTTGGACAATGTTTTCACCTAGAGGATGATGGGAATCTGGAACTCGCTGCCTGAAAGGGTGGTGGGAGGCGGGAACCCTCACAACGTTTAAGAAGCATTTCGATGAGCATCTGAGGCGCCCCAGCGACACAAGGCGACGGACCAACTGCTGGGAAATGGGATTAGAATGGATAGGTGCTTGATGGCCAGCACAGACAGGATGGGCCGAACGGCCTCTATCTGTGCTGTAAAACTCACCGGGCGGAATTTCGGCGTTCACACCAATGGCGTATCCCCGCCGCATTGTTTTCCCGGGACAGAAGGGTGCTTTCAAAGAGAAAACCTCGTTGACAATGGTGGGTCCAGATGTTGCCGTCACCTCCGTAGGGTCAGTGGGGGGGGGGGCTGCTCAGCGCATGGCCACACTCCGGCCTCTGCAAAGGAGTCACTTGGGGAATTCTAACAGGTGGTCTTTGTTGCTTTGTCTTCCAGGCGAAATTGATTGTTCCGAACAGCACGGCAGGTCTGATCATCGGGAAAGGCGGAGCAACAGTCAAGGCCGTGATGGAGCAGTCCGGGGCCTGGGTCCAGCTCTCCCAGAAGCCGGAAGGGATTAACCTGCAGGAGCGAGTGGTGACGGTGAGCGGCGAGGGGGAGCAGAACCGCAAGGCGGTGGAGCTGATCGTCCAGAAGATCCAGGAGGACCCGCAGAGCGGCAGCTGCCTCAACATCAGCTACGCCAACATCTCGGGCCCCGTCGCCAACTCCAACCCCACCGGCTCCCCGTACGCCAACTCGACGGAGGTGCTGCCGGCCGCGGCCTCTGCGGCGGGCCTGCTGGGGCACGCCAACCTGGCCGGCGTGGCGGGCTTCACCACCGGCCTGTCCAGCTTTACCGGCAACGACCTGCTGGCCATCAGCTCGGCGCTCAACACGCTGGCCAGCTACGGATACAACACCAACTCCCTCGGCCTGGGCCTCAACCCGGCCACCGCCACCGGCGTCCTGGCTGCCGTGGCGGCCAGCGCCAACCCGGCGGCCGCCGCCGCCGCCAACCTGCTGGCCTCCTACGCCAGCGAGGCCTCGGGCGGCGGAGGCGGCAACATGCCCGGCAGCGCGGTGGGCACCTTCTCGCTGGGCTCGCTGGCCGCCGCCACCAACGGCTACTTCGGCGCGGCCTCACCGCTGGCGGCCGGCTCCATCCTGGCCGCGGAGAAGCTGGGCGAGGGCTCCAAGGACGTGGTGGAGATCGCGGTGCCGGAGAACCTGGTGGGCGCCATTTTGGGAAAAGGCGGGAAGACGCTGGTCGAGTACCAGGAGTTGACTGGCGCCCGGATTCAGATCTCCAAAAAGGGCGAGTTTATTCCCGGCACCAGGAACCGCAAGGTGACGATCACGGGCACAGCGGCAGCAACCCAGGCGGCGCAGTATTTAATCAGCCAGCGGATCACCTACGAACAGGGGGTCCGGGCAGCAAACCTCCAGAAAGTGGGTTAAAAACAAGAGAAAGAAGCAGCTGCGAAACAGAAAGACAGGTTTCCGTTTTTTTTTAAAAACTGAAAGGGGCTTATATAGTACTTGATTCTAATTAAAACGTCTTGTATTAATATATTATATGACAACGTCAGAGATCTGTGTATATGTAAATAATGTTTGCCACTCGTTTCCATGGAGACCAGTTTTCTTTCCTGCTACCCCCAACTCTTCCCCCCCCCCCTCACCTCCATTTTGTTTTCAGCCCCCCCCCCCCGGCACCTCCCCGCCTCAGTCCCTTATCGCCCCCCCCGCCCCCCTAATAGTGCACGGCTTGGCCTGGACTTGACCAAATCAGCCTCCGCCAAATGGTCAGCTGGTGCCTCCATCCCTTCCCCCGCTTCCTATTCCTCCAGGAGATGTGGGCGCCGCTGGCTGTATAGGCCCAGCATCCATTGCCCATCCCCAATTGCCCCTTGAGACGTTGACGGTGAGACTCCGCCTTGAACCGCAGAGGTCTCCTCCCCCCCCCCCTCGTCCCCCCGAGGTGTAGGTGCACCCTCCATTCTGTTAGGGAGATCGTTCCAGGATTCTGACCCAGCAACGCTGAAGGATCGGCCGATTATATTTCCCAGTCAGGATGGTGGGGAGGGGGGTCGGCTGGGGAGGGGGGGGGTGCGGGGCGGGGGGGGGGGGGGGGGTGTCGGGGGGGCGGGGGGTCGGCTGGGGAGGGGGGGGGCGGGGGGCATCGGCGGGGGGGTGGGGTCGGCGGGGTGGGGGTGGGGGTCGGCGGGGGGTGTGGGGGGGGGCGGGGGGGGCGGCTGGGTTGGGGGGCAGGGGGGGGCGGGGGGGTGGCGATGGGGAGGGTTGGCGGGGGGTGGGGGGGTGGGGGGTTCGGCGGGGGTGTGTGGGGGGGGCGGGGGGGCGGCTGGGGGTTGGGGGTGGTGGGGCGGAGGGGGGGGACGCGGGAGGTGGGGGGGTGGGGGGGGAGGAGAAGCTCAGCAGCCTGGTTGGGGAACCTCCAGGAGATGGTGTTCCTCATGTGTCCGCTGCTCCTTGTCCCTCTAGATGGTAGCGGCCATGGGGTTTGGCAGGTGCTGCCGAAGGAGCTTTGGTGAGTTACTTCAGTGCGTCTCGTGGACGGTACACACGGCTGCCACTGTGGAGGGAGTGAGTGTTTAGGTGGTGGGGTGGACGGAGAGCCTATCAAGTGGGGCTGCTTTGTCCTGGACCCTTCCCCCCTCCGACTCTAGAGCAGGGTGGGGGTCGCCAGGTGAAACAGAAAATCCCCTCCCCTCCCCCCACCCCCCCCCCCCTCCCCACCTTCCCTTGCAGGGTTAGCGACTCTGGGCGTACCCTTGAAGGTTTTGTCACGTGACGTGCCAGCTCTGGTGGCCCGCAAACCCTCTCCCGGCCCCCACCACTCCTGCCATCCGTCAGTTAGCAAGGCCTTCCTGCCCTTTGGCTGTCATTGGACAGGCGAACAGACCAATCCCTCCCCCGTTGGATGATGTCAGACTGCCCAGCAATCCCCAAGCCCCCCCCAACCCATACCCGATATTGTCATGACAAATGAATTAAAGGGATGAACAAAACGAGACATAAAAGATGCACAAAGCCTGGGTGTGGTCCACGGTGAGGTTCAGGAGAACCGTCTTTCATCCCTGGAGGAGTTAGTTGGCAACCCTACTAATCCTCCCAAATTAACCGGCGCGGGGAAAACACTTTGTGACATTTTCTCTTCAAAAGTGTGAGGGAGCCGCCATCTTGGTTCCTGGTGTTGGGCCTGAGTTCCTCTTGCTTTGGAAATTCGGTGCTTTTTTTTAATGGAATAAACCTTTCTGGGAGAGTTTCAGGGTCCTTGTTAGCGAGTCGGGCGACACGGGGCTCCCCAATGTGAGACAGAACCGAGAGATTACAACCATCAAGAGAAAATGACAAGGATTGGGCGCTTTTTGCTATTGAAGGGCAAGTGGGGAAGTGCCCTGATCAAGGTCTTAAAGATTGCGGAAGGATTTGATGTCCAGGAGTCCCAGATGTAGAAATGGAACATTGGACATCACGGACGTGTGGCCGTTTGTTCCATGAAAGAACATTTTGGTTTTGCCCCATAATCGGCCCAAGCGGGGGCCACGGGTGGCATGGCGGCAGTGCCTGCCTCACAGGGCCAACGGCCTGGTGTGGGAATCGGGGGTTATGGGGATATAGCGGGAAAGTGGAGGTGAGGATTACCACAACAGATCAGTCAATGATCTCATTGAGTGGCGGAGCAGAGTCGATGGGCCGAATGGCTCTTATGTCTTCCCGTCTGAATACATGAGGCAGAGAGGAATAGAAGGTTGAGATGAAGTAGGGTGGGAAGAGATTGGTTTTGGGGTCTGCACAGCAGCTCGGGACAGTTTGGGGGAGGGGGTCGATAGGCCGACAGTCCCCATCACAAAAACAATGGTGCAAATCGTGAGAGGGCAGGGAGAATTTCGCCAAAGGAAGGATCAGCATTTTTCAGAATGTGTAAAGCCCGTTACACCTCTCTGTTTTTTGTGGATGAGTTACAGCCGAACCCATCGATTCCCTGAGTCCCTCCTATCATCAAACACCTGTTCAATTCTCCTTGAACTCATTCTGACCCCTTCAATACCCTCAGAGGGTCAAGAAGCAAGTCAACACCCAATAGACCCTACTGACAAGGAGTAAATTTAGCGTGACAACAAACGCTCCATAACACCCTAGCCTCAGTACTAAACTCTGTTATAACACTCTCTCTGTAACACCTGTCCCTCAGTATCAGACTCTCAGTTATAACACTCTATCTCTCACACTGTCCCTCAGTATCAGACTCTCAGTTATAACACTCTCTCTGTTACACTGTCCCTCAATATCAGACTCTCAGATATAACACTCTCTCTGTAACACCTGACCCTCAGCATCAGACTCTCAGATATAACACTCTCTCTGTAACACCTGACCCTCAGTATCGGACTCTCAGTTATAACACTCTCTCTCTCACACTGTCCCTCAGTATCAGACTCTCAGATATAACACTCTCTCTCTCACACTGTCCCTCAGTATCAGACTCTCAGATATAACACTCTCTCTGTCACACTGTCCCTCAGTATCAGACTCTCAGATATAACACTCTCTCTCACACTGTCCCTCAGTATCAGACTCTCAGATATAACACTCTCTGTTACACTGTCCCTCAATATCAGACTCTCAGTTATAACACTCTCTCTCACACACTGTCCCTCAGTATCAGACTCTCAGTTATAACACTCTCTCTCTCACACTGTCCCTCAGTATCAGACTCTCAGATATAACACTCTCTCTGTCACACTGTCCCTCAGTATCAGACTCTCAGATATAACACTCTCTCTGTAACACCTGACCCTCAGTATCAGACTCTCAGTTATAACACTCTCTCTGTTACACTGTCCCTCAGTATCAGACACTGTTATAACACTCTCTTATATTGTCGCTTAGTATGAGACTGTCAGTTGTAACACTCTCTGTTACACTGTCCCTCAGTATTAAACTCTCTGTTATAACACTCTGTCTCTCACACCCCACATGCAGTATTAGACTCTCAGTTATTTTTTTAAAATGTATTTTATTACAAACATGTATCAAAACAGGTTACAGCGAATAAACACCCCGGGAAACATACTTCCCTACAAACAACTATACAGTCTGTACAGATTTTACCCCTTTTTCACCCCAAAACATGTGCGCGTGATTCGCTGGCCCCCCGCCCACGCCTCTCACACTCACCTGCTACCCGCTGAAAGAACCCACTCATTCTCGCCCGAGTCATAAGCACCTTGTGCACCACCTTAAACCGTATCAGGCCCATCCTTGCACAAGAGGAGGTCCCGTTTACCCGACGTAGTGCCCCACTCCATACTCCCCAATTGATCTCCCCTCCCAACTCCCCTTCCCATTTCTCCTTGATCTTCACCACCCGCTCGCCTCCCTGCTCCCCCAGCCACTTATATATATCCCCAATTCTTCCCTCCCCTTCCACATCCGGAAGCAGCAGTCGCTCCAGCAGGGTGTATCCCGGCAATCTAGGGAACTCCTTCCTGACCTTGCGCGCAAAGTCCCTAACCTGTAGATACCTGAACTCACTATTCCTCGGCAGCTCTACCCTCTCCCTTAGCTCCTCCAGACTGGCGAACCCTTCCTCCAAATACAGATCCCTCAACTTGACCAGCCCCACTTCCCTCCACCTCCTGTATACACTATCCATCCCCCCCCCCGCCCCGGCTCAAACCCATGATTCTCGCACAGCGGCGTTAACACCGACATCCCTTCCCCCTAAAATGCCTCCTCAGCTGATTCCATATCTTCTCCGTGGACTGCACCACTGGGCTCCCTGAATACCTACTCGTAGCCATTGGCAATGCTGCCGTCACCATAGCCCTCAAACTAGACCCCTTACAGAATTCCTCCTCCACCCTAACCCACTCTACCCATTCTCCTTCCCACCACCGCCGCACCTTGTCCACATTCGCCGCCCAATAATAATGAAGCAAGTTTGGCAACACCAACCCCCCCTGCTGCCTCTGCCTCTGTAGCAGGGCCCTCCCCACCCTCGGCAGCTTCCCCGCCCATACAAAGTCAGAAATGATCGTGTCTACTTTCCGAAAAAAAGGCCTTTGGTATAAATATCGGGGGAGCCTGAAAGATAAACAAGAACCTCGGCAGAATATTCATTTTGACCACTTGGACTCTCCCCGCCAACATTAAGTGCCGTGTATCCCACCTCTTAAGATCCTCCCTGGCCTCCTCCACCAGCTTCGTTAAGTTCCACTTATGGAGCCCCGTCCATCCCCTCGCTACCTGACTCCCCAAATACCTAAACCTATCCCTCGCTACCGTAAATGGCATCCCCCCTAAATTAGCCCGCTGTGCCAGCTCATTCACCGGGAATATCTCGCTTTTCCCTACATTCAGCTTGTACCCTGAGAACCCTCCAAACCTCCCCAACAGGCCCATAATCCTTCCCATACTCTCCAACAGATCCGAAACATACAGCAAGAGGTCATCGGCATAGAGTGACACCCAATGCTCCCTCTGTCCCCTTATTATCCCCCGCCACTCTGTCGACCCCCTGAGAGCCATTGCCAACGGCTCTATGGCCAGCGCAAACAGCAGCGGCGACAGCGGGCACCCCTGCCTCGTACCCCTGTGTATGTCAAAGCTTCGTGAGCTCATATCATTCGTCCTCACCCTCATACTTGGTGCCACATACAGCAACCGTACCCATGCCACAAATCCCAGCCCAAACCCAAGCCTTCCCAAAACCTCGACCAAGTACTGCCCCCCCCCCCCCCCCCCCCCCCCCCCCCACCCGATCAAATGCCTTCTCCGCGTCCATGGGCAACACCACCTCCGGTACCAGAGCCCCCGTGTTCAATAGTGATATGGGTCTATACGACCCACATTCCACTGGACCCTTCCCTTTTTTGGGGATCAGTGTGATTACTGCTTGCTTCATCGTCTCCGGCAACTCCCCTTCTTCTCCAGGCGCTTCATTAAACGCCCCCAACAGATGTGGTGCCAGGTCTGTTGCAAATTCCTGATAAAATTCTGCCGGGTACCCATCCGGCCCAGGGGCCTTCCCTGACTTCATATCCCTGATACTATCCAGCACCTCCCTCAGCCCCGGGGGCTCCTCCAACGCCTGCCTCTTTGCTTCCTCCACCTGGGGAAATTCCAGCTCGTCCAGAAACCACCCCATGTCCCCCTCCTCTCCTCCTGGGTCTGCCTCATAAAGTCCCTGGTAATACTCTCTAAATGCCTCGTTTATCTTCCCCCGGCTCCGACACCACATCCCCAACCCCAGTCCGGATCTTCAATATTTCCCTGGACGCAGCATGCGGCTCGCCTTCTCCCCATACCCATACTGCACCCCTCTTGCCCAACACAGCTGGTGCCCCAGCATGCGGCTCGCCTTCTCCCCATACTCGTATTGCACCCCTCTTGCCCTACGCAGTTGCCTTACCGCCCTCCCCATTGTCAGCCTGTCAAACTGCCCCTGCAACTTTTTCCTCCTCCCCAATCCCTCCACAGTGGGCACCCTCGAACACTTCCTGTCCACCTCCACTATCTCGCTCATGAGACGGTCATGTTCCGCCCTCCTTTCCCTATCCGCACGAGCCTTAAACAAAATAATTTCCCCCCAGACCACTGCCTTCAGTGCTTCCCAAAAAATGGCCGCCCACACCACCCCATTCTGATTCAACTCCACATACTCCTTAATCGCCGCCCACACCTTATTGCAAAAACCTCCATCCGCCAACAACCCCGAGTCAAATCTCCACCCCGGCCTCTGCTCCCGTCCTGATCTAAACCAAATCTCCAGCCAGTGGGGTGCATGGTCCGTGATAACTATCCCTACATACTCTGCCCCCTCCACCCCAACCAAAATCTCCCGACTCACTGCAAATTAATCAATCCTCGAATACACCTTATAGACGTGTGAAAAGAAGGAATACTCCCTTCCCCCTGGGTTCTGAAAGCCCCATGTATCCACCATACCAATCCTCTCCATAAACCCCCCAAGCTCCCCTGCCATTCATACCCTACCCATCGACCTGGGGCTTGATCTATCCACCCTCGGCTCCAGGACACAGTTAAAATCTCCTCCCATGATCAGCTGGTGCGTGGCCAAATCCGGGATTGCTGCCAGCAACCCCCTCATAAAATCCCCATCATCCCAATTTGGGGCAGACACATTTGCCAACACTACCGGTGCCCCTTCCAATACCCCATTCACAATCACGTATCTCCCACCCGGATACCTCACCTCCTTTGCACTCACAAATCCCATTTTTAGTTGCTCATTAAAATCGCCACTCCCCTCAATTTCGACTCAAACCCCGAGTGAAAAGCCTGCCTGACTCACCCCTTCCTTAACCTAACCTGGTCCTTCACAGGGAGGTGCGTCACCTGAAGAAAGACCACCCCCCGGCTTTCAAGCTCCTGATGTGCGCGAACACCCGCGACCTTTTAACCAGCCCATCCAGTCCCCGGACGTTACCAGCCTTACTGGCGGCTTGCACCTCCAATCCCCTCTCCCATCTGTCACCCTCCCCACTTAACTCCTGCCCCTTTAATTCCACCCAATACCTAACCCATCCCAGATGGCCCCTTTCTCCACCCATGCCCATGTCATCTCTCACCCCTGCCACCTTGCAACAACCCCCACCAGCCCTCTCGGCCTTCTCCCCCACCACCTCACTTCCGTTCACCAGCAAAACCTGCTAGCAAAGGCACTGACCAATCACCCCCCTTCCCTCCCCTCCCACTCCTCAGCTCAACGAGGAAGGCTCCCTGTTGACCTTACCCTGCCCAAACCCAAACAAAGACTTCTCCTGAACTCCAGGTAGCCTTCTCCAAAAGGAAATAAACAGATGGTAAACACAAACAGTCCCATAAAACAGGAGGGGGGGACGGGAACATCCATCCCCATATAAACTTTCCATCCTTTATAATCCCAACAGTAAACAGCACATCCCCCCCCCCCACAAAAAAATTAACATTCCCCAATCCCTACCTCCACTTCACACATGCTCCCAACCATTACATAGTTCCAGCAGCCCGGTTCCCAAGCATTGTCCGCTCAGTTCTCCCCCAGTTTATGCTCCTTAATGAAGTCTTCGGCCACTTCTGGGGTCTCGAAATAATACTCCCGGCCTCCGAACGTCACCCATAATTTCGCCGGGGAGAGCAACCCAAACCTGATCTGCTGCCGGTACAACACCGCCTCGGCCTTGTTGAAACCCGCCCGCCGTTTTGCCAACTCGGCTGCAATGTCCTGATAAATGCGGACGTTATTTCCCTCCCAGTCGCAGCTACGCTTCCCCCTGGCCCACCGTGGAATTTCCTCTTCCTCTTCAAATTTGTGGAGCTTCACGATCGGCTCCCCAGCTCTAGGCTGCTGCCTCAGGGATCTATGAGCTCGCTCCACTTCAGGGGCCTCATCTAACACCCCTTCCACCACCAGCCCGGTCAGCATCTTCGAGACGGACCTTGTGGCACTTACACCTTCCCCTCCTTCAGGCAGGCCCACTATTCGCAGCTTCTGCCTTCTCGAGGTATTCTCCTGCCCCTCCAACTTGGCCCTCAACGTTTTATAGAGGTCTCCCAGGAGCCCCACCTCCGCTCCAGAGCCACCTCACGATCGCTGTGGTCCGAGATCACTCCTTCAATCTCTCGAATCTGTGACACCTCCACCTCCAAACGCCTCTCCAACCGTTCCAAAGAAATGTTCAGTGCTGTCACCGCTCCCTCGATGGCCTTCAATGTGCTGTTTCAGCAGCACAAGTCTGCACCAACTTTCCAGCCAAATCTCTCACTGTTTTCTACGGGTCTGGTAACCAGCAGGCATACCACTCTAGGGGAAAATACACCTCCCCAACATTCACCTCCGTCTTTTCATCAAAATTCCACCCTGAATTGGTAAAAAGAGCTCTTTTCTCTGACTTTAAGCAGGAGCTGCCAGGGGCTGGTTTAGCTCACTCAGCTAAATCGCTGGCTTTTAAAGCAGACCAAGCAGGCCAGCAGCACGGTTCGATTCCCGTACCAGCCTCCCCGGACAGGCGCCGGAATGTGGCGACTAGGGGCTTTTCACAGTAACTTCATTGAAGCCTACTCGTGACAATAAGCGATTTTCATTTCATTTTCATTTCATATGTGACCACACACCCCATAGTCAATATAGGAAATCGACTGTCAGTTATCACACAGCCTGTTACACTGTCCCTCAGTATCAGACTCTCAGTTATAACACTCTCTCTCTCACACACACTGTCAATCAGTATCAGACTCTCAGTTACAACACTCTCTCTCACACACACTGTCACTCAGTATCAGACTCTCAGTTATAACACTCTCTCTGTTACACTGTCCCTCAGTATCAGACTCTCAGTTATAACACTCTCTCTCTCACACACTGTCCCTCAGTATCAGACTCTCAGTTATAACACTCTCTCTCACACACACTGTCACTCAGTATCAGACTCTCAGTTATAACACTCTCTCTGTTACACTGTCCCTCAGTATCAGACTCTCAGTTATAACACTCTCTCCCACACACACTGTCCCTCAGTATCAGACTCTCAGTTATAACACTCTCTCTCACACACACTGTCACTCAGTATCAGACTCTCAGTTATAACACTCTCTCTGTTACACTGTCCCTCAGTATCAGACTCTCAGTTATAACACTCTCTCCCACACACATTGTCCCTCAGTATCAGACTCTCAGATATAACACTCTCTCTGTTACACACACTGTCCCTCAGTATCAGACTCTCAGTTATAACACTCTCTCTCTCACACACTGTCTCTCAGTATCAGACTCTCAGTTATAACACTCTCTCTCTCACACACTGTCCCTCAGTATCAGACTCTCAGTTATAACACTCTCTCTCACACACTGTCCCTCAGTATCAGACTCTCAGTTATAACACTCTCTCTCTGTTACACTGTCCCTCAGTATCAGGCTCTCAGTTATAACACTCTCTCTCACACACACACTGTCCCTCAGTATCAGACTCTCAGTTATAACACTCTCTCTCTGTTACACTGTCTCTCAGTATCAGACTCTCAGTTATAACACTCTCTCTCTCACACACTGTCCCTCAGTATCAGACTCTCAGTTATAACACTCTCTCTCACACACTGTCCCTCAGTATCAGACTCTCAGTTATAACACTCTCTCTCACACACACACTGTCCCTCAGTATCAGACTCTCAGTTATAACACTCTCTCTGTTACACACACTGTCCCTCAGTATCAGACTCTCAGTTATAACACTCTCTCTCTCTCACACACTGTCCCTCAGACTCTCAGTTATAACACTCTCTCTCTCACACTGTCCCTCAGTATCAGACTCTCAGTTATAACACTCTCTCTCACACACTGTCCCTCAGTATCAGACTCTCAGTTATAACACTCTCTCTCACACACTGTCCCTCAGTATCAGACTCTCAGTTATAACACTCTCTCTCACACACTGTCCCTCAGTATCAGACTCTCAGTTATAACACTCTCTCTTACACACTGTCCCTCAGTACCAGACTCTCAGTTATAACACGCTCTCTCTCACACACTGTCCCTCAGTATCAGACTCTCAGTTATAACACTCTCTCTGTTACACTGTCCCTCAGTATCAGACACTCAGTTATAACACTCTCTCTCTCTCACACACTGTCCCTCAGTATCAGACCCTCAGTTATAACACTCTCTCACACACACTGTCGCTCAGTATCAGACTCTCAGTTATAACACTCTCTCTCACACACACACTGTCCCTCAGTATCAGACTCTCAGTTATAACACTCTCTCTCACACACACACTGTCCCTCAGTATCAGACTCTCAGTTATAACACTCTCTCTCACACACACACTGTCCCTCAGTATCAGGCTCTCAGTTATAACACTCTCTCTCACACACTGTCCCTCAGTACCAGACTCTCAGTTATAACACTCTCTCACACACACACTGTCCCTCAGTATCAGACTCTCAGTTATAACACTCTCTCACACACACACTGTCCCTCAGTATCAGACTCTCAGTTATAACACTCTCTCTCTCACACACTGTCCCTCAGTATCAGCCTCTCAGTTATAACACGCTCTCTCTCACACACACTGTCCCTCAGTATCAGACTCTCAGTTATAACACTCTCTCTCTCTCACACTGTCCCTCAGTATCAGGCTCTCAGTTATAACACTCTCTCTCACACATACTATCCCTCAGTATCAGGCTCTTAGTTATAACACTCTCTCTCTCACACTGTCCCTCAGTATCAGACTCTCAGTTATAACACTCTCTCACACACACTGTCCCTCAGTATCAGACTCTCAGTTATAACACTCTCTCTCTCACACACCTTGTCCCTCAGTATCAGACTCTCAGTTATAACACTCTCTCTCTCACACACTGTCCCTCAGTATCAGGCTCTCAGTTATAACACTCTCTCTCTCACACACTGTCCCTCAGTATCAGACTCTCAGTTATAACACTCTCTCTCTCACACACTGTCCCTCAGTATCAGACTCTCAGTTATAACACTCTCTCTCTGTTACACTGTCTCTCAGTATCAGACTCTCAGTTATAACACTCTCTCTCACACACACTGTCCCTCAGTATCAGGCTCTCAGTTATAACACTCTCTCTGTTACACTGTCCCTCAGTATCAGACTCTCAGTTATAACACTCTCTCTCTCACACACTGTCCCTCAGTATCAGACTCTCAGTTATAACTCTCTCTCTCACACACACACTGTCCCTCAGTATCAGGCTCTCAGTTATAACACTCTCTCTCACACACTGTCCCTCAGTATCAGGCTCTCAGTTATAACACTCTCTCTCACACACTGTCCCTCAGTATCAGACTCTCAGATATAACACTCTCTCTGTTACACTGTCCCTCAGTATCAGACTCTCAGTTATAACACTCTCTTTCACACAGACTGTCCCTCAGTATCAGGCTCTCAGTTATAACACTCTCTCTCTCACACACTGTCCCTCAGTATCAGACTCTCAGTTATAACACTCTCTCTCTCACACACACACTGTCCCTCAGTATCAGGCTCTCAGTTATAACTCTCTCTCTCACACACACACTGTCCCTCAGTATCAGGCTCTCAGTTATAACACTCTCTCTGTTACACTGTCCCTCAGTATCAGACTCTCAGTTATAACACTCTCTCTCACACACTGTCCCTCAGTATCAGACTCTCAGTTATAACACTCTCTCTCTCTCACTGTCCCTCAGTATCAGACTCTCAGTTATAACACTCTCTCTCACACATTGTCCCTCAGTATCAGACACTCAGTTATAACACTCTCTCTCTCACACTGTCCCTCAGTATCAGACTCTCAGTTATAACACTCTCTCTCTCTGTTACACAGTCTCTCAGTATCAGACTCTCAGTTATAACACTCTCTCTCTCACACACTGTCCCTCAGTATCAGACTCTCAGTTATAACACTCTCTCTGTTACACTGTCCCTCAGTATCAGACTCTCAGTTATAACACTCCCTCTCTCACACTGTCCCTCAGTATCAGACTCTCAGTTATAACACTCTCTCTCTCACACACACTGTCTCTCAGTATCAGACTCTCAGTTATAACACTCTCTCTCTCACACACTGTCCCTCAGTATCAGACTCTCAGTTATAACACTCTCTCTCTCACACGCTGTCCCTCAGTATCAGACTCTCAGTTATAACACTCTCTCTCTCACACACTGTCCCTCAGTATCAGACTCTCAGTTATAACACTCTCTCTGTTACACTGTCCCTCAGTCTCAGACACTCAGTTATAACACTCTCTCTCACACACACTGTCCCTCAGTATCAGACTCTCAGTTATAACACTCTCTCTGTTACACTGTCCCTCAGTATCAGCCTCTCAGTTATAACACTCTCTCTGTTACACTGTCCCTCAGTATCAGACTCTCAGTTATAACACTCCCTCTCACACTGTCCCACAGTATCAGACTCTCAGTTATAACACTCTCTCACACACACACTGTCCCTCAGTATCAGGCTCTCAGTTATAACACTCTCTGTTACACAGTGTCTCAGTCTCAGACTCTCAGTTATAAAACTCTCTCTGTTACACTGTCCCTCAGTATCAGACTCTCAGTTATCACACTCTATCACACACTGTCCCTCAGTATCAAACTCTCAGTTATAACACTCTCTCTGTCCCAGAGTATTACTCTCAGTTATAACACTATCACACACTGCCCCTCGGAATCACAATCTGAGTCATAACTCTCTCTCTGTTACACTGTCCCTCAGCATCGGACTCTCAGTTATAACACTCTCTCTGTTACACTGTCCCTCAGTATCAGACTCTCAGTTATAACACTCTCTCTCACACACTGTCCCTCAGTATCAGACTCTCAGTTATCACACTCTCTCTCTCACACACTGTCCCTCAGTATCAGACTCTCTGTTATAACACTCTCTCTCTCACACACTGTCCCTCAGTATCAGACTCTCAGTTATAACACTCTCTCTCACACACACTGTCCCTCAGTATCAGACTCTCAGTTATCACACTCTATCACACACTGTCCCTCAGTATCAGACTCTCAGTTATAACACTCTCTCTGTTACACTGTCCCTCAGTATCAGACTCTCAGTTATAACACTCTCTCACACACACACTGTCCCTCAGTATCAGACTCTCAGTTATAACACTCTCTCTGTTACACTGTCCCTCAGTATCAGGCTCTCAGTTATAACACTCTCTGTTACACTGTCCCTCAGTATCAGACACTCAGTTATAACCCTCTCTGTTACACAGTGTCTCAGTCTCAGACTCTCAGTTATAAAACTCTCTCTGTTACACTGTCCCTCAGTATCAGACTCTCAGTTATCACACTCTATCACACACTGTCCCTCAGTATCAGGCTCTCAGTTATAACCCTCTCTGTTACACAGTGTCTCAGTCTCAGACTCTCAGTTATAAAACTCTCTCTGTTACACTGTCCCTCAGTATCAGACTCTCAGTTATCACACTCTATCACACACTGTCCCTCAGTATCAAACTCTCAGTTATAACACTCTCTCTGTCCCAGAGTATTACTCTCAGTTATAACACTATCACACACTGTCCCTTGGAATCACAATCTGAGTTATAACTCTCTCTCTGTTACACTGTCCCTCAGCATCGGACTCTCAGTTATAACACTCTCTCTCACACTGTCCCTCAGTATCAGACTCTCAGTTATAAAACTCTCTCTGTTACACTGTCCCTCAGTATCAGACTCTCAGTTATCACACTCTATCACACACTGTCCCTCAGTATCAGACTCTCAGTTATCACACTCTCTCTCTCACACACACTGTCCCTCAGTATCAGACTCTCAGTTATAAAACTCTCTCTGTTACACTGTCCCTCAGTATCAAACTCTCAGTTATAACACTCTCTCTGTCCCAGAGTATTACTCTCAGTTATAACACTATCACACACTGTCCCTCGGAATCACATGAGTTATAACTCTCTCTCTGTTACCCTGTCCCTCAGTATCAGACTCTCAGTTATAACACTCTCTCACACACACTGTCCCTCAGTATCAGACTCTCAGTTATAACACTCTCTCTCTCACACACACTGTCCCTCAGTATCAGACTCTCAGTTATAACACTCTCTCTCTCAAACACTGTCCCTCAGTATCAGACTCTCAGTTATAACACTCTCTCTCACACACACTGTCCCTCAGTATCAGACTCTCAGTTATCACACTCTATCACACACTGTCCCTCAGTATCAAACTCTCAGTTATAACACTCTCTCTGTCCCAGAGTATTACTCTTAGTTATAACACTATCACACACTGTCCCTCGGAATCACAATCTGAGTTATAACTCTCTCTCTGTTACACTGTCCCTCAGCATCAGACTCTCAGTTATAACATTCTCTGGGTTTTTTTAGAAAATATTTTATTGAAGCATTTGTAATTTTCACAATTTAACATATTGACATTTCTAAAAAAAACTGTGCGGACCGACGCACAAAAAGACCCCTCGAAGAACAACAAAAAATAAACCACGTCCCCAACTTCTCCTGCCCTGTCCCCAATTACTCGTACACTGAGTCCCCTGTCCGTATCTAACTTCGCCATGCCTCCTGTTTTTCGACCCCCCCTCACCCTTTCCCTTTCCCCCCTTACTGCTGACGTCCAACTTTTGTTGGAGAAATCGATGAACGGCCGCTATCTCCGGGTGAATCCCTGTACGGATCCTCTCAGAGCAAACTTGATTTTCTCCAGACTGAGAAACGCTACCATATCGCTGACCCACACTCCTGACTTCGAGAGCTCCGAGTCCCCCCATCTCAGCAAGATCCGTCTCCGGGCCACCAGGGAGGAGAAGGCCAGAATATCGGCCTCCCTCCCCCCGCTTTGCCCCTGGATCCTCCGACACCCCAAATATTGCCAATTCTGGACTCGGAGTTACCCTACCTTCCAGGACGTCTGACATAACATCCGCAACTCCCTGCCAGAATTCCCTCAGTTTCGGACATGCCCAAAACATATGAACATGGTTTCCCCGGCTACCCCCACACCGCCCACATCTGTCCTCCACCTCCTCAAAGAACCTACTCATCCGGCTACTGTCATGTGGGCCCTGTGGACTCCCTGAATTAAGCTGAGTCGAGCACAGGACGAGGATGCATTGACCCTTTTCAAGGCTTTTTTCCCACCGTTCAGTTTCCAGCTCCCCTCCTCCTTGCTCCTCTTCCCACTTCCTCTTCACCTCTCTGATAGGGGCCTCTTCCCACTCTAACAATTCCCTGTATATGTCCGAAACCTTCCCACCTCCAACCCCTGTTTATGACAGCGCTTTATCCTGTAGCCCCCTCAGGGGGAGGCGAGGAAGCTTGGAACCTGCCTCCGTACAAAGTCCCGCACTTGAAAGTATCGAAACCCGTTCCCACCCGGCAAATCAAACTCCTCCTCTAATGCCTCCAAGGTCGGGAAGCCCTCCTGGGTGAATAGATCCCCAAACCTCTCAATCCCTGCCCGCTGCCACACCTTAAAGGCCCCATCCAGCCCCCCCCCCCCCCCCCCCCCCCCGGGCCGAACCGGTGATTGTCACAGATGGGTGACCACGCTGACGCCCCCTCCAGCCTCATAACTCTCTCTGTCACACTGTCCCTCAGCATCAGACTCTCAATTATAACACTCTCTCTGGGGGGGGGGGGGGGGGGGGGGGGGGGGCACAGCCTCATGATACGGAGGGCCAATCATTAAGGACTGAGATGAGGAGAAATTTCCTAATTGACCTTTGAGAATCTTTACACAGTAATTCGTCAGCAAGAGAGTTGGTGGATATTGGGTGTTGAATATATTTAAGGCTGGGAAAGACAGATCTCTGGCGAATGGTGGGATAGGGGGAGTGGCGGGACACGGAGTGAAACCGAAGATCATTCGTGATCATATTGAATGGAGCAGCAGATTCTCGGAGTCGTGTAGCCTGGCCCTGCTCCTATATGTTAACCGCTGAAATCTGAGATCGAACACACGGGGCAAGATCTTTTGCCCTTCCCGCCGATGGGATCTCCCAGTCCATCCAAAAGGAACCCCCACCCCCCCACCCTCACCCCCGCTGGCAGCGATCTTCAGGTGATATTAATCCTCTCCTCTTCACTGCATGTCGACCTCCCCTTCATGTCGACCGTACTGAACCATGAGGGGGGTGAAGGGCGGGCGGGGGGGGGGAGGGGATAGTATTTGTGTTTACCCTGCCCCCTCCCTGGCACCTGGTTCAGTGCCATGGTATCCCCCTCACTCATGTTCACCGATACTTTTGAGAGCCTCCATCTTGTGACAGGCTCCGGCCTAACGTGGCCGGAAACCCAAATTATCCCGACTGGGGTGGCTTTTTACAAAACTCCCAAAAGTCTATTTTTCTATTCGTGACGCCTGTATGAAGAGGCGAGCCTGATTGGTTGGGAAGGGCGTGGGGGGGGGGGGGGGGGGGGGGGGGGGGCTGCGTGGAGAAGATTCGGAATTAAACGGGGCTCGAGGCTTGGTTAGGGGTGAAGCAGCGAGGGAGTAAAATAATAGCGAATTGTTACCACTGAGATAGAAAACCCGAGGGAGGCGAAGCAGAAACCTTGTTCGGACCCCACCCACTTCAAAACCCCTACACGCCCCCACCTTCCGCCCCCCTCAGCCATCACCCCCCCAAAAATTCTCAGCCACCCTCTCCCGAGGAGAATTGGCTTCTTCCAGGCAACGTTGAGGCTACCGTATGGGTCTCCCATTTTGCCAGTCCCCATCTCCGCATATCCCAATCTACCCATCTCCCCATCTCCCAATCTCCCAATCTCCCCATCTCCCAATCTCCCCATCTCCCCATCTCCCCATCTCCCCATCTCCCAATCTACCCATCTCCCAATCTCCCCATCTCCCAATCTACCCATCTCCCAATCTACCCATCTCCCCATCTCCCCATCTCCCAATCTCCCCATCTCCCCATCTCCCCATCTCCCCATCTCCCAATCTCCCCATCTCCCCATCTCCCAATCTCCCAATCTCCCCATCTCCCAATCTCCCAATCTCCCAATCTCCCCATCTCCCCATCTCCCAATCTCCCAATCTACCCATCTCCCCATCTCTCCATCTCCCAATCTCCCCATCTCCCAATCTACCCATCTCCCAATCTACCCATCTCCCAATCTCCCCATCTCCCAATCTCCCCATCTCCCCAATCTCCCCAATCTCCCCATCTCCCAATCTACCCATCTCCCAAACTACCCATCTCCCAATCTCCCAATCTCCCCATCTCCCCATCTCCCAATCTACCCATCTCCCAATCTACCCATCTCCCCATCTCCCAATCTACCCATCTCCCAATCTCCCAATCTCCCCATCTCCCAATCTCCCCATCTCCCAATCTACCCATCTCCCAATCTCCCCATCTCCCAATCTACCCATCTCCCAATCTCCCCATCTCCCCATCTCCAATCTCCCCATCTCCCAATCTACCCATCTCCCCATCTACCCATCTCCCCATCTCCCATCTCCCAATCTCCCCATCTCTCCAGCTCCCAATCTACCCATTTTTCCATCTCCCAATCTCCCCATCTCCCAATCTCCCCATCTCCTTATCTCCCCATCTCCCAATCTCCCAATCTCCCCATCTCCCCATCTCCCCATCTCCCCATCTCCCAATCTCCCCATCTACCCATCTCCCAATCTCCCAATCTACCCATCTCCCCATCTCCCAATCTACCCATCTCCCAATCTACCCATCTCCCAATCTACCCATCTCCCAATCTCCCCATCTCCCAATCTACCCATCTCCCAATCTACCCATCTCCCAATCTACCCATCTCCCAATCTACCCATCTCCCAATCTCCCCATCTCCCAATCTCCCCATCTCCCAATCTCCCCATCTCCCAATCTACCCATCTCCCCATCTCCCAATCTACCCATCTCCCAATCTACCCATCTCCCCATCTCCCAATCTACCCATCTCCCAATCTCCCCATCTCCCCATCTACCCATCTCCCAATCTCCCCATCTCCCCATCTACCCATCTACCCATCTCCCAATCTCCCCATCTCCTTATCTCCCAATCTACCCATCTCCCAATCTCCCCATCTCCCAATCTCCCCATCTCCCAATCTCCCAATCTACCCATCTCCCCATCTCCCAATCTCCCCATCTCCCCATCTCCCAATCTACCCATCTCCCCATCTCCCAATCTCCCCATCTCCTAATCTCCCCATCTCCCAATCGCCCCATCTCCCAATCTACCCATCTCCCCATCTCCCAATCTCCCCATCTCCCAATCTCCCCAATCTCCCCATCTCCCAATCTCCCAATCTCCCAATCTCCCCATCTCCCAATCTACCCATCTCCCCATCTCCCCATCTCCCCATCTCCCAATCTCCCCATCTCCCAATCGCCCCATCTCCCAATCTACCCATCTCCCCATCTCCCAATCTCCCCATCTCCCAATCTCCCCATCTCCCAATCTCCCCATCTCCCAATCTCCCAATCTCCCCATCTCCCAATCTCCCAATCTCCCCATCTCCCCATCTCCCAATCTCCCCATCTCCCAATCTACCCATCTCCCAATCTCCCCATCTCCCAATCTCCCAATCTCCCCATCTCCCAATCTACCCATCTCCCAATCTACCCATCTCTCCATCTCCCAATCTACCCATCTCCCAATCTCCCCATCTCCCAATCTACCCATCTCCCAATCTCCCCATCTCCCCATCTCCCAATCTACCCATCTCCCCATCTACCCATCTCCCCATCTCCCAATCTACCCATCTCCCAATCTCCCCATCTCCCAATCTACCCATCTCCCAATCTCCCCATCTCCCCATCTCCCAATCTCCCCATCTCCCAATCTCCCCATCTCCCCATCTCGGGTCTGTAGCTGTACCCGCAAAAACTCAGCCTTGAAATTGTGCCTGATTTTGATGAAGTCAGAACATCTGTGCTGATGGGTGCCAAATTCCTGAACCTCATGCGGCCCTGCTCCCCACCACCATGTTGAGGGTGGACCTGCCCAGAGTCGTACTGCCAGTGAATCAGCCAGGAAGATTGAGGCCACCCCCCCCCCCCCCACCCCCCACCCCCCACCCCCCACCCCCAGGTTCGCAATGTGACCTCCACCTCCTCTCCAACCATTTCTTTCAGGGATTAAGGCAGGAGAATGGGGATGAGAAAGTATCAGCCATGATTGAATGGCGGAGCAGACTTGATGGGCCGAGTGGCCTAATTCTGCTGCTATGTCCTATGGTCTATGGTCTTTCCCATCCAATCCGTTGGTTGTGTTGATCTCATCAGTAGTAAGTGCCCTGCTCGTTCCTCTTCCATTGATTCCCCTTTACACGGGGTGAAAACCCTGGGAGCTGGCCCTTGTCGAATGCTGAACCCTCCCGCGGAGGGCAGCTGAGGCACAGAAGGTTGTGAGGAAGGTTTGACAGTGACGATGAAGATGGTGGAGAAGGGGAGGTTGCGATGGTAGTGGTACTGGGCTAGTGCGGGGCGGGGAGGGGGGGGTATGGACAGGAAGATTGGGCCACACCCTTTGTTTGAAAGTGGGCAAGTCGCCCTGTGTTGCCGTGGTAAAAAGATATTGATCCCCAATCTATATTGTGCTCGAGGCCACATTTGCTGGAGTACAGCTATTTCCAAAACGACCCACACCCACCCCCAGAATAACATTGCGCTTTGCCCCCCCCCCCCCCCCCCCCCCACCCAGGAAGAATTCTGACTCTCGTATTTCAAATATTGAAAACTGTAAGGGTCCTTCCGAGGCCTGAGGGGAATGCCAGGGGCAGCACTGCCCGAGAGGAGTGAGATGCAAAAAAACATTTAAAAAAAATATATAAATATATAGTGCCAAAGACACACTCTGGGCAGTTTCTCAGACGCTCCACGGCTCTGGGTCCGCAGGCCGCTAACCGACAAGGCTCCGAGGTTCAAAGGGTCAAAGTGACGCGTGCCTGAGCCAATCCGTTTTGTCTCCTCACCCCTTTCAGCCCAGGTTGCCAACTCTGGTTGGCTTGTCTTCCTTAAGGTTTGACCTTCCACCTCCAACCACCCTGCCCGCCCCCCCCCCCCCCCCCCCACCCCAAACCTCGTATCACTGGTCATCCCACATGCTCGTCGATGTGGGTACCTTCCCGGGACAAAGATGTGCAGGTTAGGTGGGGTTACGTGGATTGGGCCTAGCTCTTTCAGAGGGTGGGTGCAGACTCAATGGGCCGAATGGCCTGCTTCCGCACTATAGGGATTCTGCAGATCCACGATTGCCGGCCTAACTTTCTTCCCATTTCCCACATCTTTAACGTTACAACATGTTGAAGGGAAGATTTAATGGACGCACAATATGGTTGTTGCCCCCCCCTGATTTCCAGATGGTGGGGGGAGGAGGGTATTGGTGGCGAGGTCAAAAAGGGGGGAGAGAGGAGAGAGAGGACCTGCATTGAGGCAGGAAGGTGGACCTCCTGGGCGGGAGAAGGTGGGGGGGGGGTCAAGGCTGCTGATGGAGTCCCACCCCACCAAACCCACCACTTCCCGAACGAACACTGAACGTGGTTATTTCTCAGGGTTCCCCTGAGCACCCCCCCCCCCCCCACACCCCACCCTCAACCAGCCTCCCGCCAGCCTGAAAATCTAGGGAAAAGGCCCTTGAAGTGGTCAATAAACAGCCACTCAAGGGCTTCAGTTGTGGCAAGGGCAGGTCAGTTGACCTCGCCCCCAACCGCCCAAATCTAAAATGGCACAGAGGTTGGGGCGGGGTGGAGCCTGGTCCGAGAAATTTTACCGTCACCGCCCCCCCCCCCCCCCCTCCCCTCACAAACAAAGCCGAGACGCCTACCCGGTGGTTGTACCTAAAACTCTGCCCCTGATCTGGGCCTTGTGCTCCCAACTGGTGATTACACCTCGTTGAAATTCCCTCCTCCTCACGATGTGCAAGGGCCCTCGTTGTCAATGCCCCTGGGAAGATGGCGGTTGGCTTGATCGGGGGTTGGTGGTGGCGGGGGCGGGGGGGGGGGGGGGGGGGGGGGGGGGTCGGCAGGCAACGTCACCTGACGGGATGTCCAGAATACCCCAACTGAGCCAGTCGCAAGCTGGGATTTATTTTTCTCCCGAAGGCCGTCCCAGACCTCATCATCCCGGGATTCACCAGGTTTTTTTTCTCCTTCTGTCAGTCGATCCCATTTGGGGCCTCCAGGAGGCGGGGCTACGATCGGGTGACCCTGAACTTGGGGAAGGCGTAAATTGGCCGGGCCTCCTTCCCTGTCCAACCCAATGCCAATGTCGTAGTGTCCGTGTGTTTGGGGGGGGGGGGGGGGGGGGCAGTGTCCAGTTGGGCATTGAGGCCTAATTCTCTGCTGCCAGCCATCCAGGTACGCCCGCCCACGGGTGGCGCCTTGGGCGAGGTGCCGGGGAAACTGTCGCCAAGGCAACAGCTGGGGGTCATACGGGGTGGGGGGGGGGGGGGGGGGGGAATTGGTGATCGGTGCCCAGCACTAAAATGCCCCGTCCCGTCCGGCAGAGTGGACAGGCCCAGTTTGGCGTGGGACGGGAGTCACGTCTGTGCAGTGGTGGCGACCGAACGTGGCAGCCCTTCTGGTCTCGGTGCCAACCCACCAAATAAAAAAAAAGATGCCCACTGGTGGTTAAGCCTTGCCTTTGGCGTGAGTGTGGGAGCGACATGCAAAGGTCAGTGAACAATTATTTACATAGCCAGCAGATCTCTCGTGGGAATTGTCCTCCACCGGGGGGAAGGTGGGAGGTACCCTGCTTGCGAGCAACAGGGCTGTTACCAACTTGGCAAATCCCAGTGCAACAGTCCAAGGAGGTACACACTGTACGCAAGACTTTTAATATATTATATAGATATATAGGCAATATGAAGGCATGTAGCACTGTCTGTTTTATAAGGAGAGGGTCTAACCTGTGGAAATGTGACGTCAGTTAGTCGTTCTAAGTTCGTTGTCAAAAGTTACTGTCAATGCTGCTATCTGCTGGCTATTCCTCTGGCAGGTCAGAGAGGCCTGAACTTTCACCCCTGAACCTTGAGTACAGCAAACAGATCGCCCCCCCCCCCCCCCCAACTCCCACCTCCGCCCCCCCCCAACTCCCACCTCCCCCAGTGTCCTATTTCAGTCCCTTCGCGTGTCGTTCCGTCCTGAATGAAGTAGGCGTGACTTTGCTCTGAGCATGCTCGATACGAGTCCCTGGCCTGACCAATCAGGTGCCTGTAAAGGGGGGACGACGACGCACTGTATCCTCCTTGGCCGTAGCTACTGATTGGTCAGAACCTGTGCGCTCGTGTCCTTTGAGGATAGTGGAGGTGGGAAAGAGAGAGAGAGAGAGTCCAATTGGTCCTTCCTCCACTGAAGAACCGTCATCTCCCTCTCTTCCCCCTCAATTTGCACTGAGACCCGCTTGTTGGGCGAATGGACCAGTGTAAATCCCGGTTAGTGGCCATGTGGTCATTGCGCTCTTCCCCAGCAATGCCAGAATGTACTTTGCTCCCTCTTCCTGCTGCCCCTTCGCGTACCCTGGGTAGGGAGATGGTTTTTGAGGGCTGGAGTCACCCGTGTACCCTACCCTGGCCCACCCCTGGTGCCAGGGCCACTCTGTGACTGGTAGACTCAGGGTATCGGAGTTCCAACGTATCAGGAACAGGAGGAGGCCATTGAGCTCCTTCAGCCTGGTGTGCCATTCGATTAGATCCGCCCCTCATAACCACCTGAACATCCTGGTTTCCCAATCTTTAATACCTTGCTCAATCTTTAATACTCTTGTTCTTCCTATCAAACTCCGTTTTGTCATTTTCACTTGATCCTCTTCAGCATCAATAGATTTCTGGGGGGAGGAGGTTCCAGATTTGCACCATTTAGGCCCAGACCCAAATTCAGGCCGAGGACCAGGCACAGATTTACACCATTCTTGGTGTGAAGATGTATGTCCCGGTATCACCCCAAACAGCTTCACGCTAATTTTAAGGTTAATTCCCCTTATTGGGTACACGATGTATTGACAATAAGTCCCTGCAGCATCAATCTCTTTCGCTGGACTAGCCAATGGATCTTCACTGGAAATTTGAAATCTGTTAGCAAAGGTCCCGGGTCTCTCACACTGACAGTCTTCAGCCACTCACGAGAGAAGAGTCACTGAACGGGTTGCCTGCTGCCTTCCTCATTCCGAGCAGAGGTGCAACGAAAGCCCACACCTAGACAAGCGACCGGGTAGCAGGACCATCCTCAGACACAATGGGCCCGAATTTGGGCCCTGAGCCTGGATTTGGGACTTGGCCTGGATTTGGGGTCCTGGGCCTGGATTTGGGTCCTGGGCCTGGATTTGGGTCCTGGGCCTGAATTTGGGCCTTGGGCCCGAATTTGGGCCCTGAGCCTGGATTTGGGACTTGGCCTGGATTTGGGTCCTGGGCCTGGATTTGGATCCTGGGCCTGGATTTGGGCCCTGGCCCTGAATTTGGGTCCTTGGCCAGAATTTAGTCCTGGGCCTGAATTTGGGTCCTGGGCCTGGTTTTTCTTCAGGTTCTGAATTTGGACCTGGGCCTGGTTTTGCTTCGGATCCTGAATTGGGGAAGGGCTTGGTTTATCTTCAGGACCTGAATTTGGGCCTGTGCTTGGTTTTCCTTCAGGGCCTGAAGTTGGGTGTGGGCCCGATTTTGTTTCTGGGCCTGGTTTTGAGCCTACTCCCAGTTCTGGGTCTATTATATTGACTGGGGTGCGTTGAGGATCCAACAGGGAAAAGGACCCACTTAAAGGGAGCCTATATGATATTTCTATTCTTTCATTATAACCATGACAACTGTCCCTTATGGACAGCTCTCTCCCCAGCCCAATTTTCCTGTATGCCACTCCCGGTCAATCAGACCCAGGACGAGGAAATTCTTCCACCGTGTTTAATCCATGAAGCGATAACCTCAACATTTTCAACCTCTCTCTCCAACTGCTGACTTCAAAATCTTCCTTCCTCGTCCCCCGTTCCCCATGGAGCTGTTCCAAGACTGAGGCCTGTGGTTGGAAGGGTAATTGGCTACTGGGGTGGGCGGTCTGCCCAGTTGCAGGGGCAGCATTTGTCCGGACACCCATGAGAGCATATGGCGGCTTAGCCCAAGGCTGCGATTGTTTTGAAGTTAGGTATTAGGAGCAAGGAGGAGGCCACTCGGCCCCTCGGGTCTGCTCCGCCCTTCAATACGATTGTGGCTGACCTGACCACTTAGGTGCTAGTATTTGACCAGTGCAGACTGGGCCTTTTCTATGCGGTAGACCTCTACGACCGTGGCTCCAGCTCCACTGACCCATGGCAGTTCCCATGGACCCTCAACTCTCCTGTAGATCAAAATCTGACTCGGGACCTTGAATGAACTCAATGACCCCCAGCCTCCACTGCTCTCTGCTGGGGGAGAGAATTCCAAAGATCCACAACACCCCGAGCGAAGAAATCCCTCCTGTGCTCCATCTCAAAACGACTTATTTTTAACCTGTGCCGCCTAGTTGTAAACTCTCGCACGTGGGGAAACCTCCTCTCAGCATCTGCCCTGTCAAGCCCCATCAGAATCTTTCGCGTTTCAACAACCCACGGCACAGTGGTTATCACGGCACACTCGCCGCGCCAGGGACCCGGGTTTGATTTCGGCCTCGGGTGACTGTCTGTGTGGAGCCTGCACTTTCTGCCCCGTGTGTGCGTGGGTTTCCTCCGGGTGCTCCGGTCTCCTCCCACAGTCCAATGATGTGCAGGTTAGGTGGATTGACCGTGATTAAATAATTGCCCCTTAGTTTCTCAATGGGCTGAATCGCCTCCTGCTGCACGGCAGAGATTCTGGGTTCTATTCCATGGTTCAATTGCCCCCGTTTATTTTTCCTGTCACGATGGGGGGGAGGGGGGGCTGCTTAGAAATGGTGAACTTAGGACAGTTTCAAATAAGCTAAGCCTATTGGCCATACGTCACCTTGGGCTAAACAGCCACATGAAAGAGTATGTACCAAATGGCAAGCAGACCAAATTGGTTTTGAACCCACCCTTTGAGCGTGGAAGGCCCCAGGCCCTGATCAAGCCTTCTCCTCCCGAACCACATTAAGACCAACATGGGAGCTGAATTGCCCACCTCTGTTCCATTGACCCCCCCCTTGCCATTTGACCTATGACACCGCCGCGACGACCAGCCAGCTAAAAGCCACCATGCCGACTTGAAAATGAATAGTTTTAGCCACTGGGATTAACATAAGAGTTTCTAACAATGTCCACGGCAAACAATTCTTGAGAAAAGCAAAAATTATTTTGAGCAGTGGAAGAATGAAAATGCAAATCGAACAAACGATCCGATTCAATGCAATTATTTGAAGGCACTGATATCTGGTCATTCTGGGTGTATGCTATATAGCATGTGCACTTTTATTGAGATATAGGTGAGCAAAGATGTTCTAGAATATTCTGAAATGCACCGTTTTGTTCTGATTCGCTTGTGGTGTTCATTCTGTGATGTCAGATTAACCTGTAGCATATCATGAGCATTTTCTAGTCATTTGGGTTCCCATTCGCCATTCAACTTGGATTTGAGTTTTCCCTTTTTAATTTTCCCTGCTGGCCCGGTTTGTTAACTGGCCCTTTGCTTCACCTCCCCCCTGCCGCAGCAGCACGATTAGAACATTCCTGTATCGTACACCCTAACCCCTCCCATTCCACCCACCCCCAGCCACCATTGTCGACTTGGCAATCCCACCGTTGAGTTACCCAACCCCTATCCATGATCTCCCCCTCTCAATCGATGACCCCGATCGTTGGGTTAATCGCTCCATTGCTGGACCATCTCCAATCGCCAAGACTATCGGCCATCAGGAACGTTTCAGCTCTTCCTTATCCAGCTGGTTAACCTCCGCCGTTGCAGTTTCAGACCATCTCGGGCTCCAAGTGTGAGAATGTCTGATTACAAATGTCCTACTCTTGATTCCCAGCCCCCCCCCCCCCCACCTCTCCTTGCCCCCATTCCCAGGACACCACATCTGCAATTGGTGAGTGGGCCAGATCTGGCGATAATCCACAGGTAAATGGGTGAAAGGCACTGCATGACTGATGCTTTCTAATGGGAACGTTCACTTGCTCCGCCAGAGATAGAGATAACTTTGCAATGTAATTGCTTCCAGTAGCTCCCCCTGGCCTGGTAAGGGAGAGAGTGAGAGAAAAGCGCTGACCCCCAACGCCAGTGACACCCTACAACCCCAGGGGGGAGGTGAACCCCATTATCAAGACTTGCCCCAGAAGGAAAAACACGGTTCAAAACTTTGACACACCAGTAGAAAGCCGTAATACCGGCACTAAGTAATGGAGTTCCATTTTAAGGTTTACAAGATCAGTTTGGGCAAGTTTTCCTGGTCCCCTCCACTTCAGGTTTGACCCTTTTCTTTTCCTTTTGGGGGAGGCGGGGGAAGCTGAGATTGTGATAACTTTTAGGTGGTAGTGGAAAAGGGCAAGGGGCAAAGGGGAATGGGACCAACATGCGGAGCTCCTTCGCTGGCAACGAGCTAAATAACCTCTTTCCGTAAAATTGCCCCGACGCGTGACGTCAGGCCCCATCATGGACTGTAGTATTTTGGTTTCCGTAAGCAGATATATCGGACTGACTGCCTGTCCCGGCCTCGTCCTTAATGTTCCCGCCGGAACCTTCCATTGAAAGCGGCAGAGTACTCAGCGAAGCATCGGCTCCAACAAAATCCGTTCGTGCTCTGAAAATCCAGCTTCGAAATTCCCACCGAGGGCGGCGGGAAGTGGGGGGGGGGGGGAACTGGCAGAACGATGGCGCCTGCACGTCACAAACAATCGTCACAAAGTTTAAAAATGGAGGTCGTTAACAGTGATCTGAGATAGGAAAGTACAATAAGGCCTAGCAAGGCCTAGGTCCTGCTCAGAGAACCCAGACTAAACTCCCTGTCAAATGCGCCCGAAACCGGACTTTAACCTTGGTCCGCTGACTCCCGCCCGGAGCGTGAATTTGTTGCCCCCTCCCCGGACCCCAGTCCCTGGGCTATTTGGCTCAGTGAAGGTCTGTGGGGTTGAAGTTGAGGATTATCAGCCATCGCCAAGGCCCTCTGACCAGTTTTATTTTCTAATCTAGGCAATGGAAACGGAAATTGAGAAGGAATAAAGGAAGCTACAATTTACTATCATCAAGTTTAACTAATTTTCATCCCCCCCCATCCTCTACGATTCCCTTAAACTAAAAAAACTAACCACAACCGTCCCCTTTTTATCACTTCCAACCTTAAACCACCGGTTCTCTTGGCCTGATTCACTTAGCCAGTATCTCCCTTAACCAGTGATGGACACTGTTGACCCTGTTCATCACTAGTTGCCCTCACCACCGATTCTCTCAACCAAATGATTCTCTTACCAGTCGCGACTTAATAGGATGATCAGCGTGCAGATTAAGTGACTAAAGTCTAAATCCTTGTGTAATGATTTGGTCGAAGGAGATGGTAACATTGCCCCTCTGCCATTGTCCAATAGCAGAGGTTTCTTCCATCACATGGCTGACCAGGAACCTGCCCCCGCTCCTACGTTGGCCCAGGTTGGAAGGATTTGCAGAATGATGTTCAATGTGTCTGGCAGCAGCACCCCTCGCACTCCAGCCATTATTCGGCCAACACGCCCGTCTGTGTGACGTCCGGCCTTCCTCCACCAATCGGAAAGCAAAAATACTCATTACCCAATTGGATGATACTCTTATACCTGGTAAAGAGAAATGTTCAAGGGAAATGTACAAAAATATCCATTTATAACATCGCGGTGATTTATCTCTAGGCTCGCACATGGCAGTGTCCTGGGAGATTGTTCTTCACTTCCTGGAGACTCCAGGCCAATCCTGGGAGCTTGGCCAACATAATACATACACATGCACGCTCATGCACACATATACGCTCGCATGCACATAACGCGCACACACATACACGCGCACACACGTGTATGCATGCATATACACACATGCATGTGCACACATATACTCATGCACCCATACACGCTTGCACACACACGCAAACGTACACACATGCTCGGAGACATGCATGTACACACAGATGCGTGTGCACTCATGCACAAACACCCCTCCGCACACATGCACGTACGTGTGCACACAGCCACTCAGGCACAGACATCCATGTACCAACAAGTACACAATTAATAACAAATAAGTACACAATTACGCTGCGTGGTCATTTTCCCCCTCAGCTGATTCTTCATTTCCACCGAGGGCATTGATTCTTTACTGGGGCACAGCCCCCCCCCCCCCCCCCCCCCCCCCCCCCCCCCCCACCCCCTCCCAGATACCACTTAGCCGCCAGGCCCCTCTCCCCAATGGCCAGCTTCCATGTCATCCAAGTTGAAGCAGGTTAGGCTGCTGGATATAGTGCTGGATGATGAGGAATGTACCTTGGGCAGTTCTCAATGCGCGAGTGGGCGGAGAACTCTGATGGTGAGAGAGAAACAAGAGTGAGAGAGAGAGAAGTTGCTCTCCCAAACACCCTGGTGCGTGGTTAGATACCAATGTTGCCACGTGCTTCGATCCACCTCTGGCCACATTTTGTGGAACGGAAGGGGGAAAACCTGGGAAAAACATTCCACTGGGATGGAGCCCGTCGTCCTGGAAGCAGGACCTGTGATTGGGTGAAACATTAGCAGCAAGACCCCTCCCGAGGCCCCCTTGGCGCTATCGGGGGGGGGGGGTGAAGGGACAATATGATAATTAGCAGAGCTCTGGAATGCTGGGATACAGTGCTGTTAACCATTTCATAGCCCGGCCCTCTATTATCTTTAAGGAGACGTAGATGCTGAGAGGCTGTTTTCCCCCTCAGCAGAAGGGTCAGGATAAGACATTGGCCATTTTGGACTGAGGTGAGAGGAGAGATCCGTTCACTCAGAGGATTGTGAATCTTTGGAATTCTGTACTAACCCAGAGAGCTGCGGGTAAATAGTTGTTCGAGGCTGAGAGGGAGAGGTATTTGGATTCTCAGGGTTCCAGGGGATGTGAGATAGGGCAGGAAAATGGGGTGAGGCAAAAGGTGGCATTGAATGGCGGAACAGATTGGAGGGGCTGAATGGACTCCTCCTGCTGCTAGTTCTCATGTATTTTAATGCGTTACCCAGTAACTGTAAAACAGACAGTAGAATTAAGGGCAAGGGGGGGTTTTGGCCAAGAAGGTGAAGGTATTTACATGGGCCTGTGCTTCATTCTTTGGCCCATGTTAAGTTTGCCGGCCTTATTCAAGGCACCATTGTGGGGCAACACCTCTGGGCTGGGGAAAAGGAATAACATCCACCTATGAGGAAATTGTGTGATGAGGAAGGGGCCAGGTGTGGCTCGGGCCTAGCTTGTGATGCCTTTGGTTGTCCAGTAGCCAAACGGGCGCTCCTCCTCCAGGCTAGCTCCGTGATGTGACGGCCGCTGGACAACAGAGGGCATCACAAGCTAGGCCCGAGCCCCCACCTGAGGAGCGCGGATCGCGGCCAACAGGTCCTTGGGGGGTGGGGGGGGGGGGGGAGATATAGTCACATTGAGCCAAGGCAGACTCCATCTGGATCGTGTACGAGGTGGCACACCTGGATTCGGAAATGGGCGATGGTTGGCATTGTAACCGGAGGATTATTCAGGGACCAGCACCTTCACCGCCAACAGAGATCAACAGATGCTGCCGCACAACTGTGCCAATCGATTATTGTTGTATTATTGGCGGGCTCTCCGCCGCTGTCCGCACGGAGGGCTTGGGGTACAAACGGCCGTTGGGACGCAGCTGAAAGCTGGCAAATCAGTTTTCTTTTTTATTTATTAAGGATTAGTTCCTTTTGGAAAGGTGGGAGTACCCCGCGGAAGGGAACACCTTGCACCAGAACCCACCTTGTTTTGTATACTTGTGCTGAAGAGTGCCAAATCAGGGGTCAAGCAATGACTTCCTCTGTCCAAACGACTGAGCCATCCATTTTCTTCCCCCACCCCCCCCCCCCCCCCCCCTCAATCCCCCTTTATTTCACCCCATACCCAGGATCATTCTCTCAAAACGGGTTTGTGAGGGATTGAAAATGACACTGACTAGGCCGGAGGCCTATCGAGCAACTCCGTTGCCAAATCTTCATCCCCCAAGCAACCCAGCCCTGCGTTTTACTCTGAGCGCAGCACATCGTTGCCACCCAGTGTTCACTACTTGTCTTGCACAATTAACGGGGTGAAGGCTACGAGCGAGAGGGCTTGACCTCCAAGTTCTGACCTCTCGACCCCTCGTGTGCCCTCTGACCCCTTCAAATGTTTGTTCATAAAGCAAACCCCCCCCCCCCGCCCCGCCCCCCCCCACAAACCCCTCGTCGGGTCGAGCCCTCGTTCCGTCATTTCCAACAAAACGAAAATGTGCAATCGACTCTTTACCTTTATCCCCCCCTTCCCTTTTTAGGTTCTAAGAACGGGAAATTATATTTTAGGGACTCCTGTGCGCTCGCAACCGGGACCCTCCTCCCCAAACTTTGCCAACTCTCCCACTAATTCATTGTAAATAACCATCCTGCAAAGCTGTGACGGGGTCCGCGGGGGGGGGGGGGGGGGGGGGGGGGGGGAGGGTGGGGCCGGGGGTGTGTGGAGGGGGCCGGGGAAATGTTCTCTTTACTCGTTTACCAACCCCCCCCCACCACCCCCACCAGTTTTCTTTTTTGCATCAGATTGTCGCTACATTTTAAAGGATTAAAAAAAAAAGATATTTATTTCGACAATGGAAGAGCTGATTTTGGAGAAAAATAAAATTGAATAAAGGGAACACTGGAATGCTGTTATCGGTATAAAGTTATTTCAATATCGGTAAAATTAAATTTGGTTTTACTTGACCTGGTGATAGCTATTTATCATTGATGTTCTGTAGAATGTGTATGTTTACTGCTGAGTTGTGTATAACTGTGAGGTCTGCATTGCTTGCTATTATATTTGCCCATTTTACATATAAATGTAGTTCGTTCATTGCATCCTGTTGTCTCCTGTCGCATTTTTCTCGCATATCACTAATCTCAGTTCATCTAATGATGCATTTTACTTACAAACCACACAATCTCCCCCACTCCACCCCCTCACCACCACCCCACACCACCCCCCCCCCCCCCCCTTCCTCCCTCCTCCGTTCAACAAACCATTCGCCAATCTCGGAAAGGAATTTGGGGAAGGGGGTGGTGTGGGCGGGTGGGGGGGGGGGGGCGGGAGGGCGGTCTGGGAAGCGCCGTCCTCCTGCCGGGTTGATGAGGAATGGAGATGGGCGGGCTGAGTGAGAGGAGGAGGGGTGGGATGGGGGGGGGGGGGGGGGGGTGGAAGAGATGACATGACATCCCGAAGCCACCTGAGGAGCTCGGGAGAAGTGACCCAGCGAGGAGGTGGCTGGGCCGGCGGCCATTTTGCTTTTTTTTTGCAAAGCGGAGATGGCCTAGTCGGCAGCCATTTTGCTTTCTTTTCCAGGGCGGAAATGGGCTGGCTGGCAGCCATTTTGCTTTTTCCAGGGCAGAGACTCCTGGCCGGTGGCCATTTTGTTTCCTCCCTCACGGTTGACCTCCTCCGATGCAGACGTAAGGGGCTCGCCGTTGCAACAATACGTGCACTATGGGCAGATTGCATGAGCCACAGCAGGTGTATAAACACCACAATACATTCACTGCCTCCATTTATGAAAGGCGGCATCTACTGTGATATTGAGAGGGCCTAGGCTCAGTTAGGGATGCCAACTGTGACTAAATGTATTCCTGGAAGTCTCATCACATGACTTGCCCCCCCCCCCCCCCCCCCCCCCCCACTCCAGCCATTAATCAGTCAATACGTCCATCCTTGTGATGTATGGCCTTCCTACGCCAATCGGAAAACAAAAAGACTCATTACCCAATTGGACGGTTCCCGACTCATCCTGCTTTCCCCCAATTTCAATATTTTCATATCTGGAAATGGTTCAAAGATAATGACAAACAGAAAAACAATGTCCCGATTATTTTTCTCCAGGGTCGGATGAGGATTGATCTTCAATTGTTGGGAGACTTTAGGCTAAACCTGGAGGGTTGGCAAACCTACACCTACCTCCCCACGACCCCAGGTTCAATCCAGCTTTGGGCAAGGGCTGAAGGATATTCAGGAGGCCTCGCCACTATGGCTGACTAAATTTGGGCCTTAGCTCCTGGAGCGGGTGCAGCCTCGCACCTGGCCGTGCCTTTACTGGGAGTTCTGGGTAATTATAGCTTGACCTTTGACAGTGCCGGTAAATCGAAAGGAGATGGAATTCGATCTATGTTGGGGATCTTCTGAGGAGGAGAGAGGATGCACCTCATTTCAGATGTCAGTAACAGCAATCCTAACACGCGAGCAGAACCGTGCATTTTATTGGGACCTCAATCTTCAGTCACTTCCTACTAAAGGTCTAGCAGTGGTTAAAGGTACAAAGGGGTCTCAGATTACAAATGCATCAATCATGAAATGCTGTGCCGCAGGTTGGCGAGACCATTAAAACAAAGAAGAACAATGTGCTTTACTTCTGGAGGAATCAATTGAAAAGTTATGCTAAACCTGTGTCGACTCTGGTTCAGACCACTCTTTGGGAACGGAGTCCAGTTCCTGTCGCCATATTGTCAAAAGGGTATCGATTTTAAAGGATGAGATTAGAAATGAGTGGGTTTACACATCAGGAAAAGGTTGACAGGCTGGGTCACTTTACTCTTGAAAACAAATGACGGCCGAGGGAGTGATCTAGTCATGGCCTTGCGAATTCTGGAAGTGGATACAGAAAGAGAATGCTTCCTCTTGTGGGAGGGGAGGGGTGGGGGAAGGGTGGTAAACTAGAAGCCGTCAATATAAGATAACCCCCCCCCCCCCCCCCAAGAAATCGAATCAGGGATTCTGAAGTAACCACTTAAGCCAGAGAGAGCGGTGAGAGTGTGGAACTCGCTCCGTCAGCAAGCGTTCGAGGTGAAGAGCATCGATTTAAAGGGGAAGTTGGACATGGGTAGGAGGGAGAAGGGAATAGATGAGGAAAGATAGGAAGGATGAGTGAGCATAAATACCAGCACGGACTGAATGGGCCGAATGGCTGTCTATCTTATGTAAGCCTCTGTAATTAAGTCATCATTTTGACCATGTATGTTCCTCGCTTAATTCCTGGTTAGTGATGGTTCACTGATATTTAGTTTGGGCAAAGGTTGGGCTTTCACGCTGGGCCTCAAAGGGGTTTCTTGATTAGAGAAGAGAAGAGTAGTCAATGTCCAGCCCTTTAAACTCCATCCAATATCATTGAGTGGGAGGAGGAAGGAAGTTGCCTGTTATCCTGCTCCCCAAAGCCAAATATCCTATTCATAGTGCATGGTTTCGGCATGAACGATAAGGTGTTGAGAATGTTCGCCACCCATAGAACTGACCGCCCCGAAAGGGTCAATAGTTTAAGGCCAGGAGCAACGACAATTACGAAGAGGGAAAAAGCAGAGGAGCATGGCGGAGGCCATTCAACCCCTCAAGGCAATGCTGACATTCTATTAGCTCTTATCACTGATCTGTACCTCCACTCCATCTATCTACTTCGGCTCAATAACCCTTAATACCCTAGCCTAACAAAAAACAAAGCGGAATCCATTTTGAAATTTGCAATTGGTCCCCTTCCTTAGACATGGCAAACCTTTGGTGACCAGGGTTCCATCTCCACTGAGATCGTAGTTAATGACAGGGCGATGGGGGAAATAAACGTCAAAATTTTCATTCCAAAAGGTGAATCTTCCAGTCCTGTGCAACCCAAGCACTGTCGGGATCACGCCTCTGTCTAACTTTGCAGAATCATGGGCAAACATCAAGCCCACCAATGTTGCAGGGCTGGCTCGGAGATATTCTAAATGCAGAGATATTAAACACTATGTCCCATTGTAACCGAGAGTCGTACATGAGACCGGTGTGTGGCAGAGAGAGTGTTATAACTGAGAGACTTATTCTGAGGATAGGGGGGGTGACAGAGAGTGCGATAACTGAGACTTATAATGAGGGTGGGAAATGTAAGAGAGAGGGTGTTATAACTGAGAGTCTCATAAGCCCAGGAATTCTGACAGCAATTATGGAATCTCCTAACGAGAGGTGCCAATACACTTTGTCGCCTGGTTACAAGTCATGATGGTTCACTGATATTTAGTTTGGGCAAAGGTTGGGCTTTCACACTGGGCCTCAAAGGGGCTTCTTGATTAGAGAAGAGAAGAGTAGTCAATGTCCAGCCCTTTAAACTCCATCCAATATCATTGAGTGGGAGGAGGAAGGAAGTTGCCTGTTATCCTGCTCCCCAAAGCCAAATATCCTATTCATAGTGCATGGTTTTGGCATGAACGGTAAGGTGTTGAGAATGTTCGCCACCCATAGAACTGACCGCCCAGAAAGGGTCAATAGTTTAAGGCCAGGAGCAACGAAATCAGAAACCAATGTTCTTTGGGATTGCCCTCTGTATTGGAGGACTCTGACCAATCGCAGTTCTGTTTGGTTTCGTAAGTTGTTCCTAGGCAGGGCAGCACGGTGGCCTAGTGGTTAGCACAACCGCCTCATGGCGCTGAGGTCCCAGGTTCAATCCCGGCTCTGGGTCACTGTCTGTGTGGAGTTTGCACATTCTCCCCGTGTCTGCGTGGGTTTCGCCCCCACAACCCAAAGATGTGCAGGCTAGGTGGATTGGCAACACTAAGTTGCCCCTTAATTGGAAAAAATAATTGGGTAATCTAAATTTATTTAAAAAAAAGAAAAAAAAAAGTTGTTTCTAGGTTGCTTGTGGAGATGGAGATGGGGATGAGGGTTACCCTCACCCCATTCAAGCTGGTCTCGAGCCTGAGATTGGGGCTCAGGTAGGATTTGGGAGCAACGCATTTGCCGGAATCCAGCTTTGAGCGCCAACTAGGGTGACGGTGAAGAACAGCCTCAAACACGAAGCCCGCTTTTGAGAACGACGCTAATTCTGGCCCCTGGAGCGTCTCCCATTTTCTATCGCGCCACCATTGGCGGCCGGGGCCTTCAACGGCCTGATCCCAAGCAATTATCACCTTAAAAACCTCTTGGTCGCTCTCTGCTGTTTTGTAATATTTCCTTAAAACCTCCCTCAGCTGTACCTAACATCTCCCAAATGGCTGGGTGCTAGGTTTTGGCTCTTTAGCTCCGTAGGGGGGTAGCTGACTGCATCAAAGGTGCTACGCAAATGCAAGTTGGCTATTGGGAAGCAGCAACAACCTAATTACTGCCTCAGAATGGCAGCTGGAGCCCCAGTTTGCCGGCAGCATTGGATCGCCTCATCTCACTCTGAACCCAAAGTACCGGGTTCAGGCAGCTCTCCACGACATCCATTTATGGTGCTGTATTTTACTCCCAAGAATCTACATCAGAGGCCACGGTGCCCAGGACAGTCCAACCATCTCCCCCCCCCCCCACCGCATCCCCCACCCCAGTGAGGTCACAGGTCGGCACTGGCCAGAACGGTCTTAGGTCAAATCTGATCTCCGATCTGGGCTATATGGTTGGCCTGGGTGCCTGAGACTTTGAGCCATGTAGACTTAAACCCTTGCCACAGACTCCTGTCGGAGGGTGGATATATCTGGGCGCGCTATGAAGGAGGACCAGGCTGGTCTGTAATGGCGCCTATTACCAAACATCCCACCTGCCCTGGACTCGCTCCTGAGAGAAGTATCGGACGGCAGTGCATCCCCCCCCCCCCCCGGAAAAGCAAACCCCCAGACGCCAAGACAAAACCAATCCAGGAAAGGCGAACCTTGGCGCCCACGCTTGACATAGTTACGTGCAAACGTCGCAAACTCCATCTATCCCAGGCCGTTTTCCTCAATCGCTCGAATGATCCAGGTTGTTCGTAGCAACCCGCACCCCACAAAAACAGCACCAACCCCCACATCCCCCCCCCCCCCCCCCCTCGCCTCAACCTTGCCAATTTGAGCCTAGGCCGGGAATCGATCCTGCATTTCCTCAGAATGGGGGTGGTGACGGCATTCCAGCTCCTGACCAGCTGCAGCCACCGGAGAAGGGGGAGTGGCAGGGCGCGTACAAGGCTCAAAAAATTTGATCTACCTCACAAACTGACGCCTTTAAACCAGACATGGCACCCAGGGTTGCTGAGGCCTATCACAGGCCTCGGTGGCAAAACCAGCTGGGAGGAAGCGACATTACCGCTCCCCACCCCCGTAAGTCTGCCCTGTTTGTTATTCTAGCCAGCATCACTCCCCCCCCCCCAATGATGGAGATTTTAATTGCAGCCTCAAACCTCTGCAGCCCAGAGGTCTGAATGACACAATACACCACGCTGTGCGAGCGTTTACATTTCAGTGCTCCCGCAATCCGTCTGAAGTGTTGGTGCGCCATTTTCACGGTGGATCTTCCAGGCAGGTGACGAAACCGAGACTCGAGACAACTCATACGTCCAGCAGCCGTAACGTGCGAACGCCACTAATCCGTTGCTTCATTATCCAGGCGTTCAGCTGTGCAGGAACATCCCCCCCCCCCCCCCCCCCCACATACACCCCATTCAGCCAATACTCCCCCCCCCCCACCTAATCTGTCTTTAACCCTTTTCACGGGGCGCTACCGTTAAGGGATCGACCCCGCTGGGCCTGCACCAGGGCGTGTCGGTAACAACACGGCCACGGGCCGGGAAATTTGTGTTCGCCGCATTTACGTGCGGCGAACTCAACGAAACTCCTCGCTTGTGCGGCGGCCCAACAGGGCGCCGCCTGGGAAACGACCTGGGCGCTAAGCCCCTTCTCCGTGCGGAGCTCGACCCCTCCACCTCCTCGTGAGCATGCTACACCGCACGGATCAAGCTGCTGTGAGGGGGGGGGGGGGCGAGCACTCCGCGTGCGACGACGTCTGCCATCTCCCAACCCCCCCCCCCCCCCCCAGGGCTGCAGCCCACCCGTGGAAACGCTCTTTGATGAGGCAACAACAAAGCAGCACCTTTCATCCTGATCTGGCGCATCGGGAAATCCGGCAATGGGCAGGGCCTGGTTTCGAAATCTCCCCTGGTGGGGGGGGGGGGGGGGGATGCAGGGATGAGGGGGGGGGGTGGTGCGTGTGCAGGGATGGGTGGGTGGGTGGGGATGGAGGGGGAGGAGGCAGGGGTGGTGGGGGTGGGGGGGGGGGGGGATACAACAGGTACCTCTCAAAGCCAACGTTCCATTTTCACAGACAGACGCCATTTTCAATCACGCCATTCCCTTCTTCCTAATGGAGCATTTTTCTTGTCAAACTTTTGATTTCCCAATAGCTCTGCTCCAGAAAACGTTTCCATCAACCGTGAGCTACATCTCGCCCCTGTTCCAGAAGATTCCACCTTGTAGCATCGCTTCATAATCACCACCTGCGAGACTCCATTTGCTTCTCTCTCCTGCATCATCTCGGTATTGTGGTAATCACCTGCCCTGTACTCCGTGAGCTGTGTTTCTGAATATTACCTCCAAGCGAAAAAAAAAATTTTTTGTTGTTCTCGAACAAAATAATGAATCAATAAAAATAAATTATTTACGATCCAACGGCCTGTGGCAAGTTTTTAAGGAACTTTATCCGAGAAAAAGGGATTGAGAGAAAACTCAAACCAATTTTGATCGTGGATTGAAGACCAGATTAAAATGACTCTGGATGGTGGATAGAGATGTGAGATCTACAATATGGGTGCTGGACCCATCATAGGAATGTTTGATGGGGACAGTGTAGAGGGAGCTTTACTCTGTATCTAACCCCATGCTGTACCTGTCCTGGGAGTGTTTGATGGGGACAGTGTAGAGGGAGCTTTACTCTGTATCTAACCCCGTGCGGTACCTGTCCTGGGAGTGTTTGATGGGGTCAGTGTAGAGAGAGCTTTACTCTGTATCTAACCCCGTGCTGTACCTGTCCTGGGAGTGTTTGATGGGGACAGTGTAGAGGCAGCTTTACTCTGTATCTAACCCCGTGCTGTACCTGTCCTGGGAGTGTTTGATGGGGACAGTGTAGAGGGAGCTTTACTCTCTATCTAACCCCTTGCTGTACCTGTCCTGGGAGTGTTTGATGGGGACAGTGTAGAGGGAGCTTTACTCTGTATCTAACCCCGTGCTGTTCCTGTCCTGGGAGTGTTTCATGGGGACAGTGTAGAGGCAGCTTTACTCTGTATCTAACCCCGTGCTGTACCTGTCCTGGGAGTGTTTGATGGGGACAGTGTAGAGGCAGCTTTACTCTGTATCTAACCCCGTGCTGTACCTGTCCTGGGACTGTTTGATGGGGACAGTGTAGAGGCAGCTTTACTCTATCTAACCCCGTGCTGTACCTGTCCTGGGAGTGTTTGATGGGGACAGTGTAGAGAGAGCTTTACTCTGTATCTAACCCTGTGCTGTACCTGTCCCGGGAGTGTTTGATGGGGACAGTGTAGAGAGAGCTTTACTCTGTATCTAACCCCGTGCTGTACCTGTCCTGGGAGTGTTTGATGGGGACAGTGTAGAGGCAGCTTTACTCTGTATCTAACCCCGTGCTGTACCTGTCCTGGGAGTGTTTGATGGGGACAGTGTAGAGGGAGCTTTACTCTGTATCTAACCCCGTGCTGTACCTGTCCTGGGAGTGTTTGATGGGGACAGTGTAGAGGGAGCTTTACTCTGTATCTAACCCCGTGCTGTTCCTGTCCTGGGAGTGTTTGATGGGGACAGTGTAGAGGGAGCTTTACTCTGTATCTAACCCCGTGCTGTACCTGTCCTGGGAGTATTTGATGGGGACAGTGTAGAGGGAGCTTTACTCTGTATCTAACCCTGTGCTGTTCCTGTCCTGGGAGTGTTTGATGGGGACAGTGTAGAGGCAGCTTTACTCTGTATCTAACCCCGTGCTGTACCTGTCCTGGGAGTGTTTGATGGGGACAGTGTAGAGGCAGCTTTACTCTGTATCTAACCCTGTGCTGTACCTGTCCTGGGACTGTTTGATGGGGACAGTGTAGAGGCAGCTTTACTCTGTATCTAACCCCGTGCTGTACCTGTCCTGGGAGTGTTTGATGGGGACAGTGTAGAGGCAGCTTTACTCTGTGTCTAACCCCGTGCTGTACCTGTCCTGGGAGTGTTTGATGGGGACAGTGTAGAGGCAGCTTTACTCTGTATCTAACCCCGTGCTGTACCTGTCCTGGGAGTGTTTGATGGGGACAGTGTAGAGGGAGCTTTACTCTGTATCTAACCCCGTGCTGTACCTGTCCTGGGACTGTTTGATGGGGACAGTGTAGAGGCAGCTTTACTCTGTATCTAACCCCGTGCTGTACCTTTCCTGGGAGTGTTTGATGGGGACAGTGTAGAGAGAGCTTTACTCTGTATCTAACCCTGTGCTGTACCTGTCCCGGGAGTGTTTGATGGGGACATGTAGAGGCAGCATTACTCTGTATCTAACCCCGTGCTGTACCTGTCCTGGGAGTGTTTGATGGGGACAGTGTAGAGGGAGCTTTACTCTGTATCTAACCCCGTGCTGTACCTGTCCTGGGAGTGTTTGATGGGGACAGTGTAGAGAGAGCTTTACTCTGTATCTAACCCCGTGTTGATCTGGAGATGTTCCAAAGTCTGGCCACCTTAGAGCAGCAACAATGACTGGCTGAGGACCATTCGGTTATCTCACGGCATTCAGTTGTGATTCACTCCACCGTGTCATCTACTCAAACCCATTCTGAGGCCCGTCCCTGGGCCTCCCTGCTGGCCTCATAACAATCTCGCTGCTTCGAAAACCAAATGGCCACTTTCCAACCTCGCTCAACCTTCCCAGCCTTGCTGGGGTCCTGCGGGGCTCCCAGTCCACACCTTGAGGCCGTTGCTCACATTAAATGAAAGGAGGGTCAGTCACCTGGCACGAGGGTAGCAGGGCCCCCTCCCCCTTCTCCCCAATCCGTGGGCGTGCGTTAACCATCTCCTCCAAGGGTCCTCCACAGGCGATGTTTAAAGTGTGGGCTACAGTGGGCGACACATTCGTTCCTGCACCAGGAGATCGGGGGTTCAAGACCGTCCTCAGAGATTAGTCCACGCCATCTCGGCTGATAATGGCATTGACGTGACTGCTACACTGCCCTCTTGTGGATGGGAAGTTAATCCAAGGCCCCTGTGCACCCCCCCCCCCCCCCCCCCGAGCTGATGTAAAGACTCCGTACCCAATGGTACGATCTCAAAGAAGGGCTGGGAAGTTCTCCCTGGTTCCCCCTGGAAGGGGGAATTAATAGTGAATTAACCAGGAATAAAGTGTTCGTCTCATTATTGATAATAATTGTCACAAAACCCCATCTGGTTCAACCAATCCCCCCTTTCGAGAAGGAAATCTGCCGTCCTTACCCGGTCTGGCCTACACGTGACCCCAGAGCCACAGCAATGGGGTCGACTCTTAACTGACCCCCTCTGTCTCGCTCAGCCACTTCACGCAGTTCGAGGGCAATCAGGGATCGACAACAAGTGCCGGGACCCCCACATCCCGTGAAGGAATAAATAGGGAAAGGGTTCCCCGTTTCTTCCACGCACCAGATTGCCGCACTCCCCGCGCTCAGAGGACACCACCCCGCCCTTGCTTCACCACCAAACCCCCCCCCCCCCCCCCCCCCCCGTAGTCAACCTACACCAGCCGCACATCGAGAAGGCTTTTCGCAGATTCCGTTTCTGCTTTGGGACCGACGGCCTCCATCGAAGTCTGGGCCAAATCCCTGTGAGAAACTGTCCAGACGCCCGATACAGAGGCCGTGACAAGGCTACAGTGAGAAGGGACACTCACACCAGAACCAGGTGGCATTTTGAAGCAGTGTCGGATCGAACCCTGGACATCTTTCAATCGAGGAAGACGATGGGAAAGGATTGGAACTGCTGAAGGTCATGTCATCCCTGAGCTACTCCCAGCCCTGTGGCCTGGGAACCTGCATTCAGAAATTGGTCGAAATGTCCAGACTGGAGTGTCTCCTGCCTCCTGGGACCAGCACAGCGAATAAACATATTCTCAAGGTATCCTTTATATGCGTACACAGGTATGTGCTTCCATGTCAGTTAGATGTGTAACCGTGGGTGTATGTGATTGTGTCTGCCTCTGTCTGTGTCTATGTGCGAGAGAGAGGGGTGTGTGGTTATGTCCGTATGTGTGTGTGTGTGTGTGTATGAGAGAGAGGGGTGTGTGGTTATGTCCGTATGTGTGTGTATGAGAGAGAGGGCTGTGTGGTTATGTGTGTGTGTGTGTGTGTGTGTGTGAGAGAGAGGGGTGTGTGGTTATGTGTGTGTGTGTGTGTGTGTCTCTCTGTGTGTATGTGTGTCTGTGTGTGTCTGTGTGTGTGTCTCTGTGTGTATGTGTGTCTGTGTCTGCGTGTGTGTGTGTCTGTGTCTGCGTGTGTGTCTGTGTGTGTCTGCGTGTGTGTCCGTGTGTGTGTATGCGTCTGTGTGCGTGTCTGAGTATGTCTGTGTGTGTCTGTGTCTGTTTGTGTATGTGTGTGTCTCTGTGTGTGCGTGTGTCAGTGTGTGCGTGTGTCAGTGTGTGTGTGTGTGTCAGTGTGTGTGTCTCTGTCAGTGTGTGTGTATGTATGTGTGTGTGTGTCAGTGTGTGTGTCAGTGTGTGTCTGTGTATGTGTGTGTGTCAGTGTGTGTCTGTGTGTGTGTGTGTATGTATGTATGTGTGTGTGTGTCTCTGTGTGTGTATGTATGTGTGTGTGTGTCTGTGGGTGTGTCAGTGTGTGTCTGTGTGTGTGTATGTATGTGTGTGTGTGTGTCTGTGGGTGTGTCAGTGTGTGTCTGTGTCAGCGTGTGTCTGTGTGTGTGTGTCAGTGTGTGTGTGTGTCAGTGTGTGTCTGTGTGTGTGTGTGTGTGTATGTATGTGTGTGTGTGTCAGTGTGTGTGTCTGTGTGTGTGTATGTGTGTCAGTGTGTGTGTCAGTGTGTGTGTGTGTGTGTGTCAGCGTGTGTCTGTGTGTGTGTCTGTGTGTGTCTGTGTGTGTGTATGTGTGTCAGTGTGTGTGTCAGTGTGTGTGTGTGTGTCAGCGTGTGTCTGTGTGTGTGTCTGTGTGTGTGTGTGTGTGTGTGTGTCAGTGTGTGTCTGTGTGTGTGTGTGTGTCAGTGTGTGTGTCAGTGTGTGTGTCTGTGTGTGTGTATGTGTGTCAGTGTGTGTGTCAGTGTGTGTGTGTGTGTGTCAGTGTGTGTCTGTGTGTGTGTGTGTCAGTGTGTGTGTCAGTGTGTGTGTCTGTGTGTGTGTATGTGTGTCAGTGTGTGTGTCAGGTGTGTGTGTGTGTGTGTGTGTGTCAGTGTGTGTGTCTGTGTGTGTGTATGTGTGTCAGTGTGTGTGTCAGTGTGTGTGTGTGTGTCAGCGTGTGTCTGTGTGTGTGTCAGTGTGTGTGTGTGTGTGTCCCTCTCCTCTCCGTTGCTAAGCGCAGTCTGACATTCTCCGCTCTGTTCCAGGTGCCCCGGATGACCCTGTGCTTTGGATCTTAAACAAAACCGACCCAGAAAGATGGGAAGGAAGCTGCTGTGGGGAGCCAAGGGCCGATCAGAATTGAGGGTATCAGTAACGGATTCCCGAGTGGACAATGTTCCATCACAGTGAACAATGACTCTCAAAACCCAACACTTAATTCAGTCCAATCTTCACAGACAGGGCTTCCTCCCCTTCACCACAAGGACAACTTGCTTCTGCCGTGTTCCCTCAGCGCACATTCTGCAGCCAAATAATTGGGGACGGAGAATTCTCTTCACCACCTCGACATTGTTTCATATTTTGCCGTTTTGCTGGCCAAGTTATTTTCAAAATGCCTGTGGCATGTACAGGCCTCTCCGCCGTTTGAGCAGCCGTGGTTGTCGGAGGCTGAGGCAGTGATGGCTCCCCTGGGGCCCACCCAGCCACCCCCACGAGAGCCAGTACGCTTGGGTATTCCAGATCATTGGAAATCATAGAACCATAGTATTCCTGCAGTGCAGAAGGAGGCCATTCGGCCCATCCAGTCTGCACCAACCCTGGGAAAGAGCACCTTACCAGGCCCACTCCCCCCCCCCCCCCCCCCCCCCCATAACCCCACCTAACCCGCACATCTTTAGACTTACTTTTTAAAAAATTTTCACAGGGTGGGGGTCTCTGTCTGGGCCCAGCATTTATTGCCCGTCTGTAATTACCCCTTGAGGAGGTGGGGGTGAGCCCACAGTGCTGTGAGGGAGGGAGTTCCTGGATTTTGATCCAATGACAGGGAAGGAACGGCCGATATATTTCCAAGGCCCCCTCCACCCACCACCTCGGACCACCGGCCTACACCATTCTCTCAGTCCTCGCCAGTACCACACGACGCTGCATCCGTGTGCGGTGTCAATTGGCCTGAAAGGTGGAGAGGGTAGGTCCACCATGGAGGGCCCCATTTCCGCCTCCCCGCAGAAAATTGTTAAATTTTCTTTTCTCTTCCTTTGTCAGTTCCAGGTTCAGCCCGAGGATTTAGACGGACCTTCGGGCCTAGAGCCTACCCACGTCGCTAAGAGAGCACCAGTCATCTGGCAGAGGGGGGGGGAGGGCGGCCTTGAGAGCAAGGGGTTGCCACGCCGACGGTGCCAGCTAGAGCTGCAGGCCGCCAGCCGGCTATGTTCGGGTTTCTCACTTCACTGGGAAAGGTCGAGCGAGCGCTCAAGAGGAAAACCTAATTGCAGCGTCTACGAAAGCAGAGGTCGTTCAGGCCCGGACGGGCCCCCGGGCCGTTGTCGCGATGTGTGTCGTCCCCTCAGACCGCCCGACCGGATTTAGCTGAGGTGGGGGTAGGAAAAGAAGGGAGGGCGGGGCACAGGAATGGGCCAGCCAGCCCGCGCTGTACAATAGATAATCGACAGCCCAGGAGCAGGCCAATAGACGCTCATTCCTGCGCCAACTCTTCTGGTGCAATCCCCGATTAATTCCACCACCCCTCCTGTTTCCCCGGTAACCTGTAATTAGTTCATCATTTTGAGAGTCGCATCGTATCTGCGTCCCTTTCAGGCAGCGACGTCCTGATCGCAACAATGGGGCCTGGTCAGAAAATGGTTCCTCACATCACCTCTGGACCTTTCGCCAATCACCTTTAAAGCTGGGCCCGCTGGTCTCCCATCCCTTCTGCCGACGGCAACAGAGCCCCTCAATGATTCCCGCTCAGCCGTCTCCGCTCCGACCGGCAGTTAAGAAGGCAAATTAGTTTTAAAATAGGGAGGTTTTGTTGCAATTGTACAGGCCGCTGATGGGGCCCCACCGAGGATACTACGTACCATTTTGGTCCCCTTACCTTAAAAAAAAGGATGCGGTAACATCAGAGGCAGCTCAAAGAAGATTCCGTCGGCTAATTCCAGGGATGAGAGGACTGTCCTACCAAAAGAGACTTGGCGGCACAGTGCTCAGCACAGCGGCAGGGTCCCGGGTTCAATTCCAGCCTCGGGTGACTGTCTGGGCGGAGTCTGCACCTTGTCCCCGCGTCTGCCTGGGTTTCCTCCGGGTGCTCCGGTTTCCTCCCACAGTCCAAAGACGTGCAGGTTAGGGTGGACTGGCCGTGATACATTGCCCCTTAGTGTCCGAAGACGTGCAGGTTGGGTTGGTTTACGAGGATAGAATGGGAGAGCGGGCCGGCGCAGACTCGATAGGCCGAATGGCCTCCTTCCCCACTGTAGGAGTTCTAACAATGGTCTGGGTCGGTAATCCCTGGAGTTTAGAAGAGTGAGGGGTGACCTTATCCAAACATGTGAGATCCTGAGGGGGGTGGGGGGGGGGGGGGGGGGGGGGTAGATGTTGTCACTGGCGGGAGAATCACGAACAAGAGGACAGAGCTACAAGATGCTGGGGGCAGTCATTTAAAACGGAGAAATTCCACTCACTGAGGGTGGTGAATCTCTGGAATTCTCTGTCCGGAAGGGGGTGGAGGCTGGACGATGAGAAGTATTAAAGTGGAGGTGGATAAATATTTGATGGATCGGGGGGGGCGATGGGGAAATGGTACAGTAAAGGAGCTGAGGCCGGGAAAGATCACTCAGGGTCACGTTGAATGAAGGGGCAGGCGGGAAGGGCGATCGGGGCCTACTCCTGTTTCTGTTTCTTGCGTCCGTGCGTCCATGCAGGAGACTCCAGCTGCTCCAGTCTCTCCGCATACCTCATCCCATTCTGGGTACTCCACGCTGGCCAATCCCGCTCTCAGCACGCTCTCTGAGGTGGTGACTCCCTCCCGCTCTCAGCACGCTCTCTGAGGTGGTGACTCCCTCCCGCTCTCAGCACGCTCTCTGAGGTGGTGACTCCCTTCCGAACGTGTGTCCAAAGTGTGTCAAAGTTAGCTGGATTGGCCACGCTAAATTGCCCCTTCGTGTCCAGTCCAAAAGGCATCCAGGTTAGGTTGGGGATACAGGGATTGGGGGGGGGGGGGGGGGGGGGGGGGGGGGGGGGGCGAGAGGGGTGCTCTTACAGAGGGTCAGTGCGGAATCGATGGGCTGAATGGCCTCCTTCAGCACTGTAGGACTTCTAGGTTCAGGAATGGGGACCGCGGCACCCATCTGGGTCACTAATGTCCCCCTCTGAGAGAAGGAATTCTGCCCTCCTTACCCGGTCTGGACTACACGTGACTCCAGACCCCACAGCAAGTGTGGTTCACTCTTAATTGCCCTCAGTTCAAGGGCAACTAGGGATGGGAAGCAAATGCTGGCACATTCCTATGAAAGAATTAAAAAAAGGTAATGCAACAAATGTTGGTGTTGTTTTTGTTGTTGTTGACTCAATTATTCCATCGTGCTCCTGGACAACTCCCCCCCCCCCCCCCCCCCCCCCCACCACCACCACACCCACCCACCCACCCACCCAATCTACTTTCCTCTACTCTCCATAAACTTCAGGCCTTTCGAATTTCAAACGTTGCTTTCAAAATTAGCCCAATCTTCTTTAACCTACATTGACTTCCAGGTTCCCTCAGACCCTCCTTAGAGTCGCCCTTTAAACCCCTCCCCCCCTCCCCCCACACCTCCCCCCCCCTACTCCTTCTTTTTGGCCACCCCTCCTAACGTTAACACTTAGTTGATTGCATTGTGAAGGATGCACAAGGGGGTGGCGTTGTTTGATTAAGGACTACGGGCACATATAAATAGAGTCCGCTGTGTGACACGCACGGCATGGCAGCGAGGAGGCAGTAAGGAGGGCAGAGATCTGTCTTGCTGCATCATATAAATAAATCTACTGACAATGGAAAAGATCCTTGTCTTATTTCGCACTTTGCTATTGGCCTTGAATTCGTTTGACGCCTAATATTGCCTTATCTGCACCATCCCGTTACACTTCCAGTGCTGCAGTTTTGTATGCTCAAGCACTCCTTAAATGCAAATTATTCTTTGTTGCTGCTAACAATTTAGTCCTGTCTCCAGTCACCTCTATAAGACAATCCATCTATTTTCTCCCCCGGGGATAGAGCTTCTTTCAATAATTATTAGTTACTTTCATCCTTCCCTCCCCTGAGGTTGCAGGGGAACATACATCACAGGCCTGACAGTGTTCTTACAGTGGGAGGTAGCAGATGAAGGTAATTTAAGGTGCTTCGCCTCGAGATCTCCTCCTCCGCGCACTAATGGGTTTTATTTTAACGCCTCGTGTCCCTCGGATCAGAATTGCCCACGATTCCCCGAGAGAACTGGCTGACTTCAGCAGTGACATGAGCTCGCTGGCCGTTCAAAACGAAAAATAGCTGGACGAATGGGTAAACTGACCTAGACCTTGACACGTTCTGTTCCAAAATAGCCGTCCATCTCTCTCATACAGCCATGGAATCCCTACAGTGCGGAAGGAGGCCATTTGGCCCATCGAGTCTGCTCTGACCCTCTGAAGGAGCAGCCTAGCTCTCGGCCCACCCCACCCTGCAACCCCGTAACTCCACCGAGCCTTTCGACACTAATTTAGCCTGGCCAATCCACCTAACCTGCACATCTTTGGACCTGTGGGAGGAAACCGGAGCACCCGGAGGAAACCCACACAGACACGGGGTGAACGTTCAGACTCCGCACAGACAGTGATCTGAGGCCGGGATTGAACCCGGGGCCCTGGCGCTGCAAGGCAGCAGTGCTAACCACTGTGCTACCGTATCACCCTCTCTCTCTCTCTCTCTGCTGGTGGCTCAATTGGGAGGAGTGCTGCTCACTGAGGGATCAATCCGGGCAGGTGGAGTGCCAGCTTAACACCCCCGCCCCCCCCCCCCTCCCCAGTGTCCGTGCGGAGTCTGCACGTTCTCCCCGTGTCTGCGTGGGTTTCCTCCGGGTGCTCCGGTTTCCTCCCACAAGTCCTGAAAGACGTGCTTGTTAGGTGAATTGGCCATTCTGAATTCGCCCTCTGTGTACCCAAACAGGCGCCGGAATGTGGCGACTAGTGTTAATGTAAGCCTACTGAAAAAAAATGAAAATCGCTTATTGTCACGAGCAGGCTTCAAATGAAGTTACTGTGAAAAGCCCCTAGTCGCCACATCCCGACGCCTGTTCGGGGAGGCTGGCACGGGAATTGAACCGCGCTGCTGGCCTGCCTTGTGGCACTAATAAAGATTATTAATTACTGGCCCTCCTCAGTCACAAGAAAGGCAATGGCGTAAAGCTCACCATTTCCCTGATCTCTCACGATTGATATCCCTCAGTCCAGCCCCCACATCGGAAGTGCAGGCCTTGCGCAAAGTCTGGATGGGGCCTCTGCTGTGATGCCTTCTGTGGGAGAACAGCACACGGGCAAGAAAAACCGTGGACCCTGAGGTTGCCTGCACTTTTGAGGAGCTATGACCCAATAGGAGGGCGGGGGGGGGGGGGGGGGGGGGGGGGGTACAGAATGAGGGGGATGGCAGGAACAATGTTCAGGGGCGCGGGGAGGAGGCAGGGGAATGGCACAAAATCACGATGCTCTTTTGGAGAGCTGGCACCGACGCAATGGGCCGAATGGCCTCTTTCTGCACCATAGCAATTCGGCGATATGTTTTCCAAGCGGGGTAAAAGAGTCCTGGGCCAAACTATAACAGGACTGGCTATTTACAGCAGGTGATTTTTTCTCTCAGGTGCACAAGCTCAACCTCAGCCAGCCACAACAACAACTTACCTTCCTATAGCACCTTTAACTTGACGCCAATTCCCAATTGCGCCTCAGAGAAGCGGCGTGAAACAAGAGGTGAAACCGAATCATGAAGGAGATATTCGACCAGTTGCCCAAAAAGCTATTGGTTAAACAAGCGGAGGGTTTAAGAAATGGCTTATCCGAATGTGGTCGTATGACTAGGGGTATTACGGTACCTGCGAGTGTGAGCTGCCATTGGTGCAGAGGGCTCGCTGCCCATTGGCCCAAGTATCGTGCTCTCCGTATTCCTATTGGCTAAGAGGAAGGTAGTTCCGCCTACGAGGCGGGGTATAAGAACCCGTGTCCCCCCCGGCAGCCAGGCCATTTCCTGTACGTCTGCTGCCGGGCTCACTTCTTGCTAATTAAAGCCTTTCGTTTCGGACTTCACCTACGTTTCGTGTCCATTGATTGTGCATCACCGAGGAAAGTGAGATGGAGGGGTTTGGGGAGAGAATCTCAAAGCATGGACCCTCGGCTGCTGAAAGCACGGCCGCTGATGATAGAGTAAACCCACTGGTGACTGTGCGGAGTCCGCACGTTCTCCCCGTGTCTGCGTCGGTTTCCTCCGGGTGCTCCGGTTTCCTCCCACAGTCCAAAGACGTGTAGGTTAGGTGGATTGGCCGTGATAAATTGCCCCTTAGTGACCAAAAAAGGTTAGGAGGGGTTACTGGGTTACGGGGATAGGGTGGAAGTGAGGGCTTAAGTGCAGACTTGATGGGCCGAATGGCCTCCTTCTGCACTGTATGTTCTATGTAAAGTCCAAACCTGTGTAGGTTAGGTGAATTGGCCGTGATGGAATTGCCCCTTAGCATCCAGGGTTGTCCAGGTTAGATGGGATCACGGGGATCTTTCAGAACCAGCAGTATTTGGCTTTTGATCGAATACTCCTACAAACAAACTCTAATTGAGACCCCGGAGACTTGTCTTTTCTCCAGGATCAGGGGAAGCCCTTTCAATCCCTCTCAGGAACAGGAGGAAGTCATTGAGCGGCGCGGTAGCACAGTGGTTAGCACAATTGCTCCACAGCTCCAGGGTCCCAGGTTCGATTCCCGGCTTGGGTCACTGTCTGTGCGGAGTCTGCACGTTCTCCCCGTGTCTGCGTGGGTTTCCTCCGGGTGCTCCGGTTTCATAGAACATACAGTGCAGAAGGAGGCCATTCGGCCCATCAAGTCTGCACCGACCCACTTAAGCCCACCCTATCACAATAACCCATTTGGACACTGAGGGAAATTTAGCATGGCCAATCCACTTAACCCGCACATCTTTGGACTGTGGGAGGAAACCGGAGCACCCGGAGGAAACCCACGGGGAGAACGTGCAGTCTCCGCACAGACAGTAACCCAGCGGGGAATCGAGCCTGGGACCCTGGTGCAGTGCAGCCACAGTGCTAACCACTATGCTACCGTGCTGCCCCAACCACAGTCCTCCCACAGTCCAAAGATGTGCAGGTTAGGTGGATTGGCCATGTTAAATTACCCTTAGTGTCCAAAATTGCCCTTAGTGTTGGCTGGGGTGTTCGGTGGGGTTACTGAGTTATGGGGATAGGGTGGAGGTGTGGGCTTGGGTAGGGTGCTCTTTCTGAAAGCAGGTGCAGACTCGATGGGCCGAATGGCCTCCTTCTGCACTGTAAATTCTATGATTTCTATGATTCAGCAGGCGGGCAGTTTGATAGAATCATAGATTAATACAGCACAGGGGGAGGCCAAGCAGCCCGTCAAGTCTGTGCTATCTCTTTGAAAGGGCAAGCTAGTTAATTTTAACTCCTTGGCTGTTTACTCATAATCCTGGTTTAGCTCACAAGGCTAAATCGCTGGCTTATGAAGCAGACCAAGCAGGCCAGCAGCACGGTTCGATTCCCGTACCAGCCTCCCCGGACAGGCGCCGGAATGTGGCGACTAGGGGCTTTTCACAGTAACTTCATTGAAGCCTACTCGTGACAATAAGCGATTTTCATTTCATTTCATTTTCATCCTGCCAAACAAAACTTCACTCCTTCAAGCATTGGCCCAAATTCCCTCCGAAGGCTCTGACTGAATCTGCATCCACTCCCCTGCCAGCAATTAGATCACAGCTGACCTGCACTTCAACAAAAACTTAGCGTTTTGTCGGGCAATTCGTGTCTAGGATCTTGACAATGGCCAACGTTTTCCCGCCGTTCCCGCCCACCAGAGGGTGCGAATAACAGGAAACCCCGTTGCCAATGGCGGGACTGGAAGATCCCAATGCCAGCCAATGGCGAGTTGCCTCCATCACTTGGGGGGGGGGGGGGGGGCAGGGATGCAGCGAATTCCCACCCAAAAGCTTTCCCGAGAAAAATAATAATAGTCAATGAGAATAATAATCGCTTATTGTCACGAGTAGGCTTCAAATGAAGTTACTGTGAAAAGCCCCTAGTTGCCACATGCTGGCGCCTGTTTGGGGAGGCAGGTACGGGAATTGAACTGGCCTTGATCTGCTTTGCAAGCCAGCTGTTTAGCCCACTGTACTAAACCAACCAGCTAAACCTCCACCGGAGGAGATTTTGAGACAGGAGAGCGAAGGTTTGGCCAAAGCTGTAGGTTGGCACCGTCATTCCGGAATACCCCAACATCCGTATTCCCCCGAGGTTTTTTTTAATAAACAATTTTAATGAGGCATTTTAGGCATTACAAACAGCCACAGTATAAAAACAATGTATAAAGAACAATAAACAGCAATCACCAACTCCCAACCCGCCAAGCCCCGCCTAATTGACCCCCTATTCTACGCTAGCCAAAACCCCCCCCCCACCCCCCCCCCCCCCTCCCTCCCCGCTGACGATTAATTTTCCGCGAAGAAGTTGACGACCGGTTGCCCCCTCCGGGTGAACCCTAACATTGACCCCCTCAAGGCGAACTTGGATTTTCTCCAAACAGAGAAAGCTAGCCATGTCCGATAGCCAGGTCTCCGACTTCGGGGGGCTTTGAGTCCCTCCAAGCTAATAGTATCTGTCTCCGGGCTACCAGGGAAGCAAAGGCCAGAACGTCTGCCTCTCTCTCCTCCTGGATTCCCGGGTCTTCCGATACCCCGAGAATCGCCACCTCTGGACTCGGCGTCACCCTTGTTTTCGATACACTGGACATGACGTCCGCAAACCCCTGCCAATATCCCTCAAGCTTCGGGCATGCCCAGAACACGTGGACATGGTTCGCTGGTCCTCCCACACATTCTGCACACCTGTCCTCCACCCCAAAGAATCTGTTCATCCGGAGGCCACTGTCGGGTTTATTTTCGGCGGATGCTATTTTTAAAAATCCCCTTGCAGGCACAGGTTCCGGAGAAGATTCACGTGGGACTCGAAACGTTCCCGACGGGACGGGATGGGCGAGCCACGTAAAACGCCATTGACATCAGCGGGGCTGGACGATTCCGGGGAAAACCGCCTGTGGTTGGGAGCTCTGGTGAAAGTTGCGGCCGTTAACCCTTTGTCTCCCTTCACTGATGGGGCTGAGATTTTCCAGCCTGTTCTGTTTTTATTTCAGTATCACCAGTATTTTCCTCTCTTTCTCTCTCTCTCTCCCCCCACCCCTCACCGACAAACCGATTTTACACAGCAGGGAAAACTGAGGAACAATTTGACTCTGAATATCGGAACTGCTGTAACATAACAGATTGGGAATTATAAAATTATCCTCTGTTTTTGTGCGGCTACGTCGAGCTTCGTGGCACTAAGGGCAATTTAACATGGCCAATCCTGAACCCCAATGCCCCCTGAACCCCAATGCTGCCTGAACCCCAATACCCCCTGAACCCCAATACCCCCTGTCCCCAATGCCCTCTGATCCCCAATGCCCCCTGAACCCCAATACCCCCTGAACCCCAATACCCTGAACCCCAATATCCACTGAAATGAAATGAGAATCGCTTATTGTCACAAGTAGGCTTCAAATGAAGTTACTGTGAAAGGCCCCTAGTCGCCACATTCCGGCGCCTGTCCGGGGAGGCTGGTACGGGAATTGAACCGTGCTGCTGGCCTGCCTTGGTCTGCTTTAAAAGCCAGCGATTTAGCCCAGTGTGCTAAACCAGCCCCTGATCCCCAATACCTCTGAACCCCAATACCCCTGAACCCAAATACCTCCAGAACCCCAATACCCCCTGAACCCTAATGCCCTCTGATCCCCAATGCCCTCTGATCCCCAATGCCCTCTGATCCCCAATGCCCCCTGAACCCCAATACCCCCTGAATCCCAATACCCCCTAAACCCCAATGCCCCTGAACCCCAATACCCCCTGAACCCCAATACACCCTGAATCCCAATACCCCCTAAACCCCAATGCCCCTGAACCCCAATACCCCCTGAACCCCAATACCCCCTGAATCCCAATACCCCCTGAACCCCAATACCCCCTGAACCCCAATACCTCCTGTACCCCAATACCCCCTGAACCCCAATACCCCCTGTACCCAACACCCCTGAACCCCAATGCCCCCTGAACCCCAATACCCCCTAAACCCCAATACCCCTGAATCCCAATACCCCCTGAACCCCAATACCCCCTGAACCCCAATACCCCCTGTACCCCAATACCCCTGAACCCCAATACCCCCTGAACCCCAATACCCCCTGTACCCCAATACCCCCTGAACCCCAATGCCCCCGTACCACCACCCCTGAACCCCAATACCCCCTGTACCCCAATACCCCCTGAACCCCAATACCTCCTGTACCCCAATACCCCCTGAACCCCAATACCCCCTGAACCCCAATACCCCCTGAATCCCAATACCCCCTGAACCCAACGCCCCTGAACCCCAATGCCCCAGAACCCCAATACCCCCTGAATCCCAATACCCCTGAACCCCAATACCCCTGAACCCCAATACCCCCTGATCCCCAATACCCCCTGAGCCCCAATACCCCTGAGCCCCAATACCCCTGAACCCCAATACCCCCTGAACCCCAATACCCCCTGAACTCCAATACCCCTGAATCCAATACTCACTGATCCCCAAACCCCCTAACCCCACTGCCCTGTATTCCAATATCTCCCCAATATCTCATGAACCCCATACCCTTGTACCCCAATACCCCTATTCCCATATAGCTCATGAAACCCAGGACCACAATACCCCCAGGACCCCAATACCTGTGCACCCCAATACCCCCGAACCCCAATACTCTGGAGCCCAATATATCTGAACCCCAATACCCCCTGGACCACAATAGTGCCTGAACCCTAATATCCTCAGACCCCAAACCCCCTGAACCCCAATACCCCCTGAATCTCAATACATGTGCACCCCAATATCGCCTGGACCCCAATACCGCTGAACGCCAATACCCCTGAATCCCAATACCCCCTGAACCCCAATACCCCTGAACTGCAATACCCCTGAATCCCAATACCCCCTGAACCCCAATACCCCTGAACTGCAATACCCCTGAATCCCAATACCCTCTGAACCCCAATACCCCCTGAACCCCAATATCCCTGAATCCCAATACCCCAGAATCCCAATACCCTCTGAACCCCAATACCCCCTGAACCCCAATACCCCTGAATCCCAATACCCCCTGAACCCCAATACCCCTGAATCCCAATACCCCCTGAACCCCAATACCCCCTGAATCCCAATACTCCCTGAACACCAATACCCCCTGAACCCCAATACCCCCTGAATCCCAATACCCCCTGAATCTCAATACATGTGCACCCCAATAGCCCCTGGACCCCAATACTGCTGAACGCCAATACCCCTGAATCCCAATACTCCCTGAACCCCAATACCCCTGAACTGCAATACCCCTGAACCCCAATACCCCTGAATCCCAATACCCCCTGAACCCCAATACCCCTGAATCCCAATACCCCCTGAACCCCAATACCTCTGAACTGCAATACCCCTGAATCCCAATACCCCTGAATCCCAATACCCCCTGAACCCCAATACCCCTGAATCCCAATACCCCCTGAATCCCAATACCCCCTGAATCCCAATACCCCTGAACTGCAATACCCCCTGAACCCCAATACCCCCTGAATCCCAATACCCCCTGAACCCCAATATCCCCTGAATCCCAATACCCCTGAACTGCAATAACCCTGGACCCCAATACCTCCTGAACCCTGATACCCCTGAACTGCAATACCTTGTATCCCAATACCCCCTTCCCCACAATATCTCATGAACCCCAATATCACTACATCACAATACCCCTGTTCCCCAAAAGCCCCTGAACCCCAATACCCCCATATCCCTGTATCCCGATATCACCTGTACCCTGTTAACTGCTGCACCACAATGCCCCCTTCCTGGGAGCCCCAACAAATCGATTTTAACATTCTCATCATTGTTTGCAACTCCCTCCATGGCCTCGTTCCCTCCCTATCTCTGAACCTCTTCCCCCCCCCCCCTCCCCCACCCACTCAGTGGGTACCTACATACTTCGGTGTGAAGAGAGCCCGGTACAGGCCTGATCCAATCACAAGGGATCTGAACGTTCCCGTGATTGCCGCTATTCGCTGCATACGGAATAGGTGCTGCCTCTTGGAGCGGAATAGCCTGCTCTGTCCGCAGCCTGGGCTCACAGGCTGTGCGCTATGCAGAGGTGGGGGGGGGGGGGGAAACGTGACAACGCACGAGGTTTCCAGCGGATGCTGGAAATATTTGAAATAAAAACACGAAATGTTGGATAAACTCAGCGAGTCTGTCGGTGTCTGTGGGGAGAGAGAGAGAGAGAGAGACTCAGGGTGCCATCCTTCTGAACGAAAGGATGTTGAAGACTGTGGGAGGCACCTGGGGAGGGGGTGTTGGGTGGGAGGGGCCGGGAGGGAGGGGGGGGAACATGTGACATGAAAATCGCTTACTGTCACAAGTAGTCTTCAAATGAAGTTGCTGTGAAAAGCCCCCTAGTCGCCACATTCCGGCGCCTGTTCGGGGAGGCTGGTACGGGAACCGAACCGTGCTGCTGGCCTGCCTTGGTCTGCTTTCAAAGCCAGCGATTTAGCCCAGTGTGCTAAACCAGCGCCGGACTGGAGCTCTTGACTGGACCCAATGTCGGGGAAAGAACGCAAGCGGCAAACCTGCATTTATACAGCGCCTTTCCCAACCTCCGCCCGTCTCAAAGCGCTTTGCCGCCAATGATGCGCTGCCCACTGCGGTAATGCTGGAACCCAGGTGGTCACTTTTCGCACAGCGAGATTCCCCCAAACAGCCGGCTTGCTGACGACCCAGATCCTTTGTCTCGCAGTCACGGTGGCTGCTGGGGGGCGGGGGGGGGGGGGGGGGGGGGGGGGGGGGATGTTGGCCCGGGACATCGGGGAGAACTCCCCCCTCTGCTCGCCTTCGAAATAGTGCTCATTTATCGTACCTGAGTGAGCACGGTGGGGGAATTGGGGGGCAGCATGTTGGTCGTTTCGTATCCCTCGATGGAAGAGAATTAATCTGAGGCCGACTGTTTCGACACCCTTTGGACCTTGGGGTGGGAGCAGTGCGGAGCAAGACCCTTCGGCCCATCGTGTGCTGGCCATCAAGCACCTATCCATTCTAATCCCATTTCCCCGCACTTGCTCCACAGCCTTCATCTAAATACTTCTTCAATGTTGTGCAGCGGTGCCATCGCTCTCCTGGCCACCGGGGGTCGCACTTGCGCCTCTTGCCCGAATTGTGACGGTCGCTGCGAGAGTGGAGCAGCGAGGAATGACCAATGAAACGCGAGAGTCGTTACCGTGGCAATGGCCAAGACTCTTTATCTTCACTAATTATCTTCTGCTGCTCAGAACAAATGTATTTTGTATAAACTGCGCGTGTGTTAAATTAGAGGGAGTGGGACACACGCCAGTGACCAATCTATCCGGCTGCTATTATCACTAAAGGGGCTGGTCTGGCAGAGGCTGCCTTAACCTGGGGGGGGGGGGGTGTTGGACATTCACCAACCAATGCACCAAGTTACAAATGCTGATCCTCGTGCCTGATGCCCCCACCTCCCCCTCCCCCTCCCAAGCCCCGCCCCCTCCCCGCCCCCTCCCCCCCCGCCCCAGGCCCCTCCCCGCCCCTCCCCCCTTCCCCTCCCCGCCCCCTCCCCCGCCCCCTCCCCCTCCCCTCCCCGCCCCCTCCCCAGGCCCCTCCCCGGGCCCCTCCCCCTCCCCACCCCCCCTCCCTCCCTCCCCCTCCCCACCCCCCCTCCCCCTCCCCACCCCCCCCTCCCCCTCCCCACCCCCCCCCTCCCCCTCCCCACCCCCCCTCCCTCCCCCTCCCCACCCCCCCCTCCCCTCCCCCCCACCCCCCCCTCCCCCTCCCCACCCCCCCTCCCCCTCCCCACCCCCCCTCCCCCTCCCCACCCCCCCTCCCCCTCCCCACCCCCCCCTCCCCCTCCCCACCCCCCCTCCCCCTCCCCACCCCCCCTCCCTCCCCCTCCCCACCCCCCCCCTCCCCCTCCCCCCCCTCCCCCTCCCCCCCTCCCCCTCCCCCTCCCCACCCCCCCTCCCCCTCCCCCCCCCTCCCCCTCCTCCGCCCCACCCCCTCCTCCCCCCACAGCCTCGTGACCGCCTCCAGTCCAACAACTCTCCGACTGATTATTTTCCCCCTCTACCCAACCCCTGCGAGCCGTCCTGGGTTGGCAGCGCCACGGCGCCAAGGCCGCTTTGAGGAGTCCGCGTTCCTGCTTTAGGTGGAGTGCGCGAGTTCGCGCCCCCCCCCCTTTCATAGGTTCATAGAATTTACAGTGCAGAAGGAGGCCATTCGGCCCATCGAGTCTGCATCGGCCCTTGGAAAGAACACCCCACTTAAATCCACACTTCCAACCTATCCCCGTAATCCAGTAACCCCACCCGACCTTTATTTTTTGGGCTAAGGGGCAATTTAGCTCGGCCAATTCACCTAACCTGCGCATCTTCGGACTGTGGGAGGAAACCGGAGCATCCGGAGGAAACCCACGCAGACACGGGGAGAACGTGCGGACTCCCGCACAGGCAGTGACCCAAGCCGGGAATCGAACCTGGGACCCTGGAGCTGTGAGGCAACAGTGCTAACCACTGTGCTACAGTGCTGCTCGTCAGGACTTGGCTGCACTTTGACCCACTCTCCTGATCGTTGTGGAGAGGAGGTGGAGGGTGGGGGGATGGGCACGGGGTGGGGGGGGGGTTGTCTGGGGACGGGACAGGGGATGACCTCCTTGTCGGTTTGATCCTGGGTCTGGCCAAAGTGGACGTTAACAGGTGCTGGCAGCGGGCGGTCGGGGTGCGACTGCCTGGTCCTCCCGTGTATGTGTCCTGGAGAGGGAGCTGTGTCCACTGATACATTTGAGCCCTTCCGTGCCCAGTGGGCACCGTGAGGGATGGAGAACATCATCACCCCCCCCCCCCCCGCCCTCAAAAAAAAGGGGCCTTTTTCTTCAATTTGTTTTGTTTCCTTTAAACCCTTCCACCGCAGCTGCCTCTCCAATTGGTCAATTCAGTTAATTTATTTCACGTGTCTGTTTAATTGCTCAACAAAGTTGAAATGTAATTTTTGTCTTCCGGGTGAGACATTGAACGGAGACCCCGCCTGCCCTCGGAGGCTGAGATCCCGTCAATATTATATAAAATACAGGGAGGTATACCTGGTGGTCTCGGCCAACATACAACCCCAATCAAAACAGATCATCTGGGGCACGATCGTGTTACTCCCTGTCACACGCTGGCGGCTACATTAACACTTACTGCACGTCGAAAGTATTTGGTCGGCTGTAAGGGGCTTTGGGACGTCCCGAGGGCATAATGGTGCCATATATTTTTTTATTCTTTTATAAATTTAGAGTACCCAATTCATTTTTTTCCAATTAAGGGGCAATTTAGCGCGGCCAATCCCCCCTACCCTGCACATCTTTGGGTTGTGGGGACGAAACCCACGCAGACACGGGGAGAATGTGCAAACTCCACACGGACAGTGACCCAGAGCCGGGATCGAACCTGGGACCTCGGCGCCGTGAGGCAGCAGTGCTAACCCACTGCGCCACCCTGCTGCCTAAAGGTGCTATATAAATGCACATTCTTTCCTCAATGAAGACGTGTTGTCTAAATAAGGACAAGAGGCAGGGGACCCAGGGGGACACCACCACCCTCAGGTTCCCCCTCCGAGTCGCTCACCACCCTGACTTGGAAATATATCGGCCGTCCCTTCACTGTCGCTGGGTCAACATCCTGCAGCTGCCTCCCTAACAGCACTGTGGGTATACCTACACCACAGGGACTGCAGCGGTTCAAGAAGGCCCTTCTCGAGGGCCAATTATGGATGGGCCGAGCCAGCGAAGCCCAGATCCCGGAAATTGATTTTTCTTTTTAAAAGAGAGAGAGTTTGCAGGACTCCCGTGGTACAGAGGGATCTGGGCGTCCTGGTACATGAATCACAAAAGTTAGTACCTAGGTTCAGGGAAGACTAATGGGGTGTTGTCCTTTACTGCAAGGGATGTGAAATATAAAAGTGGGGTTGTTTTATACCGAGACTATACAGAAGAGGGTTCTCTGGCCTGTTTCTCGAACAGCGACGGGTGGTGTGAAATTCGCTGGTGGCGGAATTCTCTGCTCCGCCGCCGTCAATGCCAACTCCCGTTCAAGTCACCCCACGCCGCTGGGAAACCGAGAGCGCGATGCCCGGGGAGAATCCCGCCACCTGGGAATGGCCAGGAATTTCCAACCCATAATCTAGAGAACCTACTGAAGAACGGATATAAATGCGTCAGAAGCAGTTGAGAGGAGGTGTCCGCGACAGATTACCGGGATGAAGGGGTTATCTTCTCAGAGAATCGTAGAATCCCTACAGTGCAGAAGGAGGCCATTCGGCCCATCGAGTCTGCACTGACCCACACCCCCCCCCCCCCCCCCCCCCACGAAAGAGCACCCTACCTAAGCCCAATCTCCCCACCTAACCTGCCCACACCCCCAAAACCCACGAAAGAATAAAGAAAAAATATCTGTAAATCGAGATGGGTTTCAGAACCTTTCAATCAAATCCTCATCCCGGGGATCAGTGACGTTCAACAGTCGGAAAGTGAACTTTCTTTTCCAGTTTGACAGCTGGGATGTCTCAGCCTCCCGGCGGGAGGAGAGGGCGGGATACAGGGGGGGGGGGGGAAACTCAATATCTTTGGCTGTGAGGGAGCCTCCCGAGAATTGCGGCCTAAAGATTTTTTTTCTGTTTCGCGATAGTCCTGACAGCTGAAGTTTCCTCCCCTGCGTTCCCTCCCTCCCCATCCCCGCCACCCCTTTCCTCGTCTGTCTCGCTGTTGCCGTGGGTGTTGATCCTCTTGCTGTGATTTCCACCCTCCCCACCCCACTCTGGATGGGGTGCAAACGTCCCCTTGCCCCTTGCACTTCACCAGCCTGGTGTGTCCTGGCTGGTCGCCTCTGAGAGGCTTCACAGCCAAGGCCAGACTCTGCTACATTAGGCGGCTCTTCCGCACACGGACCATTCAACTTTCGCGACGTAAGAATTGGGAGGAGGCCATTCAGCCCCTCAAGCCTTGTTCAGTCTGGTAAGATCATGGCTGACCTGATCATGGCCTCAACATTCCTGCTGACCCCCCCGATACACTTTGACCCCCTTGTTAGTCAACAACCTCTCTATCTTTGCCTTAAAAATATTCAAGGACCCCGCCTCCATTACGGGCAGCATGGTAGCATTGTGGTTAGCACAATTGCTTCACAGCTCCAGGGTCCCAGGTTCGATTCCCGACTGGGTCACTGTCTGTGTGGAGTCTGCACGTTCTCCCCGTGTCTGCGTGGGTTTCCTCCGGGCGCTCCGGTTTCCTCCCACAGTCGAAAGATATGCAGGTTAGGTGGATTGGCCGTGATAAATTGCCCTTGGTGTCCAAAAAGGTTGAGTGGGGGTTGCTGGGTTATGGGGATATATGTGCTTGAGTTGGTTGCTCTTTGTAAGGGCCAGTGCAGACTTGATGGGCCGAATGGCCTCCTTCTGCACTGTAAATTCTATGATTCTGTGATTACAGTTCCACAGAATAATGATCCTCTGGGAGAAGAACATGTTCCTTATCCCAGTTTAATAAGGGTTATTTTAAAACTGTGCCCCCCAGTTCTGACTATCACTCGAAGGGGAAACATCCTCTCACATCCACTGCCCTGAACATTGGTTCAATAAGATCGTATCTCAATCTTCTAAACACCAATGGATACAGGCGAGGACTGTCTAACGGCAGCACAGTGGTTAGCACTGCTGCCTCGCAGAGCCAAGGAGATGGGTTCAATTCCGGCCTCGGGTGACTGTCTGTGCGGAGTCTGCACGTTCTCCCTGTGTCTGCGTGGATTTCCTCCGGGTGCTCCGGTTTCCTCCCACAGTCCAAAGATGTGCAGGTTAGGTGGATCGGCCACGATAAAATTGCCCGTTAGTGTCCCAAAGGTCAGGTGGGGTTACGAGGTTGTGAGGATGGGGTGGAGGCGCGGGCTTAAGTCGAGCGCTCTTTCAAGGGGCCGGTGTGGACGTGATGGGCCAAATGGCCTCCTTCTGCACTGTAGGGGTTCTATGATTCTAGGTCGCCTCTCATTCTTCTGAACTCCAATGAGTAGAGGCCCAACCTCCTCAACCTCTCCATCCCTTCCTCCCCGGGATCGACCGAGTGGACCTCCTCTGGGCTGCCTGCAGCGGGAATTGAACCCAGATCTTTCAAACCCCACGGCTGGAATCCTACCCATCAAGCCACAGGTGAAATCAAATGGCCATATAATCACTGCCTATGTTAGGATTGAGAAGACAGAGAGAAGACATTAGGGCAGTGTTCTTCAAAGTCAGGGGTCGCGACCCGTGGGTGGGTCGCGAGCGGGTGTTGGGAGGGTCGCGGAGCCGTTGACTTCAGCGCTCCCGATGGCGCAAATCCCTGCACAGCAGCCGGCTTTTCACAAGGCCGGCTGCAAGCGGCCAAGAACATGTTAAAAAACAATTGGCCGCATTGCGCATGCGCGCCGGTAATCGGGCCCACATGCGCAGTGTGGCCGCTATTTTTTTAAAACTGGTTGCAGCTTTTTGTTTTACAAGTTCTGTAGTGGTTTTTATTCATTTATCAAGTTATTTTATTCATTTTATTTTTTTTACAAGTTTGTAAATTAATTTTTTTCATTTATTTTACTCATTTTCTTTTTTCTTTTTTTATAAGTTCGGGGGGGGGGGGGGGGTTATTTGATAAAATTTTACAGGAACAAAATGCAAAACTTTGGACAGATGGAGACTCCATACTTTCCGACACCGGAAGGCTTCACCTTCATCCAACAGGTTCCATTGGAGGAGCGTGTCCGAGGGCCAAAGGGACCCAAAACCATTTCCTCCATTTTTGTCAGCCGCAAACAAGGTGAGGGAAAATGGTGGGCCGCGAAGGTCGGCCGGAGTGGGTCGCACAGGTCGGCCAGCGTGGGTCGCGAAGGTCGGCCGGAGTGGGTCCCGAAGGTCGGCCGGAGTGGGTCGTGAAGGTCGGCCGGAGTGGGTCGCACAGGTCGGCCGGCGTGGGTCGCGAAGGTTGGCCGGAGTGGGTCGCGAAGGTCGGCCGGCGTGGGTCGCACAGGTCGGCCAGCGTGGGTCGCGAAGGTCGGCCGGAGTGGGTCCCGAAGGTCGGCCGGAGTGGGTCGTGAAGGTCGGCCGGAGTGGGTCGCGAAGGTCGGCCGGCGTGGGTCGCGAAGGTCGGCCGGAGTGGGTCGCGAAGGTCGGCCGGCGTGGGTCCCGAAGGTCGGCCGGAGTGGGTCGCGAAGGTCGGCCGGAGTGGGTCGCGAAGGTCGGCCGGCGTGGGTCCCGAAGGTCGGCCGGAGTGGGTCCCGAAGGTCGGCCGGGTTGCATCCCGAAGGTCGACCGGCGTGGGTCACGAAGGTCGGCCGGAGTGGGTCGTGAAGGTCGGCCGGAGTGGGTCGCGAAGGTCGGCCGGCGTGGGTCCCGAAGGTCGGCCGGAGTGGGTCCCGAAGGTCGGCCGGGTTGCATCCCGAAGGTCGACCGGCGTGGGTCACGAAGGTCAGCTGGAGTGGGTCGCGAAGGTCGGCCGGAGTGGGTCGCGAAGGTCGGCCGGAGTGGGTCGCGAAGGTCGGCCGGCGTGGGTCGCGAAGGTCGGCCGGGTTGCATCCCGAAGGTCGGCCGGTTGGTAAACATGGGTCCCCGGAAAAACAGTTTGAAGAACACTGCATTAGGGTATGTGAGAAAGACAGAGCTTAATCTTGGATTCTGCACTGGAATTCAAGCATGTCAGATCTCTCCCCCCCCCCCCCCCCCCCCCACCCTATAGGAAATCACCCCCCCCCCTCCAGACACAGGAGCCGTAGTCAAGTCTTGGGTTAGTCACTTTAATCGGGAAGGATGTGGGGTGAAGTTTTCTATCAGGGCCCCCAATGTTCGCAGGCTGCTTGTAAGCAGCATGGTTTCCCGGTTCAGTGTTTCAGCTTGCCTTTCGAAATCAGCTTTAAATAATGTGACCTTTCAATCATCACAATGTCACCGCCGGTGCCTGGCATCCGCATCCGCAGAGGAAAGCTTTGTCAGTGAGCTGAGGGAAAATGGCAGTGCGGCCGGGGGGGGGGGGGGGGGGGGGGGGGGGAGGGGGGGGAGGAAAGGCACTCTCAGGATTGAGTACTCTCCCCTCTAAGTCCCCGCGGGGAAGATCATCGAAAATCGCATTCTCGGCAGGAAATACGGCTCAGTTTTCATCTTGATTTTGTCGCTCCTTTTTGACCTCCTTGCCGAGCTGGGTATTGCACCTTCCTGCGTCCGGTCGGAGTTGCGATCCTGGAATTCCCTTGACTTGCCGCTCCGCTGGGAGCAGGCAGGCGACAGCGGTTGAAGCAGGCGGCTCACCCTGTCCTTCTCAGAGGGGGCCCACGAGGGCAGGACTAGGCAGCGATGTACCGCGGACAATGAAAACATTGGAAGCCCAATCGCTGCCGTTACGCAGGCAAACGGGGGCATTTTTGCACAGGAAGATCCCACAGGTGGCAACGGGATGAATTAACAGTGATCCCTGGGCCTGGTGTCACCCGGGCACCCTGGCAGTGACGCCCTGGCCCAGTAATGGTGCCCAGGTGCCCAGGCTGGCACTGCCAGGTAGTGGGCCGGCGGGGAGGGGTGGGGGGGGGGGGGGTGCTTGTCAGGTGGTGGGGGGGAGGGGATGTTCTTGAGGGCCTCCCTGAGGTTGGGGAGGAGTCAGAAAGGGGGTGGGGTGGGGCTGAAAGTAGGGGGAGTATCGGGGCAGCTATTCAAAATGGAGCCTCGATCGGCGAGGAGGCTTTTCTGCTGGGCTCGGCAATGCCGCGAGAAACTCCCTAAAGCCAAAATAACCAGCAAAGTGCCGTTGAATAGCGGGTGTGTTTCCCGGTGGCCATCGGGAAACGCTGCCAAAACCAGACCGATTCTTTCCGGTTAAATTGCCCCCAATGTTCCTGATGGTTGGGGGTGGAACTACATCCACCACCTTCACCATTCAGTCCCTCCACCTCCGACGCACAGTGCCAGCCGGGCGCACCGCCTACAAGACGCACTGCAGCGACTCACCAAGACAGCACCTTCCAAACCCAAGGCCTCCTCCGCCTAGACAGACAAGGGTCAGCAGACGGAGGGGATCCCCACCGTCTGGAGGTTCCCCTCCGAGTCACTCACCAGCCTGACTGGGAAATACATCGTCCCACTGTCGCTGGTCCAAAACTCTTCGCTTTAGCCCAGGGCACTCCGATGCTGGTTCAACCCTGTTGGGGTTGCCGACTGTGAGGAAATATATTTGTGAGGGTTCCATCGCATTGGCTTTGGCCCCCCCCCCCCCCCCCCCCCCCCAACACTCCAGCCATCAGTCGGCTAACACGTCCGCCCGTGTGACGTCCGGCCTTCCTACGCCAATCGGAAAAGAAAAAGACCCATTACCCAATTGGATGATGCCTGACTGTCACCCAAACAGCCCCCTCCCCCTCCCACCCCCCCCCCCCCCCCCCCCCCAGCCCGCCCCATTTCCAAATTTTTATACCTGGTAAAGAAAAACTTTCAAAGAAAATGTTGAAAACAACAATCTTGTTTTAACGTCCCGATGGTTTGTCTGCGGGGTCGCGCACAGCGGCCTTCTGGGAGATTGACCTTCAATTCCTGGGCTGTCCAGGCCGACCCTGGAGGGCGGGGGGAACCTGAGTGGGAAGGTGGAACTCACTGACACGGGCAGTGGTTGAGGTGAACCCTGTAACCTGCTTAAGGGGAAGCTGGGTAAAGACGTGGGGGAGAAGGGAATAGTGAGGTGAAGGGGGGGAGGGGGGGGGGGTCCCGGGGGGGAGGGTCCCAGTGGAACATGAGCCCCCCAGTAAGGGGCCAGTGGGGCCCGTCTTGATTGTGCGTCTTCAGCCAGTTCCAAACTCCGAATATCCCCTCCTACCGCCCCGTCCACTTTCTTGAACGGTGGATCCAAGTATTACTGTGTCAGAAACCCCAAACGATGCATTTTCTCCCCCCCCCTCTGGTTCTCACTTGTCTCCCATCTTTAAAATGGCCGGACCCTCACATTCAACCCTCAGTAACCTTGGGGTCATCTGAAACTCTGTTACCCCTGTCCTTAACACACAGCAAGTCCAATTTCTCCCCCTCCCACCCCCAAAAAAACCCACCCCCCCCCCAAACTCCCCCCCCCCCCCTCCCCCCAATCAAAACCCCTCCCAAAGCTCGCTGGCCTAACATTGGCTCCCCCTCAATCAAGGCCCTGATTTTAAAAATTGTCATCCTCCTTTTCCAATCCCTGCCTGGACTCTCTCTCTCCTTCCTTATCTCTCTCACCTCCTCCAGGCCCGCAACGCTCTGAGACATCAGCCCCTCCTCTATTTCTTGGCCCGTTTGGACATCTCCTGTTCCTCCCCCCCCCCCCCCCCACCCCGGTTGCTGAGCTATGCGATGGGAGGCCGCGACAATTCATCGCAATATTGGCTTCCTACTGTGCCTGTCCTCAAAGAACACAGAGAAAATTGGATAGCGAGAGACTTGATGAGCGGAGTAAGCTTTCAGCCGTCACTTAATCTATAACTTGTTTACCACCTCAACCGAACAGCAAGGGGCACTGGATGTGAAAAGTCAACTAAGTGCAAGATCAGAAATCAGTGCACACACCACTCCCATATTTGTCAACTCCAGAGTTAGATGTGTGACTCCTTGTGCGGCTCTTTCAACAGGAACGCTTCCGGTGCCCAAGTTACTGACGAGGAAGGGGGGGGGGGGTTAAAATATGGAACTCGCCGCCTCAAAATAATCTGGGCCATCGCCACGCCGCTCGCTGAGCACAACACAAAATGGCCACCGTTGTCAGCAGCTTCCTAATGGAGACTAGGCCGCGCCAACAACAGTTGCCCCTTAATTGGAAAACATAATTGGGTAATCTAAATTTATTTAAAAAAAATTAAAAAAATTATCGCATCGCTCTTTTGTGGGATCTGCCTGTGCGGCAGTCCACACAATAGCTTTAACTGAAACTAAACTCTAAATTTATTAACACTACTAACTTGGATTCGACAAGTCCTCCGAAAGAATGCACAGTTGATCAATAACATCTAAACTACAGTCATCTACTGCTAATCTCACGACTGGTTTAAACTATGATCTGCTCTCACTTACACTTTCTGTACTTCTGTCTCGCGCTAGCTAACTCCTCCACACACTCTCCCACAAGGCTTAGCATCACTGCCTTATATAGTTGTAACTGTAGCTCTCTCTAGGGGCTACTCTCGATACTTCATTAACCCTTGCACTTCTGACAGTTATGATAATACCACAAAGCAAAGGGACGCAGGAAGGCTTGCATTTATATCCCGCCTTTCAGAGCCTCAGCATGTCCTGAAGCACGTTTTGAGGTGCTGCTGCTGTTGGATGTGGGAAACACAGGGGGGGGGGGGGGCGATTTGTACCCAACACAGGTCCCCCAAGCAGTGAGGTGATAGATGGCCAGGAAATCTCTGTTAGTGATGTCGGGGGAGTGATTAATATTGGCTGGGATAGGAAGTAAGATTTTTTTTTTACCCTCCTTCAAAATAACCCGATGCAATCTTTTGGGCCCAGCAGGCCACTCAGTTTAAGGTTTCTGCCGGAATGCAGTGCAGCACCCCCCCCCCCCCCCCCTCTCAGTTTGATCGCTCGCAATGCATGGATTCTAGGGTGGCTGCCGACAATATCGCTCCCTTCAAACTCTGCCTCAAAACCCGTTTTCTGACATTCCCCCGCTGCTGACATGTCACCTATTCCTCCAGTCACCTCCCTGTCCCCTCACTCCCCTCCCACTCATGATAGGGAGCCCTTACGCCAATCGGCACTCTCTTGGCTGGGGTTGAGAGACAGGGAGGGACCAAGGGGGCTGAGGGTTCTGACTCTCCAATGACCTCTGCCGAAACGACAGCGCGCAGTGCACGGGGGGCAGGGTGGTGCCTAGCAGCGATGGCTCACCCAGTCGAAGGGCTACACGTGCTCCTGGACGTGCGGGGGGCCTGCGAGACTCCGTGCCCTGAGGGGGGGGGGGGGGGGATGATAAAAAGACAAAAAGTGCTGGAACCCTCTCGGAGGAGAAGAAACTTTGTTCCAATAAGAGAGACAAAGATTCAGAGACAAAGATTGTTACAAAGGACGACAGGACAATTCTCAGCAGCTCACACACTGAGCCATCTACTCAGCTCACCGTTTGATGAAAATGACTGTGATCATTGAACATTTATTGAGGGACTTAAAGTGATCTCATAGCACAGGCTGATTTGGCTGCTGCATTCGCAGGCAATTTAACTCACGCAGATCACAATGTGACTTAAATGAAACTCTTTGGACATATTTCCCCTTCTATTACAGCCTTTCAAACAAGTAACTACTTTTTCCTTTGTGAATTTTCTGATCTTCACAGTGAGGAGTGGAACTCTATCCATTTCAACAACCCACAGTCAGCATCAAACAGAGGATGACTTCCTCGAAACTGTCCCCATCAAACACTCCCAGGACAGGTACAGCACGGGGTTAGATACAGAGTAAAGCTCCCTCTGCACTGTCCCCATCAAACACTCCCAGGACAGGTACAGCACAGGGTTAGATACAGAGTAAAGCTCCCTCTACACTGTCCCCATCAAACACTCCCAGGACAGGTACAGCACGGGGTTAGATACAGAGTAAAGCTCCCTCTACACTGTCCCCATCAAACACTCCCAGGACAGGTACACACGGGGTTAGATACAGAGTAAACCTCCCTCTACACTGTCCCCATCAAACACTCCCAGGACAGGGACAGCACGGGTTAGATACAGAGTAAAGCTCCCTCTACACCAGTGGTTCTCAACCGGGGTCCACATGGACCCTGGGGGTCCATGTAACATTACTGGGGGTCCACACAAAAAAAATACCGAATTGGGGGTCCACGGTGATATTTTAGTGGTCCATAGAGCAATTCTACTTCAGAACAATTGTTATTACTGAGAATTAAATTTTTACAGTAATCTACGCCATATTAAAATACTAAAAGTAGAAATATTCATGTAGCTATGAATTGTTTATGGCAATCAAGTAGAAGAAAAAAACTTTACATTTGACAGTGTCGTAAATTTAAAGTTACCTAGAACAAACGGAGGTGAAAATCACCCAGCGTTTCTCCTTGACAAGTTTAATGAATGATTTAACACAGTAATCACTAGAAACTGTGTATATTTGATATGAATTGGTTATTTTTTAGAGTAATTTAATTCAATTTAGTCAGTAAAAAGTTTTTTTCGTTACTTTTCATATTAGAATAAGTTTGGCAACGTACGAAAATACCGCTAATCCGTTAAGGTAGATGGACTTTAGTCATCGGACAAAATATAAGGATTAGGAATGGCTATGGGGGTCCACAAAAAAAAATCAAGAGGAAAAGGGGTCCATGGGTTAAAAAAGGTTGAGAACTCCTGCTCTACACTGTCCCCATCAAACACTCCCAGGACAGGTACAGCACGGGGTTAGATACAGAGTAAAGCTCCCTCTACACTGTCCCCATCAAACACTCCCAGGACAGGTACAGCACGGGGTTAGATACAGAGTAAACCTCCCTCTACACTATCCCCATCAAACACTCCAGGACAGGTACAGCACGGGGTTAGATACAGAGTAAAGCTCCCTCTACACTGTCCCCATCAAACACTCCCAGGACAGGTACAGCACAGGGTTAGATACAGAGTAAAGCTCCCTCTACACTGTCCCCATCAAACACTCCCAGGACAGGTACAGCACGGGGTTAGATACAGAGTAAAGCTCCCTCTACACTGTCCCCATCAAACACTCCCAGGACAGGTACAGCACGGGGTTAGATACAGAGTAAAGCTCCCTCTACACTGTCCCCATCAAACACTCCCAGGACAGGGACAGCACGGGGTTAGATACAGAGTAAAGCTCCCTCTACACTGTCCCCATCAAACACTCCCAGGACAGGGACAGCACGGGGTTAGATACAGAGTAAAGCTCCCTCTACACTGTCCCCATCAAACGCTCCCAGGACAGGTACAGCACGGGGTTAGATACAGAGTAAAGCTCCCTCTACACTGTCCCCATCAAACACTCCCAGGCCAGGTACAGCACGGAGTTAGATACAGAGTAAAGCTCCTCTACACTGTCCCCATCAAACACTCCCAGGACAGGTACAGCATGGGGTTAGATACAGAGTAAGGCTCCCTCTACACTGTCCCCCACGGTGTGTTTCCCGCGGTGGGAGGTGTTCCGCTATTGGCCGGTGGCAATATTTCAGGTCCCGCCACCCTCAGTGGGATTTCCCATTGGCCCCACCCCCGCCGCTGGTAATCCGTGGCCTGGGTTCAGCGTCGGTGGGACCATAAGGTTCTTCTGTCAGGAAAGGCCAATAAATCCTCTCCAATATCACTCACGGGACATATTATAGGTTAAATATATCGAAAAGGACGGCTTTTCCTCAGCGAAGGACACAAGCTGTTTTAGGGAGACATGTGCTGGGATCTTCCTATGCGGCGGCGATATAGCCACCTGAAGTCAGCTGACCTTTGGCTGGTCTGTCAACTTCCTCATCCAGCCCATAATGTATCCCACTGCCGGGCGTGGCTGGAAAACCTCTGCCGGTGGAGCTCCCAGAGTAAGGCCTCGCATTCTAACTCTTGGGTGTAAAATAGGTACCGGTATTGATACAGAGAGACTGCCACAAGGGCAACAGCCTTAACCCAACTCTGATTTTCCTGCAACTCCTGTCACGGGAGCTGAGCTATTGTGTGATTTGAAAAATCCACCAGAAGACCGCATTGCTGAAAACCGAGAGTTTTTTTTTTTAATTTTGAGTACCCAATTCATTTTTTCCAATGAGGGACAATTTATCGTGGCCAATCCACCTATCCTACACATCTTTGGGTTGTGGGGGCGAAACCCACGCAGACACGGGGAGAATGTGCAAACTCCACACGGACAGTGACCCAGAGCCGGGATCGAACCTGGGACCTCGGCACCGTGAGGCAGCAGGGTTAACCCACTGCGCCACCCTGCTGCCCATTGCAAAACCGAGAGTTAGCACTTAGTGTTTAGTTCTGAATCAACCAACCAGCAGTTTGACTACACCACTGTAGAAAGAGATCCCTGAGCTGTAAACAAACCTTTGGACAGCCCGCGAATATTTTTACTTCTGACTTGTTGCTTGTTTTATTTTTCTGTAAATTTGGAGTGCCCAATTAATTTTTTCTAATTTAAGGGGCAATTTAGCGAGGCCAATCCGCCTACCCTGCACATCTTTGGGTTGTGGGGGGGGGGTGAAACCCACGCAGACACGGGGAGAATGTGCAAACTCCGCACGGACAGCGACCCAGAGCCGGGATCGAACCTGGGACCTCGGCGCCGTGAGGCCATAGTGCTGACCACTGCGCCACCGTGCTGCCCCGTGTTGCTTGATTAAGTTGATCTGACACTCTGCAGAGTTTTATTTTTTAATGCCAACGTGGGCCAGTCGGAATGACACCTGGGAGGGAGGGGTGGTCTCCCAGGCTGTTGGAGACTTCCCGGGTGGTTGGCAACAGGGCAGGGAACAGAACAGCCTGGCAGTGCCAGGGTGGAGTGCCAAGGTTCGCAGGTGCCAAGTTGACACTTGCAGGGGTCGGGCCCGGTGGTGGTGGGTACCATTGGCCTTTGCAAGTTTGGGTGGGGTGAGGGGATGGGGGGGGGGGCTCAAAAGAGGGGGAGGGGCCTGTAAGGGTGGAGGGGGGGGGGGGATCGGGGCAGTTGGACAGAATGGTGCCCCGATCTGTGAGGAGCTGGTTTGCCAGCAGGGAGTCACTCTTGGTAAGCAAGGGGGAGGGTGGAGTGTGCAAGGTTCCCAGGGGGGGGCAGGCGGAGTGTGGATTGGGAGTTACTATCGGATCAGCCAGGATCTTATTAAATAGCGGAATAGCCTTGAGGGGCTGAATGGCCTCCTCCTGTTCCTTGTCCGTATGTTCAGATGGGTTACTCTCGCTCCTGTGATTTATGTTTTTGTGTCAATTTACACATTTTAATTCGGCTTGGCAAAAGGGGAAAGACACTGTTTGTAAAAAAATGGGCTTCACTCACGCTCTATCCCCCTTCAGCTCCATGTATTGAAATCTAATCATCGAAAGGTCACCCACTCTCTGATTCTACCTCTCCCAATTTCCATTTTGATAGGCTGGCATATGCTGATGCTTCGGAAGAAAACACAAAACAAAGGGAACATTTCGGTCCATTTGCATCTGGCAATCTCGGTCGTCAGACACGCTGTGAATGAGTTGCGCCTGCCTTAGATTCTGTGTCCCAAGGCCAGGGCGGTTGAGCGATGCAAGCGGCAGAGTGGAGGGGAGCCTATAATTGTGCAATGGGTTTCGGGACTCTGGGAGAGATCCATCCAAAAAGCGGCAATCATCCTCTTACCACCTCACACACTGTCGCACGCCCACTGGCTAGCAATAAATACAGACACACGTGTACAGACACACTCACACAGACACTATAAATACAGGCACACTCACACAGACTCACTATAAATACAGGCACACTCACACAGACTCACTATAAATACAGACACACTCACACAGACTCACTATAAATACAGGCACACTCACTCAGACTCACTATTAATACAGGCACACTCACACAGACTCACTATAAATACAGGCACACTCACTCAGACTCACTATTAATACAGGCACACTCACACAGACTCACTATAAATACAGGCACACTCACACAGACACTATAAATACAGGCACACTCACACAGACTCACTATAAATACAGGCACACTCACACAGACTCTATAAATACAGGCACACTCACAGAGACTCACTATAAATACAGGCACACTCACACAGACTCACTATAAATACAGACACACTCACACAGACTCACTATAAATACAGGCACACTCACACAGACTCACTATAAATACAGACACACTCACACAGACTCACTATAAATACAGGCACACTCACACAGACTCTATAAATACAGGCACACTCACAGAGACTCACTATAAATACAGGCACACTCACACAGACTCACTATAAATACAGACACACTCACACAGACTCACTATAAATACAGGCACACTCACACAGGCTCTATAAATACAGACACACTCACTCAGACTCACTATAAATACAGACACACACACACAGACTCTATAAATACAGGCACACTCACACAGACTCACTATAAATACAGGCACACTCACAGAGACTCACTATAAATACAGGCACACTCACACAGACTCACTATAAATACAGACACACTCACACAGACTCACTATAAATACAGGCACACTCACACAGACTCACTATAAATACAGACACACACACACAGACTCTATAAATACAGGCACACTCACACAGACTCACTATAAATACAGGCACACACACAGACTCACTATAAATACAGGCACACTCACACAGACTCACTATAAATACAGACACACTCACACAGACTCACTATAAATACAGGCACACTCACACAGACTCACTATAAATACAGGCACACTCACACAGACTCACTATAAATACAGACACACACACACAGACTATAAATACAGGCACACTCACAGAGACTCACTATAAATACAGGCACACTCACACAGACTCACTATAAATACAGACACACACACACAGACTCTATAAATACAGGCACACACACAGACTCTATAAATACAGGCACACTCACACAGACTCACTATAAATACAGGCACACTCACTCAGACTCACTATTAATACAGGCACACTCACTCAGACTCACTATTAATACAGGCACACTCACACAGACTCACTATAAATACAGGCACACTCACTCAGACTCACTATTAATACAGGCACACTCACACAGACTCACTATAAATACAGGCACACTCACACAGACACTATAAATACAGGCACACTCACAGAGACTCACTATAAATACAGGCACACTCACACAGACTCACTATAAATACAGACACACTCACACAGACTCACTATAAATACAGACACACTCACACAGACTCACTATAAATACAGGCACACTCACACAGACTCTATAAATACAGGCACACTCACAGAGACTCACTATAAATACAGGCACACTCACACAGACTCACTATAAATACAGACACACTCACACAGACTCACTATAAATACAGACACACACACACAGACTCTATAAATACAGGCACACTCACACAGACTCACTATAAATACAGGCACACACACAGACTCACTATAAATACAGGCACACTCACACAGACTCACTATAAATACAGACACACTCACACAGACTCACTATAAATACAGACACACACACACAGACTATAAATACAGGCACACTCACAGAGACTCACTATAAATACAGGCACACTCACACAGACTCACTATAAATACAGACACACACACACAGACTCTATAAATACAGGCACACACACAGACTCTATAAATACAGGCACACTCACACAGACTCACTATAAATACAGGCACACTCACACAGACTCTATAAATACAGGCACACTCACTCAGACTCACTATAAATACAGGCACACTCACACAGACTCACTATAAATACAGGCACACTCACACAGACACTATAAATACAGGCACACTCACTCAGACTCACTATAAATACAGGCACACTCACACAGACTCACTATAAATACAGACACACTCACACAGACTCACTATAAATACAGACACACTCACACAGACTCACTATAAATACAGACACACACACACAGACTCTATAAATACAGGCACACTCACACAGACTCACTATAAATACAGGCACACTCACACAGACTCACTATAAATACAGACACACTCACAGAGACTCACTATAAATACAGGCACACTCACACAGACTCACTATAAATACAGACACACTCACACAGACTCACTATAAATACAGACACACACACACAGACTCTATAAATACAGGCACACTCACACAGACTCACTATAAATACAGGCACACACACAGACTCACTATAAATACAGGCACACACACAGACTCACTATAAATACAGGCACACACACAGACTCACTATAAATACAGGCACACTCACACAGACACGGCAGCGGTTCAAGAAGGCGGCTCACCCACCACCTTCTCGAGGGACATTTAGGGATGGACAACCAATGGTGGCTGAGACAATAATGCCCAGAACCCCTGAAATAATAAAAGGAGTATTGATGAACAAGAGAGTATAGGACTGTCACAACAACGTCTGGTACAGTGCTGAGGGAATCAGCCATTGTTTACCCACTCTATCCTACATGTGACCCATAGCAAAGTGATTGACTCTGATTTGGCCTAACAAACCCCCGATTCATAGCGGGGTGGACAATGAACGCCGACCTATCCAGCAAGACTCATATTCTGTGAACGAGTTAAAACAAAAAAAGGACAGACTCCATCAGACCCCTAGAAATGTCTTTAAACATGAAACCATTTGGGAACTGCCAATGTGACTGTGAAAGCGAGACATCAATAGAAACTCGGTCACTTTCAGAGCCCAGGGTAATTGATTTTAAATGTCAAAGCCGCCGAGAGCTCGGGAACCTAATCAAATCCTGCCTTATAAACTGACAGCTTCCCAATTGTACAGAGCAACCCTCTCCGCTCGGGCAGGGAGCCACTCAAAAGGAATGGGGCAAGGAAACAAGAGGTTTCGCATTTCTGTAGCGCCTTTGACAAGCTCAGGGCTTCCCAAAGCACTTTGTGGCCGATCGGAGTCCTGACCCATAAGACATAGGAGCAGAATTAGGCCACTCGGCCCATCGCGTCTGCTCCACCATTCAATCGTGGTCGATACGTTTCATAGAATCATAGAATTTACAGTGCAGAAGGAGGCCTTTCGGCCCATTGAGTCTGCACCAGCCCTTGGAAAGAGCACCCCACTTAGGCCCACACTTCCAACCGATCCCCGTAACACCACCCAGCCTTTTTGGACACTAAGGGGCAATTTAACGTGGCCAATCCACCTAACCCGCACATCTTTGGACTGTGGGAGGAAACCGGAGCACCCGGAGGAAACCCACGCAGACACGGGGAGAACGTGCAGACTCCGCACAGACAGTGACCCAAGCCGGGAATTGAACCTGGGACCTCTGGAGCTGTGAAGCAACTGTGCTAACCACTGTGCTTCCGTGCTGCCCCATTCTCATCCCCATTCTCCTGCCTTCTCCCCATAACCTGTGATCCGCTTATTAATCAAGATCCTATCTATCTCTGTCTTAGAGACACTCAGTGATTTGGCCTCCACAGCCTTCTGCGGCAAAGAGTTCCACAGATTCACCACCCTCTGGCTGAAGAAATTCCTCCTCACCTCTGTTTTAAAGGATCATCCCTTCGGTCTGAGGCTGTGCCTCTGCTTCTAGTTTCTCCTGCAAGTGGAAACATCCTCTCCACGTCCACTCTATCCAGGCCTCGCAGTATCCTGTAAGTTTCAATGAGATCCCCCCCTCATCCTTCTGAAACGAGTACAGACCCAGAGTCCTCAACCGTTCCAGTTCCCGACCCAGTTTGCAATGTTGGAAACACGGCAGCCAGTGAGCACGCAGCAAGATCCCACAAACGGCAATGAGGAGGCGACCCGATCATCTGTTTGATGTGGGTGAGCGGCAGTGACCGGCAAACCGGAGTGGGGCGGGGAGGGGTGCAGGTATATGAGGTTACGACAGGCTACCGCCAGTGAGGCTGGGGAGAGAAGCCAGACAGCCAGGGTTTTAACACCGGGTGGGGGGGGGGGGGGGGGGGGGGGGGTGGGTTGCGAACGTGTGTGGTTGTAGGGTGGTTAAACTCTCTTCACATTTTCAAACTAACCAGAGACGTGATCAATCAAGACCGGAATTTGGGAAAGTGTTGGGCTCAGACTGAACACCAGCGGGTAGGTCTCCAGTTGCACAGACCAGTTTTCTCTCCGGGTCTTAAGCCCCTTTCAAGAAAATAAATGAATGGGCGTGGCTTGCGCCACTATTCTGGAGGGACGGGGCCTGTTAGAGCCAGAGACCTGCTCCACAGAGATCAGCACTGCAACCTAGCGTCCTGCAGCCCCCACCGCGGAGGTTTCAGGGTCTCTCGTCTCACCCACCCCCCCCCCCCTCCCCCCACCGCCTCGCCCGGACAATCATCACCGGCATCCCTCTCCCCCCTGACATCCTCGCCAATCAGCGCCGGCATTCTCCCACCACCACCATCACAGACGCATCACCGGCAATGCCCCCGCTATCCCTCAGAGTTCGACTCCCCCCCTCCCCCCCCACCCCCCCCCCCCCCCCCCCCCCCCCCCCCCCCCCCTCTCCCCCCCCCCCCCCCCACCCCCACCCCCCCCCCCCCCCCCCCCCCCCCCCCCCCCACCAAACGTAGATGGACCTCGTGACGTTGCCGGCGAGATGCAGGGTGTAGCTATCTGGGATGGCCACTTTCAGAATACAAAATGGACGCTCGCAGAGAATGTAGGGAAATGTGGACAATGCTAGACAACAAGCAGGCACAGAGCCTGAATGTATATTCGGGAAGCAGTCACCAGACGGAATCGAAACTCTGGGCCGATTAACATACTGATGGGTCATCTCCGAGGAACAAAGGACTAACACTCAGGTAGCTGATACTGTCACAGACACCCCGGCGCCAGTACTCCAACCGACAGACACAAACAAAGCAAGGCCAACGGCCACACGCCCAACCATCTGGACATCCGCCCCTTTATTGGTTATGATCGATGACAATATTCAGGAAGCTGCCCAATTAATTGGGGCCAAGTTTAAGGCCCGCCTAAAAGCGCGCGAAGCCCCTCCGGGTATAAGAAGGAGCCCCCACCCGAGATTCGGCCTCTTGGATTCGGCTCTCAAGCAGAGAGACCCATCCACCAGCATCACCAGAAGCAGTAAGTTCAAGGTCAACGCTCGCTACCAGATGTTATCTCTTTGAGCTCAACAGCCTCAGATCCGGACAACGGCCATTGTTCCTCTGACTGAGTGGGCACCCGAAGTTAAGTATAGGCGTTAGCGTTAGAGATAGTTTAGTTTGTAGTACTGTTGTGCATGAGTAGATCATACTGTGTGTGTAAATAAATAATACTGACTTTGAACTAACTGGTGTATTGGCTCTTTGATCGGTATTCAGGTTTGAACCTTGTGGCAGTATCGAGAGATACTTGGCGACTCTGAAAGTATACACATAATTAAGATTGAGAAAGACGACCTTATTGACTGCCATATTTATAACCAAATAAACACAGCAACAAGGGGAAAACCGAGAAATGTGATTGCCTCCAGATTTTCCACCCCCCCTGCCCCTCACCGATCCCACGCGCTGCAGGCGCGGCCTCAGTGCAGTGACCCAGTGGCTTTATTAACATGATAACTGTGCAGGTTTGCAGAGAGATCTGCTCACGACCTTTCAGTCATTCCAATCGAAACTCAGAAAGGCCAATCCTTCTGCTTGACTGGCACAGAAAGGTTGACTCTCAAACAACCGGCAGCGTGGTCAGAGGTCAACAATCTGCCACCCACGTGGGTCGCAGTCCTCTGACCTCTGAACTGAGGAATAGACGGCCTTAGGAATTGCCGCTTAACCCGTTCTTGCTTGCAAAAGAAGAACCACTTTCAGCCATTTGCCGCTCGTACCTTCCCGCTGTTTACGCTGACTGATGTTAAACGGGACTCAGTGTTGGCCACAGTCTCCCCACAATCTCTCTAGGCCTGTCCTGGTCAATACTACCCCTCGGCTCTCTATCTTGTCTTTCAACCGTCCTCGTTCCGAGGGTAGGCCGCACTGCGAACAATCTTTCTCCGCCCATTTCTATCCTTCGCGGTCCTCATTGCCCGTCCCATCGCGAAGGCCGTCCCTCGTTCCCGTAGCGTCCGTCCATGCCATCTTGGGTTTAACCTTGTGCGTGTTTTCTGGGCCGTTTGGGACCTGTGCCACCTCTTGCCCCAGATACTCCCCTCCTGCTCGCAGCGCCCGAGCCGTGAAAGAAATCCCTAGACTTTCGCCAGACCGGACAATCTCGCCGGTGCCGCAAAGAGCCACCACACGGGGTGGGGGGCAGGGGGTGAGGTCATCACACCGACCCTCCAAAAGAGCACCCCCACATAGGCTCCCCTCCTCTGCCCTGTCCCCGTAACCCCACCCAACCCTTCGACACTAGGGCAACTTTAGCAAGGCCAATCCACCTAACCTGCGCATCTTTGGATTGTAAAGGCGTGCTGCAAAACTCAAAGAACAAAGAAAATTACAGCACAGGAACAGGCCCTTCGGCCCTCCCAGCTTGCGCCGATCCAGATCCTTAAATAAACCTGTCACCTATTTTCCAAGGATCTACTTCCCTCTGTTCCCCGCCCATTCATATATCTGTCCAGATGCATCTTAAATGATGCTATCATGCCCGCCTCTACCACCTCCGCTGGCAAGGCGTTCCATGCACCCACCACCCTCTGCGTAAAAAAAACTCTTCTGGCATGACCGGAAGGTTCCGTCCATAGAATGTTATCGCACTGGTGGAAGCCATTCGGCCCCTCAGGCCTGTATTGCCCATTCCAAAGGCTGGTTAAACTCCCGGCTCCTCCCCTGTACTCTACTATACTCAAACCGTCTGCCACGTCTCCTAGGTTACAACAGTGGCTACGTTTTGAGGGCGTTTCATTGGCTGAAAGCTGCTTCGGGACGCCTTGAGTTTGCCAAAGGTGCTCTGTCAATGAAACTCTTTATTTTCTCACTTTTGGTCCACAACTCTGAATTTCCTGACCCAAACCTCAAAGTGTGAGAGCGCCATCACTGCGAGGTGTGTGACAGGCCCACCCCTTCCTGCCGAAGGAGACAAAGGCCCAGCAGTGAATACAAGCTTTGCTGACAAATAATAAAATATGAATGTAGCGAGGGAACTACAGGCCGGTGAGCCTTACGTCAGTGGTAGGGAAATTATTGGAGAGAATTCATCGAGACAGGATCTACTCCCATTTGGAAGCAAGTGGACGTATTAGCGAGAGGCAGCAAGGTTTTGTGAAGGGGAGGTCGTGTCTCACTAACTTGATAGAGTTTTTCGAGGAGGTCACAAAGGTGATTGATGCAGGTAGGGCAGTGGATTTTGTCTATATGGACTTCAATAAGGCCTTTGACAAGGTCCCTCACGGCAGACTGGTACAAAAGGTGAAGTCACACGGGATCAGAGGTGAGCTGGCAAGATGGATACAGAAGTGGCTCGGTCATAGAAGGCAGAGAGTAGCAATGGAAGGGTGCTTTTCTGATTGGAGGGCTGTGACTAGTGGTGTTCCGCTAAGATTCGTAAGTTTGCCAATAATTCTCAGACAAATACCCAAGATCCTTCGCCCTCAGCTGCCCAATAATTATGGTCACTAGGTTTGTAAATGTGGAATTGCGGATAGCGATGAGGACTGTCAGAGGATACAGCAGGATTTAGATCGTTTGGAGACTTGGGCTGCGAGATGGCAGATGGAGTTTAATCCGGACGAATGTGAAGCAATGTATTTTGGAAGGTCTAATAAAGGTAAGGATTATACAGTGAATGGTAGAACCCTCAAGAGTATTGACAGTCAGAGAGATCTTGGTGTACAGGTCCACAGGTCACTGAAAGGGGCAACACAGGTGGAGAAGGTAGTCAAGAAGGCAGACGGCATGCTTGCCTTCATTGGCCGGGGCATTGAGTATAAGGATTGGCAAGTCATGTTGCAGCTTTATAGAACCTTAGTTAGGCCACACTTGGAGTATAGTGTTCAATTCTGGTCGCCACACTACCAGAAGGATGTGGAGGCTTTAGAGAGGGTGCAGAAGAGATTTACCAGGATGTTGCCTGGTATGGAGGGCATTAGCTATGAGGAGAGGTTGAATAAACTCGGTTTGTTCTCACTGGAATGAAGGAGGTTGAGGGGCGACCTGATAGAGGTCTACAAAATTACGAGGGGCATAGACAGAGCGGATAGTCAGAGACTTTTTCCCAGGGTAGAGGGGTTAATTACTAGGGGGCCTAGGTTTAAGGTGCGAGGGGCAAGGCTTACAGCCGGTGTACGAGGTAAGTTTTTTTACACAGTGGGTAGTGGGTGCCTGGAACTCGCTGCCGGAGGAGGTGGTGGAAGCAGGGACGATAGTGACATTTAAGGGGTGACTAGACAAATACATGAATAGGATGGGAATAGAGGGATACGGACCCCGGAAGTGCAGAAGATTTTAGTTTAGACGGGCAGCATGGTCGGCGCAGGCTTGGAGGGCCGAAGGGCCTGTTCCTGTGCTGTACTTTTCTTTGTTCTTTGTTCTTTGTTCACACCACACACTCTGAGAGATCAGAAATCTGTTCAAGTGCAAAGGTTTCTTTTATATTCATTCATAAGTTCTTACTGGTTAATGATCTCAACGTTGAACCCCGCCTTTCAGCAACTTGCTCCCCGAATCATGTTGACTTGGACTTCACATTCCCACACATCAGAAACCACGTTCGAAATGAATAGGCAACCGAGACCGTGTCAAAACATCACATTTAAACCGAACTCGTACAGCGGAGTGGAATTGTCCACTGCGGAGGAAGTTATTCAGCCATCGTGCCTGTGGTGGGCGGCTCTGTGGCACCGTGGTTAGCACCGCTGCCTCACAGCGGCAGGGAGCCGGGTTCGATTCCCGGCTTGGGTCACAGTCTGTGTGCAGTTTGCACGTTTTCTCCCCGTGTCTGCGTGGGTTTCCTCCGGGTGCTCCGGTTTCCTCCCACAGTCCCAAAGCTGGGCGGGTTAGGTGGATTGGCCATGATGGAATTGCTCCTTAGAGTCCAAAGATGTGCAGGTTGGGTGGGGTTACGGGGCTAGGGGCGGAGGAGTGGAGAGTGGGCCTAGGTAGGGTGCTCTTTCAGAGGATCGGTTCACATGCGGCGGGCTGAATGGCCTCCTTTCGCACTGTAGGGATTCTATGGATTCTATGGTTCATTAAGTGAGCTATCCAATTGGCCCAACTCCCCTTCTCTACCCCCATTGCCCTGTCAATACTCCCTGTTCAGGCATCCTTCAAATTATCTTCTGAAAGTTATTACTGAATCTGCTTCTATCACCAGTTAGAGCCCCGTGTTCCAGACTATAACAGCTCATTGTTTAGAAAATGGCCGCCTCATGGCTCGTATGCCAATTATCTTAATTCTCTGTCCCTCCGGTTACCACTCCTGCCACTTACAAACATTTTCTCCTTATTCACTCGACCAAAGCCCTTCATGATTTTTAAGAGGGGAATTTAATCTCCTCTTAAACCTTCTCCGCTCTCGGGAGAACAATCCCAGTTTCTCCACATTGACTGAAGGCCTTGGAACCATGTGCGTCAATCTCCTCCGCCACGTCTCCACGGCCTGCACACTCTCGCCAAAGGTACAGTGCCCAGAACTAGGTGCAGCCCTCCCCGCCAGGGCCTAACCTGTGTTTTGTGAGCTCCTAGCACTGTGTACTTCATCATTCTAACTGTTGTTACAATACCCTGGGTTAATGCGTGGCCAATTCCAGCCCCACTCGTCCCGGCGTCACAAGTGAATTAGCCAACAATTCTTAGAAAAATACCCAAGATCCTTCGCCCTCAGCTGCCCAATATTTACGGTCACTAGGTTTGTAAATGTAAACACAATTACTGTTTATTGATAACAAGAACTGGAATGGAATATGCAGCAAATACAACTGGTTAATTGTTTAAAAATACATTTAGTGTACCCAATTCCTTTTTTTCCCAATTAAGGGGCAATTTAACGTGGCCAATCCACCTACCCTGCACATCTTTTTGGGTTGTGGGGGCGAAACCCACTCAGACACGGGGAGAATGTGCAAACTCCACGCGGACAGTGACCCCAGAGCCAGGATCGAACCTGGGTGGGTTTCCTCCGGGTGCTCCGGTTTTCTCCCGCAGTCCAAAGATGTGCAGGTTAGGTGCATTTGCCATGCTGAATGAGACCTTAGTGTCCAAAAAGGTTAAGTGGGGTTACCGGGATAGGGTGGGGCCCTGACCTCAGATAGGGTGCTCTTTCAGAGGGTCGGTGAAGACCTCGATAGGCCGAGTGGCCTCCCTCTGCGCTGTGCTGATTCGAGATCTATGTCTTCAAATTCAGGCCTCTATCTTTCTGTGGAGACTCTGGCCGGATTCTCCGTTTCTGACGCTAAGTGCCGGCCCGAACGGGGAGTCCGCGTGAATTTCACGACAGGAAGGTCGGCACAAAACCCACACCGATTCTGGTACTGGTGAAGGGCTAGCATCGGTGCCGCGTTAAACAGCCATGGATCATGCCAGAAACGGCCGGAGAATCGCCGAGGCCCGGGCCGCGCATGCGCAGGGCTGGCGATCTGCACCGGTCACGCCGGGAAACATGGCGCCGGCGTGCTGGACCACGTACCTGCCCACCCCAACACCAATAGCCCAGCCCTGTCCACCCCTCACCAATTCATCCAGCCCTAGCAGAAGCCCCACTCCCCCCACCCCCGGCCAGCGGATGAGTGCGATGGCGCTGGACAGCGTCCGCAGCTGGAACGCCGGGTTCCCAACCGCTAGGATCACTCGTGACCCGCACCATCGGTAACTCGGCCCTTCGGGGGTGGAGCATCAGAGGTGGGCTGGCCGATGACTACGCCAATGGCGTTGCAGAGGCACATGCACGCATCCCAATGACACTGGTTTGGAGAGGTCGGAGCAGGGCGAACCAGCATCAAACCAGCGCCTGCCACAATTCTGGCATCGGAATCCATTCTCCGCCCGATCGCCGATCCCGATTTCGGTGTCGGGCCACGGAGAATCCAACCCACTTTATTTCACATCAAACCTTGCTTTCAGCTCTTGGTTTGACTTCTGGCCTCTGCAGTCCCAGGAGAACAACACCCAGAATTGCTGGCAAGCGTCAGTCCTCACAGTGACCGAACGGAGAGAATTAGTTTGATCATTTCTGGAGAGAGTTGGTTAGAGTCCTTCATCAGACTGCAGGAATCAAAACTGAAACCAATCTGGAACCTGGGGACTCTGGAAAATCTTCCAGTGGAATAATTTCCCATCACTACCTGTTACCGGGCGCAGAACAGCTCTTTGGACCAATTCAGTGACCACCAGCCAAATCAATCAAACCGAGTCATCACTGACACTGGCCAGTCTGCAATCACCACTTTAAACCAGCACAGGCTTCCGGATTCTTCCTGCTCGAATTAAAGATGCAGGCTTCTTGCCTTCAAGTGGCGTGTCGAATAATCATCCAGGGATCAAAAATGTACCGGCAAACTATAAAAGAAAGGGGAATGAGGGGCTGCACAGGAAGGACCGGTACAGTATAAAGTCAAGGAATGGTGCGCCTCTTTAACATGTTTCATAAAGGAGGAGAGAGGGAGGTTTAAGGAGGGAATTCCATAGCTCAGGGCCACAGGCATGTCCTAGTGGAGAACCCCAGTCAAGGTGGGGTGGAAGAAATTGGAGATGCTCGAAGGTGGTCAGACTTGGAGGAGCGTAGCATTTGGAGTTAATTACATTAGTGACCCCCCTCCCCCCAGTTTTTTTTTTACATAGAATTTACAGTGCAGAAGGAGGCCATTCGACCCATCGAGTCTGCACCGGCTATTGGAAAGAGCACCCTACCCAAGGTTAACACCTCCACCCTATCCCCATAACCCAGTAACCCCACCCAACACTAAGGGCAATTTTGGACACTAAGGGCAATTTATCATGGCCAATCCACCTAACCTGCACATCCTTGGACTGTGGGAGGAAACCGGAGCACCCGGAGGAAACCCACGCACACACGGGGAGGATGTGCAGAATCCGCACAGACAGTGACCCAAGCCGGAATCGAACCTGGGACCCTGGAGCTGTGAAGCGATTGTGCTATCCACAATGCTACCGTGCTGCAAGTTCCAATCCTTGCCCCCATTCGTCTCAATCTCCGATTACCAACGTCAACACATTTTGGTGTGCTGGCTGAAGATACCTTTCCACGAACGAGGCAACATGAAAACAAAATGAAATGAAAATCGCTTATTGTCACAAGTTGGCTTCAAATGAAGTAACTGTGAAAAGCCCCTAGTCGCCACATTCCGGCGCCTGTTCGGGGAGGACGGTACGGGAATTGAACCGTACTGCTGGCCTGCCTTGGTCTGCTTTCAAAGCCAGCTCTTTAGCCCTGTGTTAAACCATCACCAAGAACAAGCCCATTCCCAGCCTCCAGGTGCACAACATGTCAAACAAACTAACAAGCAGATCGGAAATACGGGCATGACTGTTGTGCATTTTATTTCTCGGGTCCCTGCAGAGATGACTCCAGCTGTTTATCAGGTTTGATTCACAATGCTTCAAACTGACTACTCCGTGCTTCAAGCTCAGGATTCCAGTTCTTCCATTGTTTGTTAACTTTTCTCTGAGTCCACACCCAGGCTTCACCCGGCAAGCACAGTGAGCAGTGGTCAGTTGCCAGACTCACATAGTCAAATATAGAACAATTGAGCCAAAGAATTGCAGAATTGTTTTAACGCCATTTGGTTGATCGCGTCAACAATGCACCCAGCGCCATTCTCCCGCCTTCTCTATTAGCCCTGCACCATAATAATTTGTGTTTGGACGTCTCGATTGAACCTGCCTCTACCACACTCACGGGCAGTGCATGCCAGATTCCAACCACTCACCACGCGAAAAAGTTCTTTCTCGTATCGCTTTTCCTTCTTTTGCCAATTATTTAAGTCTGTACCCTCTCGTCCGGGATCCTTTCATACGGCCATAAGAACTAGGAGTAGGCCACTCGGCCCCTCGAGTCTGCCCTGCCATTCAATAAGATCACTGCTGATCTGATTGTGACCTCGGCCTCACATTCCTGCCCCAGCCCCGATAACCTTTCACCACCCCCCCCCCTTGGTTAATCAAGAATCTAACCCGCTCTGCCTTAAAAATATTCAAACACTCTGACTCCACTGCCTTTTGAGGAAGCGAGTTCCAGAGACTCGCCACCCTCTGAGAGAAAATAATTTTCCTTATCTTTTGTTTTAAATGGGCGACCCTTTATATTTATACAGTGACCCCGTGTTCTCGATTTCCCCTCACAAGAGGAAGCAATCCTTTCCTCCAAGGGAACAGTTTCTCCTTCTCTACTCCGCCCAGACCCCTGATGGTTTGAGCACCCCTCTCTGATCGCCCCTCAGCCTTCATTGATCGAAGGAAACAATCCCCTACTTCCCCGGATTATCGAGCAAATTGAAGATTCTCATCCCGGGAACTATTCCCGTAAATCCTTCCTGCCGTCCCTCCAATGCCTTTCATTAAATATTTCAGCCTGAGGTTCAGGAGCGAGGTGTGACCCATAGAATTCCTACAGTGCAGAAGGAGGCCTTTCCGCCCGTCGAATCTGCACCGACCCTCCGAAAGAGCACCCCTACCTAGGCCCACTCCTGCACCCTACCCCTGTAACCCCGCGCGTTGATCATGGCCAATCCACCCTAACCCGCACATCTTTGCGGGGGGAACTGGAGCACCCACGCAGACAGGGGGGAGAACGCGCAGACTCCGCACAGGCAGTCACCCCAGGCCGGAGCCGCACCCGGGTCGCTAGCGCCGTGAGCTGCCCACTGTGCCGCCCATGTTGATCCATAGGTCACCGCTCGGGCGACGCTTGCACCGCGTCATGGGTTTGGTGGGGTGGTGGGGGGGGGGGGGGGTCTGTCTTTCTATCTCCAGTGTAATGTAGCTGTCCTCCGACGTGGGATCTTACAGTGCAGAAGCAGGCCATTCAGCCCATCACGGTTGAAGCCCCCACCCCCACTCCCCCCCCACCTCAGCTCCGCCAGCCTGACACGCAGTTCATCTCTGACAGGATTCTTTCCGGAACAACTCTCTCTCTCCGTTATGGGAAAGCAGAGAGAGTGAGGAAAACAAATCCCTGCCTGGACACACTCTCGCTTTGACCTGCTTCTCTGCTCGAATGCCACCGGGTGCCTTTGTTCGCTTGGCACGGGGGAGCTGAGTCAGATCCCTCAAAGGGGTGGCCATTATGCGCCTTCAATATTAAAGCACTCATGAGTTGGCAGAATATTAGCAACGTGCCACAGGATTGTGAATTGCCCTTTGAAGGGAAATGGTCCGTCTGCCATTCAAAAGAAACAAAGAGCTCAAGCACAGGAGAGGCCAACGTGCGTGGCGATGGGGATCGGCAGGGTGATGTTGCTGGAGGGAAGCAGAGCGGGGGGGGAGGTCACCCACACAGCGCTGCCCTGCTTTTAGCTTTGAAAGGCGGGAAGAAAAATTCCCATTTACACAGCTGCGTCCCGTTGATCCTCGGTTAAAGGGGAAAATTGAGGATTGTTTGCGGATCCAGGGGCCCTGGGGTGGCGGTTTGAGCTTTAAGTCAACACCAGGCGAGGAAGGCCAAAAAAAAAAAATAACAGGGATGTGAAGACTGTAGTAACACCGCACCGGACTTCCGAGGCAGGAAGGATGATCGTTCCCCGTGGCCCTCGCGAAGTTCGCGCTCTGCCGCTGAGTGGCGCGGTCACCCGACCAACCATTGGCTGAAAGGTCGGGCAGTGAGGCGCCAACCAGAGAATAAGGAACCCGGTCGGGATTGACCGGGAAGTGTTTATACCGTTATTGTAAAAAAACAATCTACGTTCTTTATTGCTCTAGGTGTGGCCTCCCCGTGTCCTTATCAACCTCCCGCTTCACTCACCTGAGGAAGGAGCAGTGCTCCGAAAGCTAGTGATTTGAAACAAACCTGTTGGACTTTAACCTGGTGTTGTCAGACTTCTTACTGTGCTCACCCCAGTCCGACGCCGGCATCTCCACATCACCCTTATCAAAAAGGCACTGGAGTGACTGCAGAAATATAGTCACGAGAATGGTTCCAGGGGTGAGGAACGCCGGATGTGTGGACGGATTGGAGAAGATGGGATTGTTTCCCTTGGGTAAGAGAATAAAGCTGGGCAGGAGATTTGAGAAAGGTGTTCAGATTCACGAGGGACTCCGGACAGAGTGGCTGGGGGTAAGCTATTCCCGTTGGTGGAAGGATGGAGAACGAGCAAGACATGGATTTACGGATAGAAAAGAATCAACAGCGACACGAGGAAGAACGTTCTGCTCTGGGCCAACGGCGCGAGGTAGCTGCTTCAAGCAAGGAGGTAGCACTGTATACAGGCACAGCAACTACGATACAGGGACGGAATTCTCCAGCTGTTAGGGTTCTCTGTTCTGGCACCACCCCATCCCCCCCCCCCCCCCCCTCAGGTGGCTTCAATGGGATCTCATTGACAAGCGGCGAGAGTAGAGCATCCCGTCGCCAGGGAATGGCTCGTTGCCGAGAAACATGCGGCTGGGGGAGCGGGGAATCCCGCCCCAGGTCTTTACCCTTTGACTCCTGGGCACAGACTGAGGGTTCGCTTGCTCCCCAGACCCCCCCCCTCCTTTCTTGCCATTGGCCGAGGTTCGCGCGCTCTCAAGGAATTGGCGCCTGAGCTGGTCACATGACCCGCGAACGACCGCCCCTGAATGGGGCCACGTTACTCCCGTTAGTCTGTGGAATTGCCTCCCCAGATAGTAATGGAGATTGTGTCGGTAAATTTATTCAAAGCTCAGCTGGAAGGGCAAGGGGTCAACGGTTATGGAGGGGGGAGCAAACAGGGAAGTGGAGCCAAGATCATAACCAGATCAGCCATGACCGTATCAAATGGTGGAGTAGACTCGAAGGGCCAAATGGCCTCCCCTTGGCCCCTCAGTCCTATGGGTCATTGATGAGCCATCAATTGCACGAGAGACGAGTTGCTTTACAAAAGTTAGGCTTTAATAAACTAGAACTTAGCCCTGCGGTTGTCTACAATAAAATGGACGACCGCCGGGCGTTTGACTATTTATGCCTCGGCAAGGAGGCGTGGTTAACTCAGCCTCTCGACCAATCGGTCGAGAGGCGCATGACCGACCAGGGCCAATGGTAAGCCGGTGTTCTTCTGCCCCAATGGCAGACAGGTATGCAAATCATATCACCACAGTCATCTATTATATTCAAGGCTTAGTATTTTTGATTGACAAAGTAGTCATGGGTTATGGAGGACAGGCAGAGCAATGGAGTCAGAGCTATGATCAGATCAACCATGATCTGATCGACTAAAGTCTCAAGGGGCTGAATAGTCTACTCCTGCTCCTATTCCTTCATGACAACAAGAGGGATGAAACACCAGAGGAAGTAAAGAAAAAGGTCGAGAGAGATATCAAAATTGGGAAGGTACAGCTGTCGGGAAAGATTAAACAAGCCGGGACTCCTTTCTCTAGAAAAGGGAAGACTGAGGGGGTGACCTCATGGCCGAATTTAAAATGGTGACGGGGTTCGATTGGGTTGACACAGAGATGGTGTTTCCATGTGTGGGGTGAGTGGGTCCAAAACTAGGGACCGTAAATATAAGATGGCCACCGAGAATTCCGATAGGGAATTCAGAGGAAACCGCTTAACCCAGAGAGTGGGGAGAATGTGCGACTCGCACCTCACAAGGTGGGGTTGAAACAAGTAGCTTAAAAACGTTTAAGGAGAAACTTAGACCGGTACATGAGAGAGGAAGGAATAAGAGGATATGGCAATCGGAGGAAATGAAGTAAATGGTGAGTGAGGGGCCTTGTGTGGTGTAGGACAGCAGGCGGTGGTGGAGGGGTATTGCACTTGGATTAGTAACCCAGAGGCCCGGGGTAATGCTCTGGGGACCTGGGTTCGAATCCCATCAGGGCAGCACGGTAGCATTGTGGATAGCACAATCGCTTCACAGCTCCAGGATCCCAGGTTCGATTCCGGCTTGGGTCACTGTGCGGAGTCTGCACATCCTCCCCGTGTGTGCGTGGGTTTCCTCCGGGTGCTCCGGTTTCCTCCCACAGACCAAAGATGTGCAGGTTAGGCGGATTGGCCGTGCTAAATTGCCCTTAGTGTCCAAAATTGCCCTTAGTTTTGGGTGGGGTTACTGGGTTATGGGGATAAGGTGGAGGTGTTAACCTTGGGTAGGGTGCTTTTCCAGGAGCCGGTGCAGACTCGATGGGCCGAATGGCCTACTTCTGCACTGTAAATATCTATGTCAATGTAATTTGTCAATGTCAATAAAAATGGAATTAAAAGATCGCTGTAAAACCCATCCGGCTCACTGATGTCCTCTCGGAAGGAAATCTGCTGGCCTGACCTAGTCTGGCCTACACGTGATTCCAGATCAACAGCAACATGCGGTTGACTCTTACAAGCGCCCTGGAAGTTGAAGGACAAATCAGATTGGCGAGGGGCCGAATGGTCGTTTTTTTTTGTGCTGGGCATTGTACATCTTCCTTCGGGAGGGGCTTCATCTGGTGGGGAGAAAGCGCGGGGTGGGGGGTGGGTGGGGGGGGTGGGGGGGGGGCTTCCCATCTTTTCAGCTACTCTCTGGACCACGGAGACATTGGAGGTCCTAAACATGAGGTGGCTTTCTCGAAATGGAACCCAATCCATCAGGGGCTGGTTTAGCTCACTCGGCTAAATCGCTGGCTTTTAAAGCAGACCAAGTAAGCCAGCAGCGCGGTTCAAGTCCCGTACCTGCCTCGCCGGAATGTGGCGACTAGGCACAAAGTAACTAGTTACAAAGTAACTTCATTGAAGCCTACTCGTGACAATAAGCAATTTTCATTTTTCATTTCATTCTCCCTCAGGCTCACCTTAATACAAAGTTAAAATCAACTGCCTTTGAGGTACACTTGAATCATCTATTTATAATGGACGGAAATTGGTATGAATGGTTGATAATCAAACCTACTATTTTATTCCCACTTCTCTAATGGAAGTTCCACAGTGTCCCTCCATCTGTCTACATCCTCCAGTGGCTGTTTTATCATAAACTTATAGATTAAAGGGTATTGGAACAACATTCAAAGAAGTAGGTGTGAAAATTGCTGATGCATTAGCAATAATGCTCTCAAGCTTTCAACGTTCAGGAACGTGGACTTAAAAATAGTAAATAGCACAACATCCTCGCATTATATCCCAAGGAAACTAAAAAGAATGAGCGTTTTTAAAAAAATAATTATTCTGGGGGCGGCACATTGGCGCAGTGGTTAGCACTGCTGCCTCGCGGCGCCGAGGACCCGGGTCACTGTCCGTGTAGACTTTTGCACATTCTCCCCATGTCTGCCTGGGTCTCATGCCCACAGCCCAAAGATATGCAGGGTAGGGGGATTGACCACGCTAAATTGCCCCTTAATTGGACAAACAAAAAGAATTGGGTACTTTATTTTTTTTAACTATTTATTATGTGCAAAATTCTGTGTTGAACTCTCAGTTGACAATGGTAATTTCTTGCGCATTAGGAATGTTTTTTGTATCGAGAATGGTTCCACACTGCAGGACAGCTCATTTATTTCAATTTACTAAGGTTTATTAAACGCAAAGACGCTGTTGGTGTTCAGTTGCTGAACACTCTCACCCCTGATGTGGTGACTGTAGACTTTTTTATATAGATTGTATTATGTATATCTGTCGCTGTAATATATTTTTTTAAATCCTGTATCCAGACTCTGTGGCTGCAAGAGGTGCAATCAAGATGCCGTAGAAGTAAGATCATCATTTGTTCCATCCATGTATGTGTTTGCAAAGAGATGCCAAATGGAATTTTGTTACAGTTGCTGGAGATTCCCTGGAGAGTAGATAATTTGAGATATTGTGTTTCGACTTAGGAAAGCAGGTCAGGGGATCTGAGTGGCCTAAGGATGATGTAATTGACAGGAGGAACCAGGACTGCCTGTAGTTTTGCAGTTTGATATAGGTTTGGGAGCCTAGCAGGCGCTTTTATGTTCAGCAGCAAGCTGACACAGACAGAAAGTTCTGCCGGCTGTTTCCTGAAAGGGATTCTCTCTCTCTCCGATCATTCTTTCCAAGGGATTACTGAACAACTGTACCGCAAGTAACCCTGCAAGTGGTTTTTGGGCTTTGCTTAATTGGAGATAGAGAAGGTATAACTTAGCATGTTAATGTTAAGAACTGTTTAACTGTTAATTGAAAATCTATTTTCTATGACGTTAATGTATTTAATACGAGGACAGGTTGGTGGAGCAGTGGGTTAGCCCTGTGGCCTCACGGCGCCAAGGTCCCAAGTTCGAACCCGGCTCTGGGTCACTGTCCATGTGGAGTTTGTACATTCTCCCCGTGTTTGTGTGGGTTTCGCACCCACAATCCAAAGATGTGCAGGGTAGGTGGATTGGCCACGCAAAATTGCCCCTTAATTGGAAAAAAATTAATTGGGTACTCTAAATTTATTTTTTTTAAGGTTAATGTAGTTAATCTTGTGTTAATAATGAAGTTGTTTTAATATAAAAGACATCTATTGGTCAGAGTCATCACACCTGGGATGAAATATCCTTTCCTCTCTGTTGTACAAATTTTTAAAAAGAGTTATGGGTTTGTGTCTGGTATCCTAACAAATGTTGGGGTCTGACCCGGGATCTTAACACTGAGTCAAGATGAAGGTTGGGAACTCAAAATCTCACTCCGGGGCAGTACGGTGGCGCAGTGGTTAGCCCTGTGGCCTCACGGCGGCGAGGTCCCAGGTTCGATCCTGGCTCTGGGTCACTGTCCATGTAGAGTTTGCACATTCTCCCCGTGTCTGCATGGGTTCCACCCCCACAACCCAAAGATGTGCAGGGTAGGTGGATTGGCCATGCTAAATTGCCCCTTAATTGGGAAAAAAATGAATTGGGTCCTCTAAATTTATTTTTTCAAATCTCATTCCGGAATCTCGGGTGCAGGAATCCAGGTTGACATTCCCGGCGCAGTTTTGGGGGATTGCCGCACCGTCAAAGGTTTGAGACGTTAAACTCTGCGCCTTGAGGTAAGCGTGGAATATCCAACCTGGCTCCATTTTGAAGAAGAACAGGGGAGTTTATCACTGGTGTCCTCAGCCGACATCATGAAATGGACTACCTGATCATCATCGCATTGTTATTCGTGGGATCGTGCTGTGCTCAAATTGTTTCCTACTTTAGCGCAGCGGCTTCACTTCAAATATGAGCTTCATAGGGCAGCACGGTGGCGCAGTGGGTAGCACTGCTGCCTCACGCCGCCAAGGTCGCAGGTTCAATCCCGGCCCCGGTTCACTGTCCGTGTGGAGTTTGCACATTCTCCCCGTGTCTGTGTGGGTTTCGCCCCCACAACCCAAAGATGTGCGGGCTAGGTGAGTGTTCTTCAAACTCGGGGGTGCGACCAGCGGGTGGGTTGTGGGCGGCTGTTGGGAGGGTCGCAGAGCCGTTGAACACAGTGCTCCTGGACGCGTAAATCCCCGCGCAGCAGCCGGCTTTTCATAACGCCGGCTGCAAGCGGCCGCGAACATGTTAAAAAAAAAAATTCAGCCGCACTGCACATGCGCGCCGGTAATCGGGCACGCATGCGCAGTGCGGTCGCTATTTTTTTGAACGGTTGCATCTTTTTGTTTTACTAGTTCTGCAGTGGTTTTTATTCGTTTATTCATTTATTTTATTCATTTAATTTTTTTAAAATTTATTTTATTCATTTTTTTTTACAAGTTCGGGGGGGTTTATTCATTTTTTTCATTTATTTTACTCATTTTATTTTTTTTTACAAGTTCGGGGGGGTTTATTTGATAAAATTTTACAGGAAATAATTCAGAACTTTGGACAGATGGAGACTCCATCCTTTCCGACACCGGAAGGTTTCACCTTCATCCAACAGGTTCCATTGGAGGAGCGTGTCCGAGGGCCAAAGGGACCCAAAACCATTTCCTCCATTTTTGTCAGCAGCAAACAAGGTAAGAGAAAATGGTGGGTCGCTCAGGTCGGCCGGCGTGGGCCACAAAGTTCGGCCGGCGCGGGTCGCGAAGGTCGGCCGGCGTGGGTTGCGAAGGTCGGCCGGCGTGGGTCGCGAAGGTCGGCCGGCGTGGGCCGCAAAGGTCGGCCGGCGTGGGTCGCGAAGGTCGGCCAGTTGGTAAGAATGGGTCCCCAGAAAAAAAAATTGAAGAACACTGACCTAGGTGGATTGGCCATGCTAAATTGCCCCTTCATTGGAAAAAATGAATTGGGTACACTAAATTTTTTTTAAAAGAAAAAAAAAAATGAGCTTCATCGGCTGCAAAGCATTTTGGGGATTTTCCAACCTTGTGAAAGGGTCTTTGAGCAGGACTAAGTTGGCCTGGTTTCCTAGCTCTCCACGCAGAGTCAGTGTGGAACACATCTCCCCGTCGTTCAGCAAAGTGTTAATTGGCTAAGGGCAAGAATCCGCCATCCCTTCTCACCCCCCCCCCCCCCCTCTACCCCCCCCCCCCCCCCCCCCCCCCCCCAATCTGGGTAGGGTGACCCTCGCAGAGATGGCTCGCAGCTCCAGAGACCCGAGAGCCACCAGGTTTGGGCGGTAGCCACTGCTGAAACGACAGCCTTTCTCTACTTTCTCTAAGGAAGAGGAGGACATGGAGGCCGGGCTGAAGGTAAGTCAGCGGGGCAGGCCAAAAGCAGGGGTCATGGATCCAAGCTGAGTGACTGAAGGATTAGAGGGGACATGAGGAAAACCTGTTTGTGCAGAGGATGGTGGGGCTTTGTAATTCACTGCCTGAGTTGGTGGTGGAGGCGGAGACCCGAAACCCTTTTAAAAAGTACCTGGGTCTGCACCTGAAGCGCTCTAAGCTACAGGGCTCTGGACCGGGTGCAGGAAGGTGGGATTAAAAAAGGCACCTGCGTGTCCTCGAGCTGGCATTTCATAGAATTTACAGTGCAGAAGGAGGCCATTCGGCCCATCGAGTCTGCACTGGCTCTTGGAAAGAGCACCCCTCCCCCCAAGCCCCTACCTCCACCCTATCCCCATAACCCAGAAACCCCACCCAACACTAAGGGCAATTTGGACCCCGAGGGCAATTTATCACGGCCAATCCACCTAACCTGCACATCTTTGGACTGTGGGAGGAAACCGGAGCACCCGGAGGAAACCCACACACACATGGGAAGAACGTGCAGACTCCACACGGACAGTGACCCAGCGGGGAATCGAACCTGGGACCCTGGCGCTGTGCAGCATTTGCGCTATCCACAATGCTACCGTGCTGCATGGACAAGATGGGCCGAATGGCCTCCTACTGTGCTGAATCTATGGTTAGACAGTGTGAGCAAAAGGGCGGCTGGGCGATGGGCGGTCAGTAATTGGCCACTTCAGGGCCTCAACAGGCCTACGGATGGGCAAGTCACCTGATGTCTCCACGGCCGCTGTAAAACGGGGTGCAGGTCAAGGGGGCAGGTGGGTACGTGGCAGACAGGCTCCTCGCTGAATTTTACAAACATTCTGTTGGGGAGGGGAATGGGGGGGGGGGGGGTGTGGCAATGTAAAATCTCACCCCGTCTTTTTCTTAAAGGGAAAGTATAAGGCTGGAAGGAGGGGATTGTTGAAAGGATGTTGATGGGGTTAAATGTAAAAGGGCAGGAGGAACCTGGTGGGGAGCAGATACACCGGCGCAGACGGGCCGAGTGGCTTGGTCCTGTGGCTGTACATTCCGTCCATCCCTGTGGGGAAGGTGGTGGAAACCAGTCAGCTACAGGCCTGTCAGTATAACATCCCCCCCCCCCCCACTGGAACCTGGCACCCGCTACGAAGGATAAGTACCGTGATTCTGGACTTCCAGAAAGCAAATCCACTCAAGAGGCAGTGTGTAAAATTGTGCAGGCACAGAATTAGAGGTGACCTTGTGGCTTGGTTGGGAGGGTCTGAGACACGGAGGAATGATCCTCCCCCCCCTCTCTCTCGGTGGCTTCCTGGCTAATTGCCGTTAACACCATGGAACCGCTGTGCGGTAAGGCACCGAGGCGGGTGCCAAGACCCACTTCAGCTGGCAAAGGATTTGAACACAGCCTGTCGGATGATCACCTGCGCCATGCTCTCGCCAATGGAGCTAAGAGCCAGGAGGGGGGGTCTGGCGAGTCCGTCTTCCGATTGGCCAGATGTGACAGGGGGCGTTCCTCAATGGCCTCAGTTGGCAGGCCAGCTTTCTGCCAAATATCACGGAACAGCGCCTCGTGTCCAATTTGCAGTTGGCACCACGTTTGGGGGCAGCAGGACAGTGGGTTAACGGCACATTTCAAAAAGGGACAGAAACGGAATGGGGGAAATACGGCAGACGGAATTCTCGGCAGGAAAGCGCGAGGCCATCCACTTTCCATGCAGGAAAGAAAAATTGGCCAATTTTCTTTGAACGGTGTAAGTTATGAAGGAGATTGCGTGTCCTTGTGCGCAGATTTCTTAGAGCTAATTTACCCATACAATGGGCAGCACGGTAGCATGGTGGTTAGCATAAATGCTTCACAGCTCCAGGGTCCCAGGTTCGATTCCCGGCTGGGTCACTGTCTGTGTGGAGTCTGCACGTCCTCCCCGTGTGTGCGTGGGTTTCCTCCGGGTGCTCCGGTTTCCTCCCACAGTCCAAAGATGTGCGGGTTAGGTGGATTGGCCATGCTAAATTGCCCGTAGTGTCCTAATAAAAGTAAGGTTAAGGGGGGGGTTGTTGGGTTACGGGTATAGGTGTGGATACGTGGGTTTGAGTAGGGTGATCATGGCTCGGCACAACATTGAGGGCCGAAGGGCCTGTTCTGTGCTGTACTGTTCTATGTTCTATGTTCTATCTTACATGGCCCCCCGTCGATCCTCCCCCCCCCCCCCCCCCCCGCCCCAGAACAAAAAGGTCAAGCATGGGCCCACCCATTAAAAGTTCAACAGTTCATGCAGCTCGAGGGTGGTAATTGGCTGAGGTCAAGAACTCTCTCCCCCCCACCCCCCCCCCCCCACTTCCCCACCCCCTTCCCCACCCCCTCCCCCAATCTGGGTGGACATCCCTGTCATAATATCCACTCATGTATTATAATGAGATGCAGACAGGCAGTGATTGACACACAGGATGACCAATGAACACACAACACAGAACAACCAATCACCAGACAGGATACCACCACTATAAAGCCCACAGGGCATTAAGACTCCCGCTCTTTTCGGGACCCAGACACTGAGACAGCCAGAGTGCACAAGTTAGTGGACATTATTGCCATGTGGTAGCTGGTCGAGCCAGTAAGAGGTCATCAGTAGAATTAGTAGAGTGTCAACCCACAGCTGAACATGTACAGCCGTTCATAGGTAAATAAAACAGTGTTGGATCATCTCCGGTGTCAGACGTTTGTTTCTAGCCTCCCTGCATCCAGTTGCAGTTGACGTCGAACCAACCCGCCCAACACATCAGTCCCGTCTTGGAGAATTGCTGGCCAACCCGATCGGCGGAAACTCAAATCTCGACAGCGCCAGGTTCCACCAGTGGCCACTGCTGGGACTGCAGCCAGACGCCCCCCCCCACCTCCCTCCGAGGAAGCGGAAGTGATGTAAGGGGGCTGGTGGATTGGGGGGTGGGGGGCTGACGGGGTTACAGGTTTGAGAGTCGGGTTGGGGAGTTGGGGAGCGTGTGAGAGGGTTAAAGGTGGATATGGCCTTATGGGGCTGGTGGTGGAAGTACCTTCTATGGGCCCAAAGTATCACCCCTCCCTCTTGCTGGCCTACCCGCCTGGCATGGGCCTTCCCTGCCACCGGTAAAATAGCAATGGGAGCGGGGGTGGGGGGGTGGGGGGGGGGGGGGGGGGACACACTTAAGTCACCATTAATTGACCACTTAAGAGCGAGTGGTAGTGGATGGAAAGTATTCTGCCTGGAGGTTGGTGACCAGTGGTGTCCCGCAAGGATCTGTTCTGGGACCTCTGCTCTTTGTGGTTTTTATAAATGACTTGGATGAGGAAGTGGAAGGGTGTGTCAGTAAGTTTGCCGATGACACGAAGGTTGGGCGAGTTGTCGATAGTTATGAGGGTTGTTGCAGGTTACAACAGTTTATTGACAGGATGCAGAGCTGGGCTGAGAAGTGGTAGATGAAGTTCAACCTTGATAAACGTGAAGTGATTCATTTTGGAAGGTCGAATTTGAATGCTGAATACAGGGTTAAAGGCAGGATTCTTGAAAGTGTGGAGGAACAGAGGGATCTTGGGGTCCTCGTACATAGATCCCTCAAAGTTTGATAGGGTTGTTAAGAAGGTGTATGGTGTGTTGGCTTTCATTAGCGGGGGGATTGAGTTTAAGAGCCGCGAGGTTTTGCTGCAGCTTTATAAAACTCTAGTTAGACCACACTTGGAATATTGTGTCCAGTTCTGGTCGCCTCATTATAGGAAGGATGTGGATGCTTTGGAGAGGGTGCAGAGGAGATTTACCAGGATGCTGCCTGGACTGGAGGGCATGTCTTATGAAGAAAGGTTGAGGGAGCGAAGAAGGAAGAGAGGTGACTTGGTGTACAAGGTGATGAGAGGCATGGATAGAGTGGATAGCCAGAGACTTTTCCCCAGGGCGGAAATGGCTGTCACGAGGGGACACAATTATAAGGTGATTGGAGGAAGGTTCTTTACACAGAGAGTGGTGGGTGTGTGGAATGCACTGCCAGCGGATGTGGTGGAGTCAGAGTCATTAGGGACATTTAAAAGCGACTCTTAGACAGGCACATGGACAGCAGTAAATCGAAGGGGTGTAGGTTAGGTTGACCTTAGATTAGGATAAATGGTCGGCACAGCATCGTGGGCTGAAGGGCCTTTACTGTGCTGTACTATTCTATGTTCTATGTAAGAGCCTCAAAAGGTCAAAGGGTGCGCTAGATGTCCAATGCCTTCACCCCCGCCCCCCCCCCCCCATCAAATGGGAGACAGGTGGGGGTTGGTGGGGAAGGCAGCGAGCAACCTTTAAACCTCCCCCCTCCTTCAAAACAAGCTTTCAAAGAGCCGGTGGGTGAGGTGGGGGGGGCATAGGATCCAGCCCGAGAACTGATCAAAAATACTAATGTAATGTTATCCTGACCTCCAGGGTCATGGGCCGAGCACTGAAATATGGGATTAGTGCAGTCAAATGTTTGTTGATTAGCATGGACACGATGGGCTGAATGGCCTCCGTTTGTACTGTAAATGAATACTAATGTGGCAGCTGGAGAGACGGGGGGTGGGGGTGGGGGGGGGGGGAGTGTAAATCACGACAGGTTTCATAGAAAGGACAGCACGGTGGCACAGAGGTTAGCACAGTTGCATCACAGCGCCAGGGTCCCAGGTTCGATTCCCGGCTTGGGTCACTGCCTGTGCGGAGTCTGCACGTTCTCTCCGTGTCTGCGTGGGTTTCCTCCGGGTGCTCCGGTTTCCTCCCACAGTCCAGAGATGTGCGGGTTAGGTGGATTGGCCCTTAGTGTCCAAAAAGGTTGGGTGAGGTTACTGGGTTAGGGGGAATAGGGTGGAAGCGTGGGCTTAAGTAGGGTGGCTCTTTCCAAGGGCCGGTGCAGACTCGATGGGCATAATGGCCTCCTTCTGCACTGTAAATTCTATGATTCTATGATTCTCTGCAATTTTGAGGGATGAAATGACCTAACCAAGGTGATAAAACGAGCCCACAGGGTAGGTGCAAAGTGACTATTTCCCCTGGTGGGGGTGTCCAGAACGAGAGGGGGGGGGGGGGGGGGGGGGGGGTCACAATCTTAAAATTAAAGCTGGTCCACCAAGGGGGGGGGGGGGGGGGGGGGGGGGGGGGGAAGAACGTCTTTACAGAAATTTAATTAATTAATAATCTTCATTGTCACAAGTAGGTTTACATTAACACTGCAATGAAGTTACTGTGAAAATCCCCTAGTCGCCACATTCTGGCGCCTGTTTGGGTACACAGAGTGAATGTCCAATTCACCTAACAAGCACGTCTTTCAGGACTTGTGAGAGGAAACCGGAGCACCCGGAGGAAACGCACGCAGACTCGGGGAGAACGTGCAGACTCCGCACAGACGGTGACCCAAGCTGGGAATCGAACCCGGGACTCTGGTGCGATGAAGCAACAGTGCTACCTTGCCGCCCGGCAAAGTGGACATCAGCAACTCACCCCCTCGAAAGCCCTGGTTGGGGGGGGGGGGGGGGGGGGGGGGCTGCTGGAGACCAAGTACTCTTTCTCGGCCGACATCAATAGATTTTTGTTGAAGGGGATAAGGACCAAAAGTGGGGTGGGGGGGGGGGGGGGGGTGCATTTAGTTGATGTACGAATCAGCCATAATTATTTGGCAAAACAGGTTGGAGGGGCTGAATGGGCTGCTGTCCTTCCTATGTCACCGTGGCTTTCAAATCAATCCATTGTTTGCAAAGAGGTCTGAAATGAATCTGACAGACAAGACGACTTTATGTGAAAAGGTATTACACAAAGGCAAATCTATAAATGCATTAAAAATCCATCTACCGTTCTCTAGTCCAAGCACTTAATGGGTGCAGATCCTTTTGTAAACTGTGAACATTTATTACCTGGACAATTATCTTGACATCATTTGCAAATTATATACTATTACTGAAAGTACTCTTGTCCACATTGCCAATGCCATTTTAGGATCATAATGGATCTTAAGCTTCTGTACGTTCCAGTGGGTTTGCGCCTTGCCTCTGAGATAGGAGCTCTGGGATTATCAGAAGCCCCCTTCTGACTGAGCATGCCTTCCTTTTAAGGGCCGGTCCCCTCACCAGGCCTTCGCTCGCCTCGCCACCCTGAGCCGCTGGTCCCTGGCACCTCACTGCTGTACCTCTTCCGGCCACTGCAGCGCTGTTGCTGGAGGGAGCGATGAGCTGCCAGCCAATCGCTCAGGCCGGACTCCCGACCGACCGACCGAGGGGCAGAAAGCCCGCCTTGTGCCAATCAATGCTGGGTGCAGCCCCCGCCATCTTAAACATTCAGGCCAATGAGCTCACCCGGGTTGTCAAGGTCAGTGAAGCCACCTTCAAAAGATGTGCTCAACGTAATCAGGACTCAGGCCCAACAGTCAGTGACTCCACCTCAACCACATACAGGAACCAAAACCCATCTCTCACTGCTTCCAGATCATTCCGGCTATTCGGCTATGGCAGCCACATCAGCCAAGCATATTGCAGCACCAATCACTGGCACTCCCCTTCGCCCACACCACCCCCCTCTCCCCCTCCCCTCTCCCCCCTCCCCATCCCTCCTCCCCCGCCCCGCCCCCTCCCCCGCACCTCCTCCCCCCCGACCCTGCCACCCGACCCCCTCCCCCTGCCCTTCCACCCCCCGCCCCTCCCCCGCCCCCTCCCCGCCTCTCCTCCCCCCACTCCCCCACCCCTCCTCCCCCGCCCCCTCCCCACCCCCCTCCCCCCGCCCTCTCCCCTCCTCCCCCCCCACTCCCCCACCCCTCCTCCCCGCCCCCTCCCCGCCCCTCCTCCCCCTGCCCCCACCCCCCTCCCCCCACCCCCCCCCCCCCCCCCCCCTTCCCCGCCCCCAATGTTTAGGGCTCCCAGCAAGTTTTAGGAGAAAAGAAAATGATTCCTGCAGCCCAAAACAGCTTTGATCCAATCTAAGATTAGGATAAATAATCAGCACAACATCGCGGGCCGAAGGGCCTGTACTGAGCTTTACTGTTCTATATTCGATGTCCCTTTATAGAAGATACACCAGCATTGAAGGCAGTCCAGAGAAGGTTCACTCGGTTGACCCCGGGTACGGGGGGATTTTCTTATGAGGAGAGGTTGAGTAGGTCGGGGCCAGTGCTCATTGGAGTTTAGACGAATGAGAGGCGACCTTATTGAGACATATCGGATTCTCAGGGGGTTTGACAGGGTGGATGCTGAGAGGTTGTTCCCCCCTGTGGGAGAGTCTGGGACAGAGGGCAGAATCTCAGAGTGAGGGGGTCACCCATTTCAGACAGAGATGAGGAGGAATTTCTTCTCTCAGAGGGGAGTGAATCTGTGGAATTCTTTACCGCAGAGAGCTGTAGAGACCGGGTCGCTAAGTGTGTTCGAGGCTGAGAGAGATTTTTAATCAGTGAGGGAATCGAGGGTTATGGGGATAAGGGGGAAAGTGGAGTTGAGGATTGTCACATCGGATCGGTGTTGTGGTGAGGCTAAGATGCCAAACACCAACCTGCCCTATTTGAATAACCAGTCTAATTTATAATTGACTCCGGGTCTCGAGTGTGGGAATTACAAGCGGGCCGCGATTCGACAACGAGCCCCATTGTCCTCCAAACTCCAGGGAGCCTTCCCATTTCGCGCATCAGTGAACAGCTCGGAAAATACATTGTTGTCAGGAAAAGCAATTTTGGTTTGGAGAATAGAAGAACTGGCCGTGTACTTTGGCAGTCAATTAAACCCTGCTGGGGTGGCCCGTGGGTGCATTTTGACATGGCAATTGGCTGGCCCACTCTGCAGGGTGCTGATAAGAGGCTGTGCATTAGGCTGCAAGGTGATTCACTCATTCCAGCGCGCAAGTGTTCGCGAAGACGTAGCATCACCATGGATACGACATACTTCCCCGTCCCTCCGCTGGCATTAACACGCGTGTAAGGTGATTGCTGACACGCCAAACTAAAAAGGTTAATCATCGTTAGAACAGGTTAATCATTACAAAAGGTACGAATGACTTATTAAACCTTGAGTCCAAGTGTTAAGAGGAAGAGTCACTGCCCTTTCAAAGTAATTAAGTGTGCGTTTTTTTTTTTGTTTGCGTTCACTCGCAGGATGTGGTAATCGCTGACATGGTCAGCAATTAGTGCCCATCCCTAATTGCCCCCTGGAGGTGGTGGGTGAGCCACCTTCTTGAGCCGCTGCTACATATGGTGTAGGTACACCCACAGTGCTGTTAGGGAGGGCGTTCCGGGATTTGGATCTCACTTTGTCGGAATCGCGGATATCGGGGAATCGTTACGGCGCAGAAGGAGGCCTTTCGGCCCATCGTCTCCACACCGGCCCTCCAAACGAGCATCGTGACGTAGTGCCGTTCCCCAACCTTCTCCCCGCACTCCTGCACATTGTTTCCATTCAAAGGATCATCTAATGCCCTCTGGAAAGCCTTGATTGAACCTGCCTCGGGCCTAACTATCTTCAGCTGCTTCATCAATGGCCTTCCCTCCTTAATAAGGTCAGAAATTGGGGACGTTTGCGGATGATTGCACAATGTTCAGCACCATTTGCGACTCCTCAGATAATGAAGCAGTCCGTGTCCAAATGCAGCAAGACCTGTGATGTACCATCAATTGAACGTGAGACGAGTTGCTGTACAAAAGTTAGGCTTTAATCAGCTAGATGTTAGCCCTGCGGTCGACTACAGTAAATGGACGACCGCCGGGCGTACTGGGTATTTAGACCACGCCCTGGAGGCGGGGTTAGCTCAGCCTCTCGACCAATCGGGGAGCCGTCACATGACCGGTCTCAACCAATCGGTCGAGAGGCACATGACCGACCAGGGCCAATGGTAAGCCGGTGTTCTGCACCAATGACAGGCAGATATGTTAATCATACCACCACAACCTGGACAATATCCAGGCTTGGGGTTGACAAGTGGCAAGCTACATTCACGCCACACAAATACCAGTCAATGACCATCTCCTATAAGAGAGAATCTAAACATTGCTCCTTGATAAATAAATAAAATTGTTGCATCCCCCTCTATCAGCATCCTGGGGGTCACCATTGATCAGACGCTGAACTGGGCTATCCATATAAATACTGCGGCTACAAGAGGCTGGGAATCCTGTGGAGAGTAACTCCCCCCCCTGACTCCCCAAAGCCTGCCCACCATCTACAAGGCACAAGTCAGGAGTGTGATGGACTCTCCACTTGTCTGGGTGAGCGCAGCTCCAACAACACTCAACAAGCTCGACACCATCCAGGATGAAGCCGCCCCCGCTCGATTGACACCCCATCCACACCTTCAACACTCACTCCCTCCACCACCGGCGCACAGTGGCAGCCGTGTGTACCGTCTACAAGATGCACTGCAGCAACTCACCAAGGCTCCTTCGGCAGCACCTTCCAAACCCACGACCTCTACCATCTGGAAGGACAAGAGCAGCAGATACCTGGGAACCCCACCACCTGGAGGTTCCCCTCCAACCACTCACCACCCTGACTGGGAAATATATCGGCCGTTCCTTCACTGTCGCTGGGTCAAAATCCTGGAACTCCCTCCCTAACAGCACTGTGGGTGCACCTACAGCGCATGGACTGTAGCGGGTTCAAGAAGGCGGCTCACCATTACCCTCTCGAGAGGGAATCAGGGATGGGGAGTAAATGCTGGACCCGGCCAGCGACTCCCACATCCCGTGAAAGATTAAAAAGAAAAGAGCGGAGGAGCCAGACTCCCATCGGAAAGGCTACAGTCCTGAACAACCTCGACTGCATTCATATAGCACCTATCACACAGCAAAACCTTCCAAGCCGCTTTGCAGGAGTGTCAACCGACAAAATGTGACACAGAGTCATATATTGGGGCAGGTGACCAAAATCTGGTCAAAAGAGGCAACGGGGAGGGTTCTGGGGGCGAATTAGCTAACTGGTTGAAGGCACGAACAGCGATGGTGGGGCAGAGGAGATGTGAAGGGGTCAGAATTTGGAGGGGGCAGGGGCGGACACAGGTCCCGCAAGACTGCAGCCCCGGTATTGGACCAGGGCGTCACCCTCGACGATGGACAGTTGGGTTTGAACCTCTGCTTTCTGTGACTTAGGCAGCCATTCCTTTCTGAAATCTGCGCCCACCAAGGTCTGACCTAGGGGAATCACCACCCCTGCTCCTCTTTCCTTTTGAGCACTGCCACACCAGCCTGCCGACGCCTTCACCTCCTGAGCAGAACCGCTACAGCTTTGTCAATTATACTTGAATGTTTTGTTTACAGAGAGGCCCAATTTTAGCACTTGCGTTAATGAAAACACGGGTCCATAATTAGCGGATTAGAAGCTCGGAGTCCCTTCTGTTGGGTATTAATTAGAACAATTAAACACAGAGAGGAAGCCTGAGTGTGACAGACTTAATAAAGGATTCCTTAAAGGGCCCACTCAGAATCTCATTAGTGAGACAGTGCAGACGCATGGAGCCCATTGCAAAGAAACCGAAGGAGTAAAAAAGGAAAGCGTCCAATTGAATTTATCAACCCCAAAAATTCCAACACTCAGTCAACAAACATTGTCCGTCACGAAGTGGGGCCTTCCCATTTAATCTCCAGGAACTTCCCATATCTGTTCCTATGTTTTATGCTCTTATCGTCCATCGATCCACATCTTGAATATGCTGAGTGACAGAACATTTGCAACTCCCTGGGGCGGAGAGTCCAAAGATTCGCACCCAATGTATGAAAGGCGGCACAGCGGTTAGCACTGCTGCCTCACAGCGCCAGGGACCCGGGTTCGATTCCGGCCTCGGGTGACTGTGTGGAGTTTGCACGTTCACCCCGTGTCTGCGCGGGTTTCCTCCGGGTGCTCCGGTTTCCTGCCACAGTGCAAAGATGTGCAGGTTAGTTGGGGTTGAAGGATGGGGGGGGAAAACAGGCCTAGGTAGGATGTCCTTTCAGAGGGCCGGTGTAGGCTCGATGGGCCGAATGACCTCCTTCTGCACTGCAGGGTTCTGTGGTTCCAAGGTTCTACATAAATTGCTAGGCCCAGCATTTAATGTCCATCCCTAATTGCCCCCTGAGAAGGTGATGGTGAGCTGCCTTCTTGAACCCCCTCTTGGTAATGTCTCGCTGGGCTATTTCAGAGGGGGGCATTTAAGAGTGAACCACATTTGCTGTGGGTCTGGAGTCACATGTAGGCCAGACCGGGTAAAGATGGCAGATTTCTTTCCCAAATGGGGGCATAAGTGAACCAGATGGGTTTTTAACAACAATCAGCAACGGTTTCAATGGTTTAAATTCCACCATCCGCTGTGATAGGTTTCAAACCCGGTTTCCCAGAGCATTGCTCGTGGTCTCTGGATTACTCGCCCAGTAACCAGAGGAGCTTCTAAATGACACGACACGGTGGCACAGTGGTTAGCACTGTTGCTTCACAGCGCCAGGGACAGGGATTCGATTCCCGGCTTGGGTCACTGTCTGTGCGGAGTCTGCACGTTCTCCCCGTGTCTGCGTGGGTTTCCTCCGGGTGCTCCGGTTTCCTCCCACAGTCCAAAGATGTACTGTTGTGGGAATTGAACATTCTGAATTCTCCCTCTGTCTATCCAACAGGTCTCTCTCTGTCTCTCCACATCATCGAACAGGCGCCGGAGTGTGGCGACTCGGGGTTTTTCACAGTAACTTAATTGAAGTGCTTTTTTGTTATATTTAGAGTACCCAATTCATTTTTTCCAATTAAGGGGCAATTTAACGTGGCCAATCCACCTACCCTGCACATCTTTGGGTTGTGGGGGCGAAACCCACGCAGACACGGGGGAGAATGTGCAAACTCCACACAGACACTGACCCAGAGCCGGGATCGAACCTGGGACCTCGGCGCCGTGAGGCTGCAGGGCCAACCCACTGTGCCACCCATTTTTAAAATTTTATTACCATTTTCTGAGTTACAAAGCTGGGGCTCAGAGTGAACCCCTCAGGGTGAACCCCTAACCCAGCTCCTTGCCTGCTCCAAAAACCAATTCAAATTCAAATTGAATCCAATTCATGGTGCCCGCAAGAGGGACATACCAGGTCTGAACCAAAAGTCAGAGCAGATACTACATTTGATCTGAGCCAAAAGGCCAAGAAACGATGCAGTGTTAATGAAAGCCTGCTTGTGACACTGATAAATATTATTATTAATCAGTGAGGTTTCCATTACGGAGATTAGTTTTCTATTCCCGATCTAGTAACTAGCTGCCATGTTGAGATTCAAATTCATGCCCTTCATGCCTAGATCACTGACCCAGTGACATGACCATGATACCACCCTCTCAATACAACTCCCATTTCCTTTTTCTCTGTGTATCTTCACACACACACACTGCTTTTCCCTCTGGGGAATAGTAGGGGAAGTGAGAGTATTCCCGAGCTGATTATCAGCCGTTTGAACCGTGTTATATTCAGTCCATTTTGTGGCCAGTGTTGCACCCAAACCCGGAGATTCGGGTCCAGAGGTGGGGCCACTTACCCACTGCGCCACAAGAACTCCTCCTCACAGCCTGAAAGTGTCATATAAATGGCAGGAAAAGTCTTTGCTTTTCACAGGGGCTTTTCCCAGTAACTTCATTGAAGCTGACTTGTGACAATAAGCGATTATTATTATTACTTACGGATCGTTACGGCTGGTTTAGCTCACCGGGCTAAATTGCTGGCTTTTAAAGCAGACCAAGCAGGCCAGCAGCACGGTTCGATTCCCGTACCAGCCTCCCCGGACAGGTGCCGGAATGTGGTGACTAGGGGCTTTTCAGAGTAACTGCATTGAAGCCTACTCGTGACAATAAGCAATTTTAATTTTCATTTCATATTAGTGAGTTGGACACGCCCACCGCTTACTGCAAAGCCTGCCCGTCCTTGAACCTTACATTTCTGGGCAAGGCTCAGCCCACTCGTTCCTCCTGTCTCATGGGTCTGTCTTCCCTCTGGCCTCTGAAGCCCACGGTCAGGCCCGAATGGGCGTCAGAAGCCTGCAATGCGTGGGGGAGGTTGCTGTCGCACGTGGCTATTTTCCCCCAAAGTAGGCCAACTCATGGACAAGAGGCCAGGCTTCAGGGCTCTCAAAGCTGAAGGGCCAGTAGACGATCCCCAGCTAGGAGCAGGATGCCGTGACAGAGAAGTGAGGAAGATGATAAATGGAGATTCCGTCTCCCCACCCTAGTTAGTTGCGACCAGTGAAGGGGAGGGGGGCGAGGGGAGCTTCCAATCCCAGTCAGGGTGGGCCTCTATACCCTAGAGCGCCTGTCCAACCGTCCGCTCCTTTCTGCCTAGCTCCCCGCCCTCCCCACCTGCCCAAATCTGACCTACCGGCAGCGAAACCGCCCCTTACCGTGCACGCAGTGACCTATATAGGGATAGCAACAGGAAAATACCAGCACTAGGCCTCTCGACAGCAGGCCACGGTGAGTTGAATAGGATGTACCCGGCCTTGAGAACACGTGGTCCTGCCTCCTGACACCACACACACACACGCCCCCCCCTCCCGTCACTTCCCAACCAATCCCACCTCCGGGATTGATCAGCACGGGCTGGAGGGGAGCATCCAACACATTGGTCCATGGCACTAATTCTGCCGCTAACCATGGCTGAAAAAACCCACTCCGTATTTCGCACGCAGGCCCCACTTTATTTACAGGTCTCCCCCTGGGGATCTACAGACGCCAGTTTGGGGCGGGTGGGACTAACTGGTGGTCACCATGATGGGCCAACAGCTTGTGGTGAATGTATAACCTATAAACCCACACTGTATATCACTGTGCCCCTGTGGGCACTGTCTGTGAGCCGTTGCGCGGCTCTGCCCACAGGGGGAGATGAGGAGCATGTACAGGGCTCCGCCCTTGGCTCCGCCCATGACTCCGCCCACAACCGGAAGTATAAAGTGCTGCAGTCTTGCGAGCCTGCCTTCAGTTCAGCTAGTCGCAGGCAGGCTCAGTTGTAAGTCGATTAAAGCCACAGTTTACTTCAACTCGTGTCTCAGGGTGAATTGATGGTCGCATCAGAGCTCCTTCACCGCTGCAACACACGGTGCCCCGATCGAAGTCAAACTCAATGCCCATCTGGGAATCCCTCTGTGCTGGGAACTGCTGCAAGATCAAGCTGAGCCGTAACAACGACAAATGTGGATTTGACGGCGCTGATTGGCACTTGGTGCTACCTTCACCATCGGCGAGGGCATTAAACCTGACCAAGTGAAGTTCTCAGCCGTGGGGGTGATGTCAGAGCCACGGCGCTGTAAGAGAGCTGTGGTAAGTGCTTAATTACTTGGCTAGATTCAAGCCGAGCTTCTCGACACCAGCTCTCTCTCGAAGGGGGCAGCACTCTCAGAGACAATGGCGCCATTTTATTTTTTCACAGGGAATGCTGCTCAATTCAGAACTTTGGAAGTGTGGTCCTTGTTCGAGGACCATGTGCACAGCAAGCTCCCATAAACAGCTGTGTGGCAAACAGGCAGATGACCGGTCGTTCACTTTTTAGGTTGCCGATTGAGGGGGGGGGGGGGAGATTGAGCAGGACTCTTTGAAAGAGCACCCTGGGATCCTTTTGCATCGATACATGCCTCATCTGAGACACAACACCTCTGACAGCAGAGCACTCCCTCGGTACCGGGCTGAGAGTGACAGCCTCGATTTTGATGCTCAACTAGGCCTCGGATGGGGGGGTCGGGGGGGGGGGGGGGGGGGGGAAGGTGCGGACTGGTAGTGGTGTCCACCCTGAGAATCCGGGAGCAGTTCCTTGTCTCTGCTGTCCCCTATCTGCAATAATCACCTGTTTTTGCCAGCGGGTTTGGACTCGACGTTTAGGTCCTGGAAGGGGAAGGGTTTGGAGAGGTTTGGGGACTTGTTTGTGGAGGGAAGGTTTGCCAACTTTAAGGAGCTGTCGGAGAAATTCCAACTCCCTGGTTCCAATCTGTTTAGATACTTGCAGTTTCGTGACTTTTCCGCATGGCATTTCCCTCTTTCCCGTTGACACCACCCTCCTCCCTGTTGAAGAGGATTTTGCCTTTGGTCGGGTCTGGTGGGGGGATTATTTTGGGCAGAAACGGCCAGATCCTATCAACGGAGTCGGCTCCGTTGGATGAGGTAAAGGTGAAATGGGAGGGTGAATTGGGTCCTATTCTGGATGAGAAGGTGTGGAGTGAGGCTCTTCACAGGGTCAGCTCCACCTCCTCTTGCTCTCGGCTTAGTCTAATCCAGTTCAAGGTGGTGCACAGGGTTCATCTGACCAGGGCGAGGATGAGTGGATTTTTCTCTGGGGTGGGGGACAGGAATGAGCCTTGTTCTCTGGGGGCCGGCTAACCACACTCATATGTTCTGGTCTTGTCCCAAGTTAGTATGTTTTTGGGTCTCTTCTTCAACACTATGTCACAGCTACTTAATGTCGATCTGGAGCCATGTCCGCTGGCGGCCATTTTCAGGGTCTTGGACTCACTGGTGCTGAGGTCGGGGGTGAAGGTGGATGTCCTCGCATTTGCCTCGTTAATAACCAGAGCCAAGTTCTGATTGGGTGGAAGATCTCCGACTCCGCCCAGTGCCTCGGCTTGGCTGGGTGACCTCACGTCGTTCTTACATTTGGAGAAGGTCAAGTTCACCATTAGGGGGCGGTAGAAGGGTTCTACCTAAAATGGCAGCCATTCAGTTCCCTTTTTAAAGAGTTAGTCACCGTCAGTTGTGAAGGGGTTTAGTTTAATTTTGGGGGGGGGGTTATGTTAATTGGGGTTCTTGATTGTTTACTTTGTTCTTTTTGCATCATAACTGTTTTATATTATTTTGTTCATAATGAAAAATATTCTTTTTTATTAACAGAGAGGGAAGGCTTGAACCCAGCACCTCACAACACAGAGACAAGAGTTAAACCACGTCAGGGGAATTTAATGGAAGCATTAATGGAGGAATAAGCTGATAGAATCGTGACATTCTAGAAAAGCAATTTCGAGTTTCAGTCGATGACTCTCCAAGATCAGAGGATTCACTCCTGCCAAAATATAGTGATTGGTGCTGGGCTATTACCTCCTCAAGCCTCTCACTGACTATGATAAGACATGCAGGGGCAGCACCGTGGTTAGCACTGCTGCCTCACAGCACCAGGGACCTGAGTTCCATTCCGATCTTAAGTGACTGTGGAGTTTGCATGTTCTCCCCGTGTCTTTTATTTGAATAAATTTGGGATGCTCAATAATTTTTTTTTTCCAATTATGGGGCAATTTAGTGTGGCCAATCTACCTAATCTGCACATCTTTGGGTTGTGGGGGTGAGACCCGCGCAAACACGGGGAGAATGTGCAAACTCCACACGGGCAGTGACCCGGGGCCAGGATGAAACCCGGGTCCTCAGCGGCGTGAGGCAGCAGTGCTAACCACTGCGCCGCCGTGACGCCCTTTCTCCCTGCGTCTGCATGGGTTTCCTCCGGGTGCTCCCACAGTTCAAAGATGTGCAGGTTAGGTGGATTGGCCGTGCTAAATTGCCCGTTAGTGTCCAAAGATGTGCAGACTAAGGTGGCGTTGCGGGGACAGGGGGGGGGGCGGAGTGGGCCTAGGTGGGGTGCTCTTTCCGAGGTGCGGTGCAGACCGGATAGGCCGAATGGCCTCCTTCTGCACTGTAGGGATTCGATGATTGCGTGATGTGGTGATATGAGTGGGAGCACTGCCATTGGTGCAGAGCATTGGTTCCCCATTGGCTCTGGCTGGTCATGTGCCTCTCGTCTGATTGGCTGGGACTAGTCATGTGACTGCTCACCAACTGGTTGAGAGGCAAGTAGACCCCGCCTCCAGGGCGGGGTATAAGTACCCAGGTTTCCCGGCGCTCGGCCTTTCTCTGTAGTCGACCACCGGGCTAACAACTAGCTGATTAAAGCCACAGTTTGGATCTTCATCGTGTCTCGCGTCCAATTGATGGTACATCACGTGACAGAAAAGGGATTTTCGTAGATTTTCTAGTCCTGTGTGTGGTTCATCCTTGGCTATTTAGCTCACTGGGCTAAATCGCTGGTTTCCAAGGCAGGCCAGTAGCACGGTTCAATTCCCGTACCAGCCTCCCCAAACAGGCGCCGGAATGTGGCGACTAGGGGCTTTTCACAGTAACTTCATTGAAGCCTACTCGTGACAATAAGCAATTTTCATTTCATTTCATTTTTCATTCATCTCCTGAAGAACCAAGATACAAGTTGCTTTATATTCAACAAGAGCTTTCATTATTATCCTTTACAGATAAAAATTGGATGCACTTAAGAGCATCTGTGAGGAGAAAGCAGAACAGTGGGATTAGCAAAAAAGCCAACACAACAGCTGCTTGAATTGACTTTGTGCTTCTAACATCTAAAACACAGACAGATTTTTAATCAGTGAGGGAATCGAGGGCCACAGGGATAAGGCGGGAGAGTGGAGGTGAGGATTATCACATCAGATCAGTCAATGATCTTATTTTAAAAAATACATTTCGAGTACCCAATTCATTTTTTCCAATTAAGGGGCAATTTAGCGTGGCCAATCCACCTACCCTGCACATCTGTGGGTTGTGGGGGTGAAAGCCACGCAAACAGGGGGAGAATATTGGGCAGCACGGTGGCGCACTGGGTTAGCTCTGTGGCCTCTGGGCACCGAGGTCCCAGGATCGATTCTGGGTCACTGTCTGTGTGGAGTCTGCACGTTCTCCCCGTGTGTCCGTGCGTTTCCTCCGGGTACTCCGGTTTCCTCCCACAGTCCAAAGATGTGCAGGTTAGGTGGATTGGCCGTGCTAAATTGCCCCTTAGTGTCCAAAATTGCCCTTAGTGTTGGGTGGGGTTACTGGGTTATGGGGATAGGGTGGAGGTGTTGACCTTGGGTAGGGTGCTCTTTCCAAGAGCCGGTGCAGACTCGATGGGCCGAATGGCCTCCTTCTGCACTGTAAATTCTATGTTCTAATTGGAAAATATGAATTAGGTACTCAAAATTTTAAAAAACAACACGGGGAGAATGTGCAAACTCCACACTGTGGCCCGTGGCCGGGATCGAACCTGGGAACTCAGCGTCGTGAGGCAGCAGGGTTAACCCACTGTGCCACCGTGCTGCCTCAGTCTTGATCTCATTGACTGGCGGAGCAGATTCAATGGGCCGAATGGCCTGCTCCTGCGTTTTAGGGTCTCCTGGTAAAATGTCCCAAGGCACTTCACATGAGAGTAATCAAACGAAAGGAAGAAATCGAGGCAAATGCGGTGTAGTCAGGTTGGATGACCAGAAGCTCGGTCAAAGAGGTGTTGCAGAGCTGTGAGATGCAGAGGGATCTGGGTGTCCTAGTGCGTGAATTATAAAAGGCGAGGGTGCATTATGGCAATTAATTAGGAAAGATAATAGAATGTTCTCCTTTTATTGTGACAGGAATTGATTGCAAGAAGTGGGGAGATTTTGCTTCACCCGGGAATCGGACCTGGCACCCTGGTGCTGTGAGGCAGCAATGCTAACCACTGTGCTACCGTGCCGCCCTCTGCTACGTGCCACCCTATTGTGTACAGTATTGGTGCCCTTATTTAAGGAAGGATATAACTGTGTTGGAAGCCGTTCAGAGAAGGTTCACCAGGCTAACATTTGGAATGGACGACTTGTCTTATGAGGAAAAGTTGCAGAGGTTCGGTTTGTGTCCGCTAAGGTTTGCGTAAGAGGTGACTCGCTTGAAACTTGAGATCCTGAGGAGTACTGACACGCTGGATGTGTGAGAATCTAGAACTCAGGGTCACGGTTGAAAAATAAAGGGTCGCTCATTTAAGACGGACAGGGGGAGAAATCTTTTGAGAGGGTGTGGTGAATGTGTAACCACTATAAATTCACACTGTACATTACTGTGCTCCATCTGTGAGCTGTTGCGCGGCTCTGCCCACAGGGGGCGATGAGGAGCATGTACAGGGCTCCGCCCCCAGCAGGAGGTATAAGTGCTGCGGTCCTGCGAGTCCGTCCTCAGTTCAGCATAGTCGCAGGCAGGCTCCGTTGTAAGCCAATTAAAGTTTACATCAACTCGTGTCTCAGAGTGAATTGATGGTCGCATCAGAGGATCACCAGAATCTAAAACTCTCTTCCTCAAAAGGCAATGGAAGAGGAGTCTATGAATATGTTTAAGGCAAAGCGGGATAGATTCTTGATTAACACAGGGGGGTTGGAAGGTTATTGGGGGGGGGGGGGGAGATGAGCGGGAAAATGGGGTTGAGGTCACAATTAGATCAGCCCTGATCTTATCGAATGGCAGAGCGGGTTCGAGGGGCCGAGTGGCCTACTCCTGCTCCTATTTCGTATGTCCATAGGAATGTTTTAAGGAATGCATTAGAGGGCGAGATCGAGAGGTGGAGAGGGTTATAGGCGGAATCCGAGAGCTGAAGGGCCCCAGGCAACTCCAAGAAGGGTGGAGCATTGGAAATCGGAGGATGCTCAAGGGGCCGGTATGAGAGGAGTGCAGAGATCACAGAGGGGGCTGGAGGAGATTACGGAGATAGGGAGGGAGCGAGTCCGTGGATGGATTTGAAAAACTAGGCGAGAATCTTAAAGCAGCAGCTCTGCTTGACTGGGAGCTATTGTAGGGCGGTGGTCAGCGGGGAGGGGGGGGGGGGGGGGGGTGCTGGGTGAACGGGACGTGGTGCCAATTAGGGCAGCAGAGTTTTGGATGGCCTCAAGTTTCAAACTCTCATGCTTGTTTTGAAATCCTTCCATGGCCTCGCTTCCCCCCCCCCCCCCCCCCCCCCCCATCTCCGTCACCCCCTCCGGCTCCGCAACCCTCCGAGATCTCGGCACTCCTCCAACTCTGCCCCTCTTTGGCAATCTCTCATTTTCCTCGTTCCGTTACTGGCTGCGCTGCCTGCCGCCTGGAATTCGCTCTGTACTTCCTGGACCATCCCTCTGCCGCTCTTTAAGACAGTCACCCACCTCGTGGGGCAAACATTTGCAAGGCACGTCTCGCTCGGGGCCAAGCCTTTTGTTTGAAAACGCTCCCGTGAAACGCCTTGGGTCACTTCGCCAGGCGAGAGGCACCACGTAAATGCCAGTGGTTGTTGTACGGTCCACTGTTGCATCGTAGGGCGAGCGGGGGAGGGGGTGGGCTTTAGGCACAGCAAGATCCCAGAAGCAGCAGCCTGATCACGGCCAGATTATATCCCTTAGAAATGAGGGATCATGGGCAGCACGGTGGCGCAGTGGGTTAGCCCTGCAGCCTCACGGCGCCGAGGTCTCAGGTTCAATCCCGGCTCTGGGTCACTGTCCGTGTGGAGTTTGCACATTCTCCCCGTGTCTGCGTGGGTTTCGCCCCCACAACCCAAAGATGTGCAGGCTAGGTGGATTGGCCACGCTAAATTGCCCTTAATTGGAAAAAACGAATTGGGTACTCTAGATTTTAAAATTATACTTAATTAATGAGAACATTTTAAGAAAAAAAAAGGGTCAACACAGGCGAGGGAGTGCCAGCCTGCGGAATATTGCCACGGGAATCTCTTACCTCGATCTGACGGGATGTTGTCCACCCCTAAGCAACCTCTGCATCAGCTGCGTGAAAGCATCAAGAAGTGTTAATGTGCGGGTCAAATATTGTCCCCAAATGTCATTAACCAGGACACTGCTCATAAAGTGACAATGCAACAATAGCTTATAAACCCACACCTAGTGCTGTGCACAATCCATTCACACATGCTCAATTACTCACAGTCACATGAACCTGTTACACATTCTGTGAATCTCGTGAAGACACCATGGGATAATAAAACGAAAATGTCTAACCGACATCATAATATTGAATGAGAGAAAAAGCTATTAGTGGCATCGCACTGATAGAGATGACCCATTTGTCATGGAGAAATGACTCAGAGATGGCAAGTCACCGTGGGGAGTAACAGGACACAATATTCTTACATTTGTTTTTTTAATATATAAATTTAAAGTACCCAATTATTTTTTTATTCCCAATTAAGGGGCAATTTAGCGTGGCCAATCCACCTGTCCTGCACATCTTTTGGGCTGTGGGGGTTAAACCCACGCAGACACGGGGGACAATGTGCAAACTCCACACGGACAATGACCCAGGGCCGGGATTCGAACCCGGGTCCTCAGCGCCGCAGTCCCAGTGCTAACCACTGTGCCACATGCCGCCATTCCTACATTTGTTCTTGCGATTTGAGCATCGCGTTCAAGGCCAGCATTGATTGCCCATCCTAATTGCCCTTTGGGACGTTGGTGACGAGTTTGTGGCCTGGTGAAGTGGCCAGCCATGGAGCTTTTCCGTAGCAGTTTGATACAACTGAGTGGCTTGTCAGAGGGCAGTTCTTGGGGATGTGGGTGTCGCTGGGCATGACCAGCATTTGTTGCCTGTCCCTAATTGCCCCTTAAACTGAGTGCCTCGCTCGGCCACTTCAGAGGGACAGTTTAGAGTCGACCACATTGGCGTGGGTTCTGGAGTCACGTGTAGGCCGTACCGGGTAAGGACGGCAGATTTCCTTCCCTAAAGGGGACATTAGCGAACCAGATGGGTTTTTCCCACAATCCAGTGGTTCCATGATCATTTGTTTATTTACTCATGGGATGTGGGCGTTGCTGGCTAGGCTCAACGTTTCTTTCCCATCCCTAATTGCCCCTTGAGAAGGTGATGGTGAGCCGCTTGAACCGCTGCAGTCCATGTGGTGTAGGTACACCCACGGTGCTGTTAGGGGCAGAGGTCAAAGATTGTGACCCAGCGACAGTGAAGGAACGGCCGATATATTTCCAAGTCGGGATGGTGAGCGGGCTCGGAGGGCAATTTGCCCCATGTGTCCGCTGCCCTTGTCCTTCAGGGTGGAGGAAGCTGCAAGTTTGAATGAAGCTAACGTTTTATCCACATTTATTCATTGAATATAAATTGGCTCCAGTTGCCAAGGTCACGTTTGAACCCGTACCCCCCCCAGAGCCTCCCCCCCCAAGAGCCTTATCTGGCCTCTGGATAACTTTTAAAGTAACATTACCATCACGGACTTAACTTCAAGCAAGACAAGCTTCTGAATTCTCAACCTCTCCCACCCGCTGGAGCCTAGCTGAGTAAAACGTTTGCGAAATAATCAAGGCCATTCTTCGACCTCCCATTCCCCAGGTGAACAGCCTCGGGAATCCCACAGCTCCGGACAATCCGCAGAGTGCTCGGCCTGCCGTCCTCACACTTACCGTTTGATTGGGAACAAGGGCAGTGGTTGAGGAAAATCACCTGCAGCGAGGCCACAATAGCAGGAAAATGTTCACCGCGGGACGTTAATCAAACGTGGCCTTGCCAGCCTTTAGTCGCAGAGGGCTGGGCTTCCCACTTCACCATACAGCACGGAAAGGAAAGTGTCGTCGCTACCCCAATCTGTAACTTTGTCTTTCGCTGTCATCGGCTCTCCAGGGGTTGCCCCCCCTCCTCCCTTCCCCTCCCCGTATTAGGATCGGAGGCTGACACCCACATCATCACCTCAGGAGAATCTTGGGTCCCCCCCCCCCAGGCTGGGACACGGGAGGAGGCCCTGCGGAGGGTGAATGCGTCCTCGTCGCGTGCGAGGCTCGGTCCTATTCAGTTTAAAGTAGGCCAGAGAGCACAGGTGACGGTGTCGAGGCTGAGTTGGTTCTTTGAGGACAGGTGTGGACGGTGGGCGGGGGGAGGTGCGCGGATCACGTCCACGTGCTTTGTGCTTATCCGAAATTGAAGGGGGTCTTGGCGGGGGTCTGCCGATGTAATGTCCGAGGTGCTGGGGGGGGGGGGGGGGGGGGGGGGGTGAAGGTGGTCCCGAGTCCAGAGGTGGCGATATTCGGGCTGTCGGAAGACCCGGGAATCCAGGGGGCGAGAGAGAGGTCTTGGCCTTTGCCTCCCTGATAGCCTGGAGACGGATTTTGCTCAGGGGGCTGGTGGGGGGGGGGGGGGGGGGGGGGGGGGTTGACTCAAAGCTGCCCCTGCTTTCATTTATTCCGTTTGTTGTTTGTTAATGCAAATGGCTGAGCAAAATATCTATTTTTTTTAAATGGCGTGCTGGCGTGCGCCACCACGCTGGCCACTGACTACGGTGGCAGATTTGCCACAGCCAAAGACCAAAACCCACGGCGTCACGCGACAACTTCATGTGTGGCACCTGTGGCAGAACCTGCCTTCCGAGGTCTGGCCCTCTTCAGCCATCAGCAATGATGCAGATGAAGACCCACCCCCCCCCCCCCCCCCCCCCCCCCCCACTCCCCAATGCCTCCATCCCCAGATCAATGGTGTGTGTCCTTCACCTCTCGTTGATGACCAACAAAGATGTCGCTGTTGGAAAATTAAACCACGGTGGGATGGGATTAGGGATCCAATCCCAATACACGGAACCTCCCGGAACCCTCTTCCAGCCGGCACGCTGGAGTTAAACCTCGTCTCCATGGGAAGAATGACAAATCTGAGCGGCCAACCAAGATTCATGATGGACGCTGTTTACGGGATCAGAACACACAGTCCCAGTGGGAGCTCTGTACCCACACCGCTGTGCCAAGTCTGCCAGCACGCATACCGATTACTCCACCAGGCTTATGAGAAAACCAATTATTGAGCCCAAAGCATGACTCGATTGCATTCTGCTTCATAAAGGTTTCTTCAGTTAATTTCCTCAGGGGCGACCCACCTTGATGTTGCGAGATGGCTCTGATTGTTTGGGAAGTGGAACCGAGTGCTACAATCAGGCCATTTGCGCGGATCATTGAGAGGAGACAAAAAGTGGTAGTTGATCTGCGTGGGTTTCGCCCCCACAACCCAAAAATGTGCAAAAGTAGGTGGATTGGCCACGCTAAATTGCCCCTTAATTGGAAAAAAAATAATTGGCTAATCTAAATTTGTAAGGGCAGCACGGTGGCACAGTGGTTAGCACAACCGCCTCACGGCGCTGAGGTCCCAGGTTCGATCCCGGCTCTGGGTCACTGTCCGTGTGGAGTTTGCACGTTCTCCCCGTGTCTGCGTGGGTTTCGCCCCCCACAACCCAAAAATGTGCAAAAGTAGGGGGATTGGCCACGCTAAATTGCCCCTTAATTGGAAAAAAAATAATTGGCTAATCTAAATTTATTTTTAAAAAGTGCTAGTTGAGAAAGCTCCTGGGGGTTCAAGGTCCAGGGTCCGTCCCCCCCCCCCCCCCCCCCCACCCCCGGTCACCTGGAATCAGTGGTCCTCAGATTTTTGACCCTTCCACCAATGGGAAAGGTTCCTCCCTATTAACTCTGCCCAGACCCCCTCGTGACTTTGATCACCCTCAGTGAATTGGCTCATTGACAACGGGAACCTGTTGTGTCATAGCATTTACAGTGCAGAAGGAGACCATTTGGCCCATCAAGTCTGCACCGGCCCTTGGAAAGATCACCCTACGTAAGTCCACGCCTCCACCCTATCCCCGTAACCGTAACTAAGGGCAGTTTATCACGGGCAATCCACCTAACCTGCACGTCTTTGGACTGTGGGAGGAAACCGGAGCATCCGGAGGAAACCCACGCAGACATGGGGAGAATCTGCTCCTCGGCCACAGGAAGTGGCCCAAGCCGGGAATCGAACCTGGAACCATGGAGCTGTGAGGCAACTGTGCTAACCACTGTGCTACCAGGCTGCCCACAAATGTCGAGACGGTTAGACTCGGCCAACGCATTTAAGGAAGGATTGCCGAACAACCAGAGTGCTCAGGCTTGAGGTACGGCTATTTCCCACCCAGCTGGGGGTGCAATTGTTATTTCAACGGCTAATAACCTCACACAAGGTCAGGAAGCTCTGCTGGCGGGAGGGGGACAAAGTGGACAGTTTTGACTTGGCTGTTCTGGGGCCTGATAGAGCTTGACGTGATCCAGCCAGGCCTGGGAGTGGATGTGCCCCAGGCACACTCCCTCGGGTTTGAGGGAGTGGGGATGGGGACAGGCAGTGACTCTCTCCGGGAGATGGCCAAAGATGCGCAGTTCAGGTGGACTGACCAGGCTAAATTGCCCATTGCATGGGGTCATGGGGATGGGGGCCTAGGTACGGCGCTGTTTCAGAGGATAGGTGCAGACCTCGATGGGCCGAATTACCTCCTTCCGCACTCTCGGAATTCTATGAGAGGCAGTGGTGGAAATGGTGATGTCACTGGATTTGTAATTCAGAGGCCTCAGGCTGATGCTCCGGGTGGTGGGGATGGGGGAGGGGGAGAGTGGGGGTGGGGAACAAGGTTGAGAAGGCTAGGGGCGAAGGGGATCAAAGGATATGGGGGGGGGGGGAAAGGCAGGATTAGGCTATCCCGTTGGATGATCAGCCATGATGATATTGAATGGCGGAGCAGCGTCGAAGGGCTGAATGGCCTCCTCCTGCTGCGGTTTTCTATCTTTTTATTGCCTCAGTCGCTACGGAGATTGAACCCAGGCTGCTGGCGTCACTCTGCCCCACAGACCAGCCGCCCAGAGAGCTGAGCTAGCCGACCCCCTGTGAGAAACTGGGTTAACTCGGCTTTGAGGACTGTGAGCTCGGTCAGGAGAGACCCCTGTGGGGGATTCTCCCCTGACCGAGTCAAGTAAGTCCGAGCGAGACCAGGGTTTGAATCACTCCCCCCCCCCCCCCCCCCCCCCCGCTGGGCGGGGGCCGAGTGGGGAAGAGGGCAGGCGGCGAGTAAAGGGAGGGTGCGGGTCGGAGCCTCCAATGCGCTCCCTCCAGGGACAGCCTCCGCGTGGAGCGCTGTCAGCGAGCTGCTAACCTGCGGAGACGAAATATCAGCGGGAAAACCGTTCCACACAGGCCTCAGTCCCCAGCCATATTTGAGGCCTGACCTCTCCCCCCCCCCCCCCCCCCCCCCCCCTGTCCTGGATGCAGGTTGCGGCCACAGCGTTAAGGCCGCCTGGCCGATCGGCCGACCAACCAACAGTAAAAGCAGAGCCGGGCTTCGTCCAACCTCAGTCAATCGCCGTTTAATTCATTCACGTTGGCTTCCTCACTGTCGACGGGAAGGCTTCCAACTCGTGCCCGCGAGCTCTCAGACCGGGATACCGCCCAAGTCGCCGGGGCGTGCGTCCGATGTCTTCTCGCGCACAACGTTCTGGCCGAGGAAAGTAATCTAATCCTGTCAGAATTTCTATGAGATCCCCTCTCACTCTTCCAAACGCCAATGAATATAATCCTAACCGACTCAATCCCTCCTCATAGGACAGTCCCGCCTTCCCAGGAATCAGCCAGGTAAACCTTCGCTGCCCTCCCTCCACAGCTAGAACATCCCTCCTCAGATAAGGGCACCAAAACTAGGGGGGAATCAAAGGATATGGGGGGGGGGGGGAAAAGCGGGAACAGGTTACTGAGTTCGACCATCAGCTGCGCTCATAATGAATGGCGGAGCAGGCCCGAAGGGCCGAATGGCCTCCGATTTTCTGTGTTTCTAAGTTTAGGTTCCCATATCAAAGGTGGACGAGTCTCACTGACCCCCCCCCCCCCCCCCCCCCTCGCTGCATCGCCCCTTGAACCTACGAGCGCAAAGTAAGTAGAGCTGCCTGTGAGCTGAGTACAATTGGCAGCTCTGACGACAGATGCTTCCGGAAGCATTGATCAGAATCACCACGTTTGCACTGCCTCCAATAACGGGCACCTCAGAGACAGCAACGTGGGATAAACACGTTAGATTGGTCATGTCTGGAATTGTCAGCAGAGTGCGAGTCATGGGTCTGTTTGGATCAATGGAAATTCTCCTTAATTATCTGAGACCTACCTGGCGCGAGACAGAAGACAGGGGCCTGCATTTGTGTGACGCCTCTGCTGTCGCCACTGACTTCCATATCGCTCCTCTCAGCCACGAGGGTGATGGCGGGGGCGGGGGGGGGGGGGGGGGGGGGGAGATGATCAATTGATGCTGAAAGGAAATTGGACGGGGCCACGAGGGGGATAAAGTTCCAGCGCCATGAGACAGAGAGGGGAGGCCATAAGACCATAAGACATGGGAGCAGAATTAGGCCACTCGGCCCATCGAGTCTGCTCCGCCATTCAATCATGGCTGATATTTTCTCATCCCCATTCGTCTGCCTTCTCCCCATAACCCCTGACCCCCTTATTAATCAAGAACCTATCTATCTCTGTCTTAAAGACACTCAGTGATTTGGCCTCCACAGCCTTCTGCGGCAAAGAGTTCCACAGATTCACCACCCTCTGGCTGAAGAAATTCCTCCTCATATCAGTTTTAAAGAATCGTCCCTTCAGTCTGAGATTGTGTCCTCTGCTTCTAGTTTTTCCTGCGAGTGGAAACATTCTCTCCACGTCCACTCTATCCAGGCCCCGCAGTATCCTGTAAGTTTCAATAAGATCCCCCCTCATCCTTCTAAACTCCAACGAGTACAGACCTCAACCGTTCCTCATACGACAAGTTTTACATTCCAGGGATCATCCTTGTGAACCTCCTCTGGACCCTTTCCAAGGCCAGCGCATCCTTCCTTAGATACGTGGCCCAAAACTGCTCACAATACTCCAAATGGGGTGTGACCAGAGCCTTGTACAGCCTCAGAGGTACATCCCTGGCCTTGTATTCTAGCCCTCTCGACGTGAATGCGAGCATTGCATTTGAAAGACGGGCGGCAAGGGGCTGATTGGATTGCTCCGCAGGGAGCCAGTATCGGGTCGATGGGCCGAGTGGCCTCCTCCTGTAACCTCACAATAATAAAGACTCCCAAGGGTAGCACGGTGGCACAGTGGTTAGCACTGCTGCCTCACGGCGCTGAGGACCCGGGTTCGAATCCCGGCTCTGGGTCACTGTCCGTGTGGAGTTTGCGCATTCTCCCCGTGTCTGCGTGGGTTTCGCCCCCCCACAACCCAAAGATGTGCAGGGTAGGTGGATTGGCCGTGCTAAATTGCCCCTTGATTGGAAAAAATTAATTGGGTACTCTAAATTTAAAAAAAATAAATAAAGACTCCACATTGATCTGAACCTTCCCATCCAAATTAGGTTTTAACAGCCTTCAGGAGATAGAGAGAGAGAGGGGGTGGGTGCGCATGGTGGGGGGAGGTAGCGACGAGGCAGGGAAAGCGAACTCGCTTAAAGCGCTCTCACGCCCTCCATCAGCGAGAGCCAGAAAGGATCTGTCGAAATTAAACTCGATTGGAGCGGCAGGCGTGCAATCACTCTTTTGTTTTTAATCAAGGGACTGGGGAAATGGCTGAGGCTCAGATAGCAGGGCAGCGCTGCGCAGTAACGAGGGCGAAGGGAAGGAGCAGCAAATCAAAACGCTGCGATTAGATGTTGGCACATCTGCGTTTTAAAAAAGAAACTGCAGGAGATAGGGCGAAAATAAATACTTCCTTCACTTTGAATTGTATTATTATTGATCTCTTGCTGCCCTTAATGTGTTCAAATCCATTTATCTTACTGCTTCAGAACACTTTTGTTAGTTTAGATTGTCCTACTTCGCTGATAGAGTCAGCTTTGGGTCACTTAATGCTCATCATCATTGGCTGACCACCTGTGCCGTTGCTCCTTTATCTTCATTCTTTCATAGAACGTAGAACATAGAACATAGAACATAGAACAGTACAGCACAGAACAGGCCCTTCGGCCCTCGATGTTGTGCCGAGCAATGATCACCCTACTCAAACCCACGTATCCACCCTATACCCGTAACCCAACAAACCCCCCTTAATCTTACTTTTTAGGACACTACGGGCAATTTAGCACGGCCAATCCACCTAACCCGCACATCTTTGGACTGTGGGAGGAAACCGGAGCACCCGGAGGAAACCCACGCACACAGGGGGAGGACGTGCGGACTCCGCACAGACAGTGACCCAAGCCGGAATCGAACCTGGGACCCTGGAGCTGTGAAGCATTTATGCTAACCACCATGCTACCGTGCTGCCCACTTTCCTCGGGATGTGGGCGTTGCCGGGCCGGGCCCAGCATTTAGTGCCCATCCCTAATTGCCCCTCGAACAGAATATCTCGCTCGGCCATTTCAGAGAGGGGGGGGCAGTTAAGAGTCGACCACATTTGCTGGGGGTCTGGAGTCGCGCGCGCAGGCCATAATAACCTCACGTTTTCTCTTCCTCGAAAGATAAGAAGCCTCGGTCGGTTCAGGAACCGGGAGGGATGTTGGGCCGGAATTGCCACGCCTCCCTTGGCGTGTCTCGCGGCAGCGGACGGAGAACGTCGTTGGCCGTCGGCAAGATCTCCCGGTCCCGCCGTTATCTACAGGGGTTTCCCGTTGTTTCCACTCCATCCCCACCCACCCCCACACCCACCCCAACCCCACAGGCCGTCGACAACCGGAAGATTTCCCTTGCGGCAAAGGAAAGAAACTTCCTGCCCACGTTCCGGCTCTGGTTCTCCCTGTGAATCTTCTTTGCATCTTCCGGAGTGTCTCTGTATGACATAGAGAGCAGAGCTGTGCATAATACTCCGTGCGTGGTTGTGGTAGTATGACTAGGGGTATTACGGTACCTGGGAGTGTGAGCTGCCATTGGTGCAGAGGGCTTGCTGCCCATTGGCCCAGGTATCGTGTTCTCTGTATTCCTATTGGCTAAGAAGAAGGTAGCTCCACCTACGAGGCGGGGTATAAGAACCCGTGTTCCCCAGCAGCCAGACCATTTCTGTACGTCTGCTGCCGGGCTCACTTCTTGCTGATTGAAGCCTTTCGTTTCGGACTTCACCTACGTTTCGTGTCCATTGATTGTGCATCAGTGGTTTAACTGAGGCACGTGTAGACCCGCACCGTGCATTGTAATCCAAGTGCGGCCTAGTCAAGGTGGTTTCAAGCAAGTTTAACGCCACTTTCGGTCTGCTGGGCCACTGGTCAGATATTCTCCTTTGTTTTATGATTTGATGGGATGTGGGTGTAGCTGGGCTGGGCCAGCGTTTGTTACCTACCCCCAATTGCCCTTGAACCGGGTGGCTCGCTCGGGCATTCCGGAGGGGCAGTTAAGCGTCAACCCCGGAGTCACATTAGGCCAGACCAGGTAAGGACGGCAGATTTCCTCCAAAAATAGTGAACCAAATGGATTTTGACGACAATCAATGATAGTTGCCATGGTCGCCAGACTAACTTCTGTTTCCAGAATTGACGCACTGAATATAAATTCCCCCAGCTGCAGTGGGGTAATTTGAACCCGGGGTTCGGTGGTTTCCTCCCACAGTCCAAGGATGTGCAGGTGAGGTGGATTGGCCACGTTAAATTGTCCCTGAGTGCCCAAAAGGTTAGGTTGGGTTCCTGGGTTATGGGAATAGGGTGGGATCGTGGAGGCTGCTCTTCCCAAAGGTCGGTACAGACTCGATGGGCTGAATGGCCTCCTTCTGCATTGTAGAGATTCTGTGATTCTCGTTGGGTAATGCCCTGGTCTCTCTGACACACACCCAATGCAGCCGGGGTTGCCATAGAATGTCTGCAGTGCAGAAAGAGGCCATTCGCTCCATCGAGTCTGCATCCATGATCTGAAAGAGCATCCTATCCAGGCCCACTCCCCCACCCCATCCCCGTAACCTGCACATATTGGAACACTAAGGGTCAATTCAGCACAGTCAATCTAACTCACCTGCACATCTCTGCACTGTGGGGGGAAACCCACGCAGACAGGGGGAGAACGTGCAGACTCCGCACAGACAGTCACCCGAGGCCGGTATTGAACCTGGGTCCCTGGAGCGCCGAGCTGAGGGAGCGCCGTGCTGAGGGAGCGCCGTGCTGAGGGAGCGCCGTGGTGAGGGAGCGCCGTGGTGAGAGAGCGCCACGCTGAGGGAGCACCGTGGTGAGGGAGCGCCGTGGTGAGGGAGCGCCGTGGTGAGGGAGCACCGCGCTGAGGGAGCGCCATGCTGAGGGAGCGCCGTGGTGAGGGAGCGCCGCACTGAAGGAGCGCCGTGGTGAGGGAGCGCCGTGGTGAGGGAGCGCCGTGGTGAGAGAGCGCCGTGGTGAGGGAGCGCCGCACTGAGGGAGCGCCGTGGTGAGGGAGCGCCGTGGTGAGGGAGCGCCGTGGTGAGAGAGCGCCGTGGTGAGGGAGCGCCGTGGTGAGGGAGCGCCGTGGTGAGGGAGCGCCGTGGTGAGGGAGCGCCGCACTGAGGGAGCGCCGTGGTGAGGGAGCGCCGTGGTGAGAGAGCGCCGCACTGAGGGAGCGCCGCGCTGAGGGAGCGGCCCGCTGAGGGAGCGCCGTGGTGAGAGAGCGCCGTGGTGTGGGAGCGCCGTGGTGAGAGAGCGCCGTGGTGAGAGAGCGCCGTGCTGAGGGAGCGCCGTGGTGAGGGAGCGCCGTGGTGAGGGAGCGCCGTGGTGTGGGAGCGCCGTGGTGAGAGAGCGCCGCGCTGAGGGAGCGACGTGGTGAGGGAGCGCCGTGGTGAGAGAGCGCCGCGCTGAGGGAGCGCCGCGCTGAGGGAGCGCCGTGGTGAGGGAGCGCCGTGGTGAGGGAGCGCCGTGGTGAGGGAGCGCCGTGGTGAGGGAGCGCCGTGGTGAGGGAGCGCCGTGGTGAGAGAGCGCCGTGGTGAGGGAGCGCCGTGGTGAGGGAGCACCGTGGTGAGGGAGCGCCGTGGTGAGAGAGCGCCGCGCTGAGGGAGCGCCGCGCTGAGGGAGCGCCGTGGTGAGGGAGCGCCGTGGTGAGGGAGCGCCGCACTGAGGGAGCGCCGTGGTGAGGGAGCGCCGTGGTGAGAGAGCGCCGTGGTGAGGGAGCGCCGCACTGAGGGAGCGCCGTGGTGAGGGAGCGCCGTGGTGAGGGAGCGCCGTGGTGAGGGAGGGCCGTGGTGAGGGAGCGCCGCGCTGAGGGAGCGCCGTGGTGAGAGAGCGCCGTGGTGAGGGAGCGCCGTGGTGAGGGAGCGCCGTGGTGAGGGAGCGCCGTGGTGAGGGAGCGCCGCGCTGAGGGAGCGCCGTGGTGAGGGAGCGCCGTGGTGAGGGAGCGCCGTGGTGAGGGAGCGCCGTGGTGAGAGAGCGCCGTGGTGAGGGAGCGCCGCACTGAGGGAGCGCCGTGGTGAGGGAGCGCCGTGGTGAGGGAGCGCCGTGGTGAGGGAGGGCCGTGGTGAGGGAGCGCCGCGCTGAGGGAGCGCCGTGGTGAGAGAGCGCCGTGGTGAGGGAGCACCGTGGTGAGGGAGCGCCGTGGTGAGGGAGCGCCGTGGTGAGGGAGCGCCGCGCTGAGGGAGCGCCGTGGTGAGGGAGCGCCGCGCTGAGGGAGCGCCGTGGTGAGGGAGCGCCGTGGTGAGGGAGCGCCGTGGTGAGGGAGCGCCGTGGTGAGGGAGCGCCGTGGTGAGGGAGCGCCGCGCTGAGGGAGCGCCGTGGTGAGAGAGCGCCGTGGTGAGGGAGCGCCGCGCTGAGGGAGCGCCGCGGTGAGGGAGCGCCGTGGTGAGGGAGCGCCGCGCTGAGGGAGCGCCGTGGTGAGGGAGCGCCGTGGTGAGGGAGCGCCGTGCTGAGGGAGCGCCGTGGTGAGGGAGCGCCGTGGTGAGGGAGCGCCGTGCTGAGGGAGCGCCGTGGTGAGAGAGCGCCGTGGTGAGGGAGCGCCGCGCTGAGGGAGCGCCGTGGTGAGGGAGCGCCGTGGTGAGGGAGCGCCGTGGTGAGGGAGCGCCATGCTGAGGGAGCGCCGTGCTGAGGGAGCGCCGCGCTGAGGGAGCGCCGCGCTGAGGGAGCGCCGCGCTGAGGGAGTGCCGTGGTGAGGGAGCGCCGTGGTGAGGGAGCGCCGTGGTGAGGGAGCGCCGTGGTGAGAGAGCGCCGCGCTGAGGGAGCGCCGTGGTGAGGGAGCGCCGTGCTGAGGGAGCGCCGTGCTGAGGGAGCGCCGTGGTGAGGGAGCGCCGTGCTGAGGGAGCGCCGTGGTGAGGGAGCGCCGTGGTGAGGGAGCGCCGTGGTGAGGGAGCGCCGTGCTGAGGGAGCGCCGTGCTGAGGGAGCGCCGTGGTGAGGGAGCGCCGTGGTGAGGGAGCGCCGTGGTGAGGGAGCGCCGTGGTGAGGGAGCGCCGTGCTGAGGGAGCGCCGTGCTGAGGGAGCGCCGTGGTGAGGGAGCGCCGTGCTGAGGGAGCGCCGTGCTGAGGGAGCGCCGTGGTGGGGGAGCGCCGTGGTGAGGGAGCGCCGTGGTGAGGGAGCGCCGTGGTGAGGGAGCGCCGCGCTGAGGGAGCGCCGTGGTGAGGGAGCGCCGTGCTGAGGGAGCGCCGCGCTGAGGGAGCGCCGTGGTGAGGGAGTGCCATGCTGAGGGAGCGCCGTGGTGAGGGAGCGCCGTGCTGAGGGAGCGCCGTGGTGAGGGAGCGCCGCGCTGAGGGAGCGCCGTGCTGAGGGAGCGCCGCGCTGAGGGAGCGCCGTGGTGAGGGAGCGCCGTGGTGAGGGAGCGCCGCGCTGAGGGAGCGCCGTGCTGAGGGAGCGCCATGCTGAGGGAGCGCCGTGGTGAGGGAGCGCCGTGGTGAGGGAGCGCCGTGCTGAGGGAGCGCCGCGCTGAGGGAGCGCCGTGGTGAGGGAGCGCCGTGGTGAGAGAGCGCCGTGGTGAGGGAGCGCCGTGCTGAGGGAGCGCCGTGCTGAGGGAGCGCCGTGGTGAGGGAGCGCCGTGGTGAGGGAGCGCCGTGCTGAGGGAGCGCCGTGGTGAGGGAGCGCCGTGCTGAGGGAGCGCCGTGGTGAGGGAGCGCCGTGGTGAGGGAGCGCCGTGCTGAGGGAGCGCCGTGGTGAGGGAGCGCCGTGGTGAGAGAGCGCCGTGGTGAGGGAGCGCCGTGGTGAGGGAGCGCCGTGCTGAGGGAGTGCCGTGGTGAGGGAGCGCCGCGCTGAGGGAGCGCCGTGGTGAGAGAGCGCCGTGGTGAGGGAGCGCCGCGCTGAGGGAGCGCCGTGCTGAGGGAGCGCCGTGGTGAGGGAGCGCCGAGCTGAGGGAGCGCCGTGGTGAGGGAGCGCTGTGGTGAGGGAGCGCCGCGCTGAGGGAGCGCCGCACTGAGGGAGCGCCGCGCTGAGGGAGCACCGAGCTGAGGGAGCGCCGAGCTGAGGGAGCGCCGTGGTGAGGGAGCGCTGTGGTGAGGGAGCACCGTGCTGAGGGAGCGCCGAGCTGAGGGAGCGCCGAGCTGAGGGAGCGCCGTGGTGAGGGAGCGCTGTGGTGAGGGAGCACCGTGCTGAGGGAGCGCCGAGCTGAGGGAGCGCCGCGCTGAGGGAGCGCCGTGGTGAGGGAGCGCCGTGCTGAGGGAGCGCCGTGGTGAGGGAGCGCCGTGCTGAGGGAGCGCCGAGCTGAGGGAGCGCCGAGCTGAGGGAGCGCCGTGGTGAGGGAGCGCTGTGGTGAGGGAGCACCGTGCTGAGGGAGCGCCGTGGTGAGAGAGCGCCGTGCTGAGGGAGCGCCGTGGTGAGGGAGCGCTGTGGTGAGGGAGCACCGTGGTGAGAGAGCGCCGAGCTGAGGGAGCGCCGTGGTGAGGGAGCGCTGTGGTGAGGGAGCGCCGTGGTGAGGGAGCGCCGCGCTGAGGGAGCGCCGCGCTGAGGGAGCGCCGTGGTGAGGGAGCGCCGTGGTGAGGGAGCGCCGTGGTGAGGGAGCGCCGCACTGAGGGAGCGCCGTGGTGAAGGAGCGCCGTGGTGAGGGAGCGCCGTGGTGAGGGAGCGCCGTGGTGAAGGAGCGCCGTGGTGAGGGAGCGCCATGCTGAGGGAGCGCCGTGGTGAAGGAGCGCCGTGGTGAGGGAGCGCCGTGGTGAGGGAGCGCCGTGGTGAGGGAGCGCCGTGGTGAGGGAGCGCCGTGGTGAGGGAGCGCCGTGGTGAGGGAGCGCCGTGGTGAGAGAGCGCCGTGGTGAGGGAGCGCCGTGGTGAGGGAGCGCCGTGGTGAGGGAGCGCCGCGCTGAGGGAGCGCCGCGCTGAGGGAGCGGCCCGCTGAGGGAGCTCCGCGCTGAGGGAGCGCCGCGCTGAGGGAGCGCGGCGCTGAGGGAGCGCCGTGGTGAGGGAGCGCCGCGCTGAGGGAGCGCCGTGGTAAGGGAGCGCCGTGGTGAGGGAGCGCCGTGGTGAGGGAGCGCCGTGGTGAGGGAGCGCCGTGGTGAGGGGGAGCCGTGGTGAGGGAGCGCCGCGCTGAGGGAGCGCCGTGGTGAGAGAGCGCCGTGGTGAGAGAGCGCCGTGGTGAGGGAGCGCCGTGGTGAGGGAGCGCCGTGGTGAGAGAGCGCCGTGGTGTGGGAGCGCCGTGGTGAGGGAGCGCCGTGGTGAGAGAGCGCCGTGGTGAGGGAGCGCCGTGGTGAGGGAGCGCCGCGCTGAGGGAGCGCCGCGCTGAGGGAGCGCCGTGGTGAGGGAGCGCCGTGGTGAGGGAGCGCCGTGGTGAGAGAGCGCCGTGGTGAGGGAGCGCCGTGGTGAGGGAGCGCCGTGGTGAGGGAGCGCCGTGGTGAGGGAGCGCCGTGCTGAGGGAGCGCCGTGGTGAGGGAGCGCCGCGCTGAGGGAGCGCCGTGGTGAGGGAGCGCCGTGGTGAGGGAGCGCCGCGCTGAGGGAGCGCCGTGGTGAGGGAGCGCCGCGCTGAGGGAGCGCCGCGCTGAGGGAGCGGCCCGCTGAGGGAGCGCCGCGCTGAGGGAGCGCCGTGGTGAGGGAGCGCCGTGGTGAGGGAGCGCCGTGGTGAGAGAGCGCCGCGCTGAGGGAGCGCCGTGGTGAGAGAGCGCCGCGCTGAGGGAGCGCCGCGCTGAGGGAGCGCCGTGGTGAGGGAGCGCCGTGGTGAGGGAGCGCCGCGCTGAGGGAGCGCCGTGGTGAGGGAGCGCCGTGCTGAGGGAGCGCCGTGGTGAGGGAGCGCCGCGCTGAGGGAGCGCCGTGGTGAGGGAGCGCCGTGGTGAGAGAGCGCCGTGGTGAGAGAGCGCCGTGGTGAGAGAGCGCCGTGGTGAGGGAGCGCCGTGGTGAGAGAGCGCCGTGGTGAGGGAGCGCCGTGGTGAGGGAGCGCCGTGGTGAGGGAGCGCCGTGGTGAGGGAGCGCCGTGGTGAGGGAGCGCCGTGGTGAGGGAGCGCCGCGCTGAGGGAGCGCCGCGCTGAGGGAGCGGCCCGCTGAGGGAGCGCCGCGCTGAGGGAGCGCCGCGCTGAGGGAGCGCCGCGCTGAGGGAGCGCCGTGGTGAGGGAGCGCCGCGCTGAGGGAGCGCCGTGGTGAGGGAGCACCGCGCTGAGGGAGCGCCGTGGTGAGGGAGCGCCGTGGTGAGGGAGCGCCGCGCTGAGGGAGCGCCGTGGTGAGGGAGCGCCGTGGTGAGGGAGCGCCGTGGTGAGAGAGCGCCGTGGTGAGGGAGCACCGTGGTGAGAGAGCGCCGTGGTGAGGGAGCGCCGTGGTGAGGGAGCGCCGTGGTGAGGGAGCGCCGTGGTGAGGGAGCGCCGTGGTGAGGGAGCGCCGTGGTGAGGGAGCGCCGTGGTGAGGGAGCGCCATGCTGAGGGAGCGCCGTGGTGAGGGAGCGCCGTGGTGAGAGAGCGCCGTAGTGAGAGAGCGCCGCGCTGAGGGAGCGCCGTGGTGAGGGAGCGCCGTGCTGAGGGAGCGCCGTGGTGAGGGAGCGCCGTGGTGAGGGAGCGCCGTGGTGAGAGAGCGCCGTGGTGAGAGAGCGCCGTGGTGAGAGAGCGCCGTGGTGAGGGAGCGCCGTGGTGAGAGAGCGCCGTGGTGAGGGAGCGCCGTGGTGTGGGAGCGCCGTGGTGAGGGAGCGCCGTGGTGTGGGAGCGCCGTGGTGTGGGAGCGCCGTGCTGAGGGAGCGCCGTGGTGAGGGAGCGCCGTGGTGAGGGAGCGCCGTGGTGAGGGAGCGCCGCACTGAGGGAGCGCCGTGGTGAGGGAGCGCCGTGGTGAGGGAGCGCCGTGGTGAGGGAGCGCCGTGCTGAGGGAGCGCCGTGGTGAGGGAGCGCCGTGGTGAGGGAGCGCCGTGGTGAGGGAGCGCCGTGGTGTGGGAGCGCCGTGGTGTGGGAGCGCCGTGGTGAGGGAGCGCCGTGGTGAGGGAGCGCCGTGGTGAGGGAGCGCCGCGCTGAGGGAGCGCCGCGCTGAGGGAGCGCCGCGGTGAGGGAGCGCCGTGGTGAGGGAGCGCCGTGGTGAGGGAGCGCCGTGGTGAGGGAGCGCCGTGGTGAGGGAGCGCCGCGGTGAGGGAGCGCCGCGCTGAAGGAGCGCCGTGGTGAGGGAGCGCCGTGGTGAGGGAGCGCCGTGGTGAGGGAGCGCCGTGCCGAGGGAGCGCCGCACTGAGGGAGCACCGCGCTGACGGCGTGCCGCACTGTCGGAGGCACCTTCCAGATTAGACCGAAAACCTCTACTTGTCCGCATTCTCTGTTGCCGCCGGCAGCGCAAGCCCTCTCCCACCCCACCTGAGGGCTTCCAGATGACGTGAGATGGTTCCAAAGGGAAATCCCATTGACAAGGGACGGGAGTAGGGAATCCCGCTGCCAGCAAACAGCACAAACTGGGAGCGGAGAATCCTGCCCTTGAGCTGGAACCGAGATCCTAGCGGGCCATCCCAGGTGGGTTTGGCTCTGATGGAAGAAGGGTGACAATGTCTTTTTTTTAATAAATTTAGATTACCCAATTATTTTTTCCAATTAAGGAGCAATTTAGCGTGGCCAATCCACCTACTCTGCACATTTTTGGGTTGTGGGGGCGAAACCCACGCAAACACGGGGAGAATGTGCAAACTCCACACGGACAGTGAACCAGAGCCGGGATCGAACCTGGGACCTCAGCGCCGTGAGGCGGTTATGCTAACCACTTGGCCACCGTGCTGCCCTAAAGGGTGACAATGTCTGGGAGGGGCCCAATATTGACCTCTTACCCGATGCTGCTGAAAAGATAAACTGGTCATTCCATCGCGACGCTGTTTGCGGGATCTTGCTGTGCACGAATTGGCAGCCCACGTTTCCAAAATGAAAACAGTGACTGCCGTTCCAAAAGTACTTCAGGGGCTGCAAAGCTCTTTGGGATGTCACAAGGGCATAAAAGGCGCTATACAAATACAAATCCTTCTGCTGGTGGTAGGGTCACATTGGGTTTGGTTAAAATTGCTTCCAGGTTAAGGGGTGGTGTGCTCAGGGGTCGTTGCTGCGGTAACACCCGTCTTGTTTTTACGTTCCTGGTTGACCAGCCCCATCGCTGGGAACTAACTTTCTTAGAAACACGTTTCCAGGACATAATCACACCCGTTAAGGCAGCTGCGGCCTTTTCACAGTCATCTCCTACCTGTCATCAACCCCCAGGTCATGAAGTACCTAATCGTAACTAACACTGGGGTTCCACTACCACACTGACCCTGCCATTGTGACGGCCAACACTTTGACATTCGTCCCATCACGTGTCTGACCAGGAATCTCTCCCACTTTTGCTGCTAGCCAATTGGAATCGATAATTAACCTGTTTGGCCACCTTACCAACCACCTTTTTTTTTTTCCTTTTATAAATTTAGATACCCAATTATACATATTTTTTTCCAATTAAGGGGCAATTTAGCGTGGCCAATCCACCTACGCTGCACATCTTTGGGTTATGGGGGTGAGACCCACGCAGACACGGGGAGAGTGTGCAAACTCCACACGGACCGTAACCCAGAGCCGGGATTCGAACCCGAGTCCTCAGCGCCGCAGTCCCAGTGCTAACCACTGCCCAACATGCCACCCTCGTACGAACCACCTTTGACCATCGAGTCCTGGAATGGCACTCTTCCCCCAGAGGTGGCGCTCTACCCACCGCGCCATAAGGCCTCCTCAAGTTAAGTCCCGGCAGGATATTTTGTTCAGTCCAGTCCTGTCTCTTTACGAAATGCGGACTTCCGATGGGTTAGTAGGGTAGGCCGTTGCTGCATCTGAGAAGCCCTGCATTGTGTATCCATGTTTGTTCCTTTTTTAAAAATAAATTTACCCAATTCTTTTTTTCCCAATTAAGGGGCAATTTAGCGTGGCCAATCCCCCTACCCTGCACATCTTTTCGGGTTGTGGGGGCAAAACCCACGCAGACACGGGGAGAATGTGCAAACTCCACACGGACAGTGACCCAGAGCCGGGATCGAACCCAGGTCCTCGGCGCCGTGAGGCAGCAGTGCTAACCACTCTGCCTCCTCCATATTTGTTCCTCATTGAACAAGGTAGTTTTGATAGTCCGATCAAGTGACATATTGATGACGTCATTGGCCGTTTGGGCGGAGCAAATGGACAGTCTACTCAAACAGCCAGTAGAGTAAACTCCTTTCCAATAAAGCTCTTGTTTGCTTGTACTTTCGTGGTCCTGGAAAAGTACCCCAAGCCTGGACAGACCTGTCCAATCTCCAGGACACCACTGGGGACAACCCAGGAGAAAAACCACCGGGACGTTAATTTTTTTTGTCCTTTTAGTCGAACATCTCTCTTTTTTAAAAACAAATTTAGAGTGTCCAACAGTACGGTGACACAGTGGTTAGCATTGCTGCCTCACACACCGAGGTCCCAGGTTCGATCCCGGCCCTGGGTCACTGTCCGTGTGGAGTTTGCACATTCTCCCCATGTTTGCGTGGGTTTCGCCCCCACAACCCAAAGATGTGCAGGGTGGGTGGATTGGCCACGCTAAATTGCCCCTTAATTGGAAAAAATTTATTTTTTAAAAAATGTTACATTGCCCAATTCAGTTTTTCCAATTGAGGAACAATTTAGCGTGACCAATAATAATAATAATAATAATAATCGCTTATTGTCACGAGTAGGCTTCAATGAAGTTACTGTGAAAAGCCCCTAGTCGCCACATTCCAGCGCCTGTTCGGGGAGGCCGGTACGGGAATTGAACCCGCGCTGCTGGCCTTGTTCTGCATTGCAAGCCAGCTGTTTAGCCCACTGGGCTAAACCAGCCCCTGTGCTAACTGTGCTAAACAATCCACTTACCCGGCACATCTTTGGGGCGAAACCCACGCAAACATGGAGAGAATGTGCAAACTCCACACGGACAGTGACCTAGAGCTGGGATCGAACCTGGGACCTCGGCGCCGTGAGGCAGCAGGGCTAACCACTACGCCACTACGTCCGCTCTGGTCACTCTCCGTGGCATCACTTCCGTGCTAAAGCCAGAATCTAACAAAATAAAATCCATCAATTACAACCAGAAAACTGGAGAGTAGAGAAAATAGGCGATTTGCAAGTAAATGCACACATCGAGCTTCCACGATCTTGGAACATTCTGACTTGGCGGCTGGTGGCTGTAGATTCGATAAAAACCCTCAAAAAGGAGAGCGAGCGGGCAGCAGGGTGGCGCAGTGGGCTAGCCCTGCAGTCCCACGGCACCGAGGCCCCAGGTTCGATCCCGGCTCTGGGTCACTGTCCATGTGGAGTTTGCACATTCTCCCCGTGTTTGCGTGGGTTTCGTCCCCACAACCCAAAGATGTGCAGGTTAGGTTGATTGGCCGCGCTAAATTGCCCCTTAATTGGAAAAAAAATGAATTGGGTACTCTAAAAAAAATGTTTTAAATGAGAGCGAGTAAATTACTAAGAGAAGAAATCTTACAGGGACATGGGGGGAAAGGGGACTTCACAGTCAGTCTTATCAAACAATGGGCTGAATGGTCCATTTTTATGCAGCATCAATGTCTGATTCGGTATAATACATGGTCAGACAACAATATCGATGGGATAGAGTCACTCTGTGTAACCATGGTGAATGAATTCAAGCATTGTTGCGACAATCGCATCATTTTAACTTTCCATTGAAATCAATAGTATTTTAATTTCCTTTATAGACCTCTCGGAAAGTGAGATAAAATCTATCTGCAACACTGTTGATAAATTCAACACTCGATCTGCATTGGTTACAGTTTGCCCCAGGAATATTTGATGCTCGGTGAGTGGAGTCTGGGCTGGGTTTACATTGGACTGGGTCCCTTTAAATCCCCTCCCCATCCCCTCTCCCCCACCCCCAACACAGCCCATCAAGGAGCTTTGACCAATGAGACCGATTAAAATCGCCCCGACTGTTCGAGAGATTCTGGGCTTCCTCATTGGGATTTAAATCTCTGGCAGGCTGCGAGAGTTTGTGTGTCTCAGCATTGGCAAGTCCTCCTTAAAGTTGGGGCATCCAGGGAGCTTCGGGCAACAGGAGCGAGAGAGGTGGGGGGGGGGGGGGGCATCGTCAACAGGAGCGAGGGGGTGGGCATCGGGCAACAGGAGCAAGAGAGGTGGGGGGTTGGCATCATCAACAGGAGCGAGAGAGGGGGCATCGGGCAACAGGAGCGACGGGGGCATCGGGCAACAGGAGCGAGAGAGGTGGGGGGTTGGCATCATCAACAGGAGCGAGAGAGGGGGCATCGGGCAACAGGAGCGAGAGAGGGCATCGGGCAACAGGAGCGAGAGAGGGGGCATTGGGCAACAAGAGCGAGAGGAGGGGCATCAAGTTCAGCAGCGGAAGGTGCACCAGGACTGGCAACGAGCGGGCATCGGGCAACAGGAGCAAGGGGGCATGGGGCACCTGCGACAGGAGTGAGACGGTCATTCGGGAGAGCCGGTGATCCCAGAAATACTTTCAAACCAGCGTCAGCTGCCCATTTGCCGGAGATTCAGCGGTGAGTGACTGGCAAAACAACAATTTAAATTTCAGCCCATTTTCTTCCCGGTACACCCCTGTGTGATCATCCTGAAAATTAATGCCTGCTCCAAAGTTAATTAGCTTGGTGTGAATGGTGAACGATTCCCATTCAGGAGGTTTTAATACTCTGCAAAAATGTTGTTCAAATGATCCCAGATTGTTGCCCAAGCTGATTATTTTGAGTGTGTGGAATTGTTTGTTAAAAACCCCGAGAAGAGGCGCCGACTGTTCCATTTGCATTCCTGCGTGTAATCCTGTCTGCTGTTGATTCGGCTCTCTGAAACCTGTTACTGACTGAGTGACAGCACGCTTTTCACAATCGCTCATGTTCGATAAAGGACTTTCACAGGAAGATCTGACCCAGGGACTACACAGGGGGGTAAGAGAAAACCTAAAGATTAAACTCACAGCGAAGATTCATTCCGTCTCTATGTTTCTTGCTGTATCCCTCTCTATCTCTCTCTCGGTTCTCTCTCTCCTTCCGTCCTCTTCTCCTATCTCGCTCTCCATCCTGCCCCTTGCTCTTTCTGTCTTGCTCTCTTGGTCCTGCTTTTCTTTCTCTGCTCATTTTATCTATCTATCTATCTATCTATCTATCTATCTATCTATCTGTCTGTCTGTCTGTCTGTCTGTCTGTCTGTCTGTCTGTCTGTCTATCTATCTATCTGTCTGTCTATCATTCTATCTATCTATCTATCTATCTATCTATCTATCTATCTATCTATCTATCTATCTATCTATCTATCTATCTGTCTGTCTATCATTCTATCTATCTATCTGTCATTCTATCTATCTATCTATCTGTCTGTCTGTCTATCATTCTATCTATCTATCTATCTATCTATCTATCTATCTATCTATCTATCTATCTATCTATCTATCTGTCTGTCTATCATTCTATCTATCTATCTATCTATCTATCTGTCTGTCTATCATTCTATCTATCTATCTATCTATCTATCTATCTATCTATCTATCTATCTATCTATCTATCTATCTATCTATCTATCTATCTGTCTGTCTGTCTGTCTATCTATCTTTCTATATATCTTTCTATCTATCTATCTATCTGTCTGTCTATCTATGTATCTATCTGTCTGTCTGTCTATCTGTCTGTCTATCTATCTATCTATCTGTCTATCTATCTATCTGTCCGACTGTCTAGCTATCTATCTATCTGTCTGTCTATCTATCTATCTATCTATCTATCTATCTATCTATCTATCTATCTATCTGTCTGTCTATCTATCTATCTGTCTGTCTATCTATCTATCTATCTGTCTGTCTATCTATCTATCTATCTGTCTGTCTATCTATCTATCTATCTGTCTATCTATCTATCTGTCTGTCTATCTATCTATCTATCTATCTATCTGTCTTTCTATCTATCTATCTTTCTATCTATCTATCTTTCTATCTATCTTTCTATCTCTCCCATTCCTTCCTCCTCTACTCTCCGCTGTCATACCCTCTCTCTTTCCAGCCTTCACTATCTCCTGTCTGGGTTCTTTTTACTCTCTGTTGCTCTCTCTTTCTCTGTCCTTTCTCTCTCTCTCTCTCTCTCTCTCTCCTTTTGTCCTCCCCCTCTGTCCCTCTCGCTACTGTTATTTACTCCTGCCCTTCTTCGCCCCCTCTATCCCATTTCTCTCTCTCTCTCTCTCTCTCTCTCTGTCCTTTCCTCTCTCCCCCCTCCCTCTTTCCTTTGTCCGTTCTCTCTCTCTCTCTCTCTCTCTCTCTCTCCTCCTCCTCCTCAGTCCTTCTCTCTCCTGCTCTCCTCTCCTACTACCCTTCAGCCCTCCAATTTCTCTCTCTCTGCCCCCTTCCGCGTCTCCACTCTCTCCAGCACTTCCCTCCTTCTCTCTCTCTCTCTAAACCTCCTTCGCTGCCCCACTGAGATCTCTAATTCTTTCCTCCCGATTCGGTCGATGCTCAGTGACTTTCCTCTTTGTTTTCATTTGTCATTTTTCTCCGAGTATTTACCTCCTTTGGCGCCTCTTTCAATATTCTGTCCCCCATCTGGCTGAAATTCGGGGAGGCGGGGGGTGCAGATTGCAGGAAAAGATGGAACAATTTGTATTCCAACCTACTTGGCCCCAGGTTTGCAACACTGCTGGGTATTCTACGCAGGAACAATCCACTTTAAAGATATAAAATCCCCGCAAGATTGATATTCGATCTAAAAATCTCAACAACCAGAGTTAGTCCAGTTATACTCCATGGGGATCGCTGGGACTATGAATTACGGATAACAAATTGTCTTCTGTATTCCAGTTTGAAAATTATTGTTTGGAATTCTACGCCAGATTCAGTATGCCGCAATTAAATTTTTGCCGCTGTGTTCAGTTTTTGAGAGGACAATGGGATAAGTCAAGGTGTAAACTTTCAAATTCATTGATTCTTTCCTCCACCCCCCCCTCCCCCACCCCCACTAGTTTTCCCCTGAAAGGCAGACGTGCATTTATATAGCGCCATCTTACGAGGAAAGGCTGAGGGACTTGAAGCTGTTTTTGCTAGAGAGAAGGTTAAGAGGTGACTTAATTGAGGCATACAAGATGATCAGAGGATTAGATAGGGTGGACAGTGAGAGCCTTTTTCCTCGGATGGTGATGTCCAGCACGAGGGGACATAGCTTTAAATTGAGGGGAGATAGATATAGGACAGATGTCAGAGGTAGGTTCTTTACTCAGAGAGTAGTGAGGGCGTGGAATGCCCTGCCTGCAACAGTAGTGGACTCGCCAACATTAAGGGCATTTAAATGGTCATTAGATAAACATATGGATGATAAGGGAATAGTGTAGATGGGCTTTAGAGGGGTTTCACAGGTCGGCGCAACATCGTGGGCCGAAGGGCCTGTACTGCGCTGTAATGTTCTATCTGCTCAGCCCTCCGGACATCCCAAAGCACTTTACGACCAATGAGGCACTTGATTTTTACCACTTATTGTGTGTGTGTGTGTGTGGGGGGGGGGGGGGGGGGGGGGGGAGAGTGAAGGGAGAGGGAAGGAGAGGTGCTGGAGGATAGCGAGGGGGGAGAGGTAAATGAGGGAAAGGGGGTAGGAGACGGGGAGGCGGAGGATAGGGAGCGGGGATTTGGAGAGGGGGGAGGTTGGGAATAGGGAAGTGGACGAGGGGATAATACCGGAGAGAAGGAGGATAGGGGAGGGAGAGGTGAGGGGAGGGGAGGTTACGTAGCGGGGGGAGGGGGGCTAAGGAGAGGGGTAGTTTAGCGTTGGGAAGGAAGTGGTAAGGGAGAACGGGGGAACTTGGTGATCCCTAAGTCTCGGCTGTCATTGGCTGAGAGTTCCCCCATGACTCAGTCTGTGAGTGGTGGACTCGGTCGCAACATATGTTGAGTGAACGCAACTCCTCGGGTGGTCACCATCCCTGGGCCAAGGGGGAGACATCAAACTCCGCGCAGTGACCCCCGTGCTGGGAAGGCGCACTGGGCGGACGAAGTGTGAGAACAGGGCTCGACTGCGATGCACTCCACAGTCGAAAAGCTGTTGCCAGTCACTGGGTTCGCGTAGTGAAGCACAGCCACTTGGACCGACCCCCCCTGGAGCAGTAACTCTACGAAAGTTGCCAGCTTTGGGAGGGCTGTAGCGAAGGTCGGAAGCAGCAAATACTTTAGCCACCATTCCAATTATTTTATTGGGTTAATGGTTCCAAATTACAGAAAGATTCTTTTTTTTTAAATTTGAGAGTACCCAATTCATTTTTTCCAATTAAGGGGCAATTTAGCGCGGCCAATCCACCTACCCCGCACATCTTTGGGTTGTGGGGGCGAAACCCACGCAGACACGGGGGAGAATGTGCAAACTCCACACGGACAGTGACCCAGAGCCGGGATCGAACCCGGGGCCTCGGCGCTGTGAGGCTGCAGTGCTAACCACTGCGCCACCGTGCTGCCCGCTAATTACAGAAAGATAAGGGAGATCGCAGCCAACCTGCCACTTGCAAAATGCTGCACTTGCCACAGAATTGAACAGACTTTCAGCTCAAAAGAATAAACCTGGAGCCGAGGAGGGACTTCAGTAAAGTTAGAGCGTGCCCCATTTCACAACATCCTCAATCTGCACGGCAATGAGCTGGTCACAAAATCCTAGCCATTGGCTGCCACCTTCTCAACCATTCATTCCACTTGGGCCAGAGGCCACTGGTTCAAATCCCAACGCCACTTAGCCACCACAATGCCGGCTGATGTTTCGGTGCTGGACTGGCCGACGTTCCCTTTCCGGATCAAAACTTCAAACACACCTTCCCACTCGGGATGGACAGAAAGAGGAAGAGCAGAACCCGGAGCGCAGTATCTGTGAGTGTGTGTGACTGAGAGAGAGAGAGAGAGTGTGTGTGAGAGAGTAGAAGTGAGTGCGAGTGTGAGAATGTAAGTGCGTGCGTGAGTGTGTTAGTGAGTGTGCGTATGTATGTATGAGTGGAAGTGAGTGTGTGCAAGTGTGAGTGTAAATAGGGAGAGTGTGAGAGATCGTGTAAGTGTGTGTCGGTGAGTGTGCATGAGTTAGTGTGTGTGTGAGTGTGAGAGGGTGTGTGTGTGAGAGAGTAGAAGGGAGTGTGAGAATGTCTAAGTGCGCGGGTGAGAGTGTGTGTTAGTGAGTGTGCGTGTGTGTATGTGTGAGAGAGTGGAACTGAGCGTGTGCAAGTGTGAGTGTAAATAGGGAGAGTGTGAGAGATCGTGTGAGTGTGTGTCAGTGAGTGTGTGTCACTGTGTGTGAATGTGTGTGTTTATGTGCGAGAGAGTGTGTAAGTGTGTGAGAGTGTGTATGTGCGAGTTTTTGTGTGAGTTAGTGTGTGTGTGTGAGAGAGTGTGTGAGTAAGAGAGAGTAGAAGGGAGTGTGAGAATGTGTAAGTGCATGTGTGAGAGAGCGTGTGTTAGTGAGTGTGCGTGTGTGTATGTGTGAGAGAGTGGAACTGAGCGTGTGCAAGTGTGAGTGTAAATAGGGAGAGTATGAGAGATCGTGTGTCAGTGAGTGTGTGTCACTGTGTGAGTGAGTGTGTGTGTTTATGTGTGAGAGACAGTGTATGTGCCTGTGTGTACGAGTTTGTGTGTGAGTTAGCGTGTGTGTGAGTTAGTGTATGTGTGTGTGTGGCAGGGTGGCGCAGTGGTTAGCACTGCTGTCTCACGGTGCTGAGGACCCGGGTTCGATCCCGGCTCTGGGTCACTGTCCGTGTGGAGTTTGCACATTCTCCCCGTGTCTGCGTGGGTTTCGCCCCCTGAGATACCCTCAAATACGACACAGGAGAGAAGATAGGTAATTCAAAGGCTTTAATCATCTGAGAACTGAACAGCAGCCAAGAAGTGTGCTCATCACATGCTGCAGAGTGAGCCGCATCTTATATACCATTTCCTGGGGGCGGAGCCAGAGGCGGAGTCCCCCAGGGTTCCAAGCCCGATCTTAAAGGGCCAATGCATTAAGGTAAGGTACCGTTACAGCAGCTACTGATAACATTCATCACACCCCCGCAACCCAAAAAGATGTGTTGGTCAGGCGAATTGGCCACGCTAAATTGCCTCTTAATTGGAAAAAAAAATAATTGGGTTCTCTAAAAAAAATGTTTATGTGTTTGTGTGGATGAGTGTGTGTACATGAGTGTGGATGTGAATGTATGTGTAAGTGTTTGTGAGGGAGAGTGTGAGTGAGTTTGTGCATGGGTGTGAGAGTGTGTGTGGATGAGTGTGTACGTGAGTGTATGTGTAAGTGTGTGTGAGTTTGTGAGGGAGAGTGTGTGAGTGAGCTTGTGCGTGGGTGTGAAAATGTGAGTGAGTGTGTCAATATTTGGGATCTTGCTGTGCACAAGTGGGCTGCCACATTCCTACATTAAAACAATGACTCCAGTGCAAAAGACGAAAGGAGAAGGTGAAAGGCGCTAGATAAATGCAAGTCTCAGTGGGTGCCCACACCATCCAGTGTGGTACTGAGCCCGACAACCCACTGGGTGAACAGAGGGGGCTTTACACAGTAACGGCAGCTCTTTAACTTGATGGCCTGTGGCTTATACCTTGCTGATGTGATGTGTTTTATCCAAAAGGTCTTTACTGAAAGCTGATGAGGACGAAAAGTATGGAGAACGAAACCCTGGACAACAGTAGTCTCTTCAACAGTAGCTCTCTCATGAACTTCCCTGGAACCATTCTACTGCAGAAGTACAAGTCGTTCTTCATCCTGCTATACTGCGCCCTGGTGGCCGTGGCCTGCGTGGGCAACGTCTTCCTGGTGGGCAGCATCATTGGGGACAAGAAGCTCCACAACGCCACCAACTTCTTCATCGGCAACCTCTCGGTCACCGACCTCCTCATGTGCCTGACCTGCGTCCCCCTCACCCTGTCCTACGCCTTTGAGTTGCGCGGATGGCTCTTTGGGAGGTTCATGTGCCACTTTGTCTCGCTCATGCAGTCGGCCATGGTCTACGTCTCGGTCCTCTCGCTGACGGCCATCGCGGTCGACCGGTACATCGTGGTGGCCTACCCCATCCGGCAGAGGGTGACACTGAGCTGCTGCGCCCTCATCGTCGGGGGCATCTGGGCCCTCTCGCTGGCCCTGGCGAGCCCGGCCTCCATCTACGCCACCTACGTGGAGCTCAAGGTGACGGGCAACGACGTAAACATCTGCGAGGAGTTCTGGAGGGGCATGGAGACGGAGAGGCTGGCTTACTCCTGCGTCGTGATCCTGGTGTCCTACATGATCCCGCTTTTGGCCGTCACCATCTCCTACTGCGCCATCACCGTCCACCTCAAGAGGAGGAACGTGCCGGGGGCCGTGGAGCAAAACCAGGTCCGGTGGAACAGGAAGAAGAGGAAGACCTTCTTCCTCTTGGTCATCTCGGTGGTGACCTTCGCCATCTGCTGGATGCCCCTCCAGATCCTCAACCTGATCCGCGACCTGGATGTGGATTTCACGATCATCGACACCAGGTACATTAACGTAGTGCAGGTCTCCTGCCACTGGGTGGCGATGAGCTCCTCCTGCTACAACCCCTTCATCTACGCCTCGCTGCACCGCAAGTTCCGCCTCCAGCTCCGGGGCTACTTCCGCCGCTGGAAGAGGCCGAGCAGCTTCCCGTCGACCCGACTGTCGCCGTTCCACACCAGCATCAGCCTGGTGTCCGAGGGCCCGAAGGCCGGGACTGACAATGGCTCGTACGTGGTCCACGCGCTCTGAGCTCCCATCGCCTCGTCCACACTGTCGGGACTTCCACAGGGTCCTGGGTCATCATCGTTGGCTTCCCATCAATTCTTATTGGCCCATTCTTTCTCATCCCCCTCCCCTCTCTTGGTGGCAACAGCAGCCATTACCCACCTCAACTCTCCATCGATCGCCAGTCTGAACGCCGACGGGCCATCAAAACATGGCGGGTCCGGGAAGTCACGCCAATTGTGTCTCAAACCGTCGCCAAGCACTGGCGAGTGAGCAGGACAGGGGGTCCAGATAGATTACCACCTCCCTCCCTCTTCCGAGGGGCACCTCGGATTAACATGCCCAACTAAATATTGTCCCACCTGAAGCCGGATATAACTAGGCCGTTCTCGATCGAAGCCGCTCGCAGCTTTACATGTCCAAGGGCCGCAGGAATCAGGACCATGACTGTCCCTTTAAGAGCACCACTGCCCTAATAACAGAGCAGGTGGTCCAATTAAACCAAAGAGGTTCAGGGTAAAGCAACAAAACCTAAAGACCCTCACCAACCATCGCATTAAGACACTCTATATACCCCACGGTGCCCACTGGCCACGGGAAGCTTTACGTGTGCCAGCTGACACTGTTTGCTCCCTCTCCAAGACCACCCGGACATGGTGCCCACAGAGAAGGGGGTAGGCACCCAGGGTGACTACACCCGCAGGTGCTGCCTCTCCCGACCAGGGGAAGAGGAGGAGGAGGCCACGTATCCACCACGCCACCCACCCCACCCCCGGGTGGGTCAAAGATCACAGGGGCAGGGCTGAGGTGCGGCCCTCAGGCGAGGAGCAGCCTGCCCAGCTTGGGGCCGGGGTCCTTCTGGGCGAGGCAGGAATATTCTGCGGGGTGCAGTTACTCCGCCAGGCCACGGGAGGGAGCTCTCCATCTTCAATGGTGGGCCAACAAAACTGGGCCCAATGTCAGATTGGCGACAGCAGCAAGCAAGCACCCCAAGAACTCTCCTCAAATGGGGTGGGGGGGGGGGGCAGGATGGTGGGTGGCTGGAACTGGGATGGAGGCATGGGAGGCCACAGAAAACGGTGGTCAAATACGTAGCATTTCAGGAGGTTTGGACAGTCGAGATGATAGCATAAAATTGCAAGGAGATGTTGACAGCCTAGGTCAATGGTCAAAATTGTGGCAGATGAAATTTAACTGAAGCAAGTGTGAGGTTATCCATTATGTACCGAAAAAGGATAGAACAGGGTACTTTCTAAATGGAAAGAGGTTAGGTACAGTGGCCATCCAAAGCGACTGGGGGGCAGGGGCAGGGGGTGGTGGTGGTGGAGGCGGTTCAGGTGCATCGATCCTTAAAGTACCTGGAGCAAGTGGAAAAAATAATCAAAACAGCTAATGGAATGTGAGCTTTTACATCAAGGGGACTGAAATATAGAGACACGGGTTAAGCTACAGCTGTACAAAACCCTGGCTAGTTCCCACTTGGAGTCACTGTGCGTAGATCTACATACAGAACATGCAATGCAGAAGGAGACCATTTGGCCCTTCGAGTCTGCACCGACCCCTTAAGCCCTCACGTCCACCCTATCCCCGTAACCCAGTAACCCCTCCTAAACATTTTGCACACTAAGGGGCAATTTAGCACGGCCAATCCAACTAACCTGCACGTCTTTGGACTGTGGGAGGAAACCGGAGCACCCGGAGGAAACCCACGCAGAGAAACAGTGCAGACTCCGCACAGACAGTGACCCAAGCCGGGATTCGAACCTGGGACCCTGGCGCTGTGAAGACACAGTGCTATCTGCTTGTGCCACCGTTCTGGGCACCACACCGTAGGAAGGATATTTTGGCCCTGGAGGGAGTGCAATGCAACTTCACAAAAATGATACTTGGACTGACGGGGGTTTAGTTATGAGGAGAGATTACTAAAATTGGACCTGTTTTGGAGAGAATTCAGAAGGTTAAGGGGTGATCTGATCGAAGTCTTCAAGTTAGGCAGGGTGGATAAAGATAAACTATTTCTACTTATTGGAGATTCTAAAACTAGGGGCAGAGTCTAAAAATTAGGGTTAAACTGTTCAGGAGAGATGTTCGGAAGAACTTCTTCACTCAAAGGCTGGTAGAGGATTGGAACTCTCTCTCACACACAGCAGTTGAAGTTGGAACAGTTGTTAATGTTAAATCTGAGATAGATTTTTGTTAAGCAAAGATATTAAGGGGTATGGGCCAAAGGCAGGTGTATGGAGTTAGGTTACTGATCAGCCATGATCTCATTGAATGGCAGGGACAGACTCGAGGGGCCGATTCCTATGATAGCATGGCGATCGGAATTCCGAAAGGGAATTCCGTGGAGAAACAGAGGGACATTGGAGTGTACAGATCCCTGAAAGTGCCTGGATGAAGCAGTCAAAACTGGGATCGAGGACTGTTCCGACCTGTTTCTTTTCTATTGGGTAAGGATGCGATTGTACTAGAGGGGGTAAGGAGAAGACTTCGGCTTGAATTCTCTAACAAAATCTGGGGTTGAAAGCTGGTCTCAGTAACGGCGACCGTGACAACGATCATCGACTGTCGCAAAAACCCATCTGGTTCACTAGTGTCCCTTCAGGGGGGGAAATCTACCGTCCTTTCCCTGTCTGGCCTACATGTGACTCTAGGCCCCACAGCAATGGGGTTGTCCCTGAGCTGGGCCCGACGCAGGCAATAAAGGTCAGCCTGGTCCAAATTGTGCCAATTAAAAAAGAATGGCACGTCATAGAGAGGTCTGGGAAGAATATTTCAGAAAGAGGCCTGAAGACCTTATTGCCAATCATAGAATTTACAGTGCAGAAGGAGGCCATTCGGCCCATCGAGTCTGCACAGGCCCTTGGAAAGAGCACCGTACTTAAGCCAAATCTCCACCCTATCCCCATAACCCAGCAACCCCACCTAACCTTGTGGACACTACGGGCAATTTATCATGGCCAATCCACCTAAACTGCACATCTTTGGACTGTGGGAGGAAACCGGAGCGCCCGGAGGAAACCCACGCAGACACGGGGAGAACGTGCAGACTCCTCACAGACAGTGACCCAAGTCGGGAATCGAACTCGGGTCCCTGGAGCTGTGAGGTAGCCTTGCAGACCACTGTGCCATCGTGTCGCATTATTTATTATGTTTTTTTTTGTGGATGTAGGCATCGCTGGCTTGGCTAGCATTTATTTCCCATCCCTAATTGCTCCTTGAGAAGGTGCTGTTGAGACGTGTTCTTGAATGGCTGCGGTCCATAGAGTGTAGGTACACCCACAGTGCTGTTCGGCAGGGAGTTCCAGGATTCTGACCCAGAGACAGTGGAGGGACGGCCGATATATTTCCAAGTCGGGGTGGTGAGCGGCTCGGAGGGGAACCTGCAGGTGGTGGTGTCCCCCATGTGTCTGCTGCCCCTTGTCCTTCGAGTTGGAAGAGGTCACAGGTCACAGGTCAGGTCCACTAATTCCTCTTTAGGGAAGGAAATCTGCCGTCCTTACCCGGTCTGGCCTACACGTGACTCCAAACCCCGCAGCGATGGGGTTGACTCTTTACTGCCCCCCCTCTGAAATGGCCGAGCGAGTCACTCAGTTTGAGGGGCAATTCAGGATGGGCAGCAAATGCTGGCTGGGCCCAGCGATGCCCACATCCCCCATGAACTAATGTTTTTAGAAAACACATTTTACCCTCGGTACTGGGTCCAAGTAGATGATGAGCGCAAATTCTCATTTCGTTTTTGTAACAGAAGAATTTAAAAGTAAAATGTGGTCACCAGGAAAGGCCAGAAGGAATGGGATTGGGGCAGCTCCAGTTAATAATCTAGCACAGGCTGGATGGGCTGAAGGGCCTCCTTCTCTCCCGGGACTACAAGGACTATAAGTGAATCAATTTACCGCGCTGGTCCCTTCCCGGGTTCACTGGAGTTAGGCCCAAGCCCTGTAACATCCATTCCTGAAGCTCCGAGTATCCATTCCGGGCTGAATTAGAAGAATGGTGGGCGTGGCGGGAGGGGGGGGGGGGGGGGGGTCCTCAGCACTGATGTGTTGGGGGATGGGGCAAATTTGCACGTGGGTTCATGGTCCTGGCCACCCCTCACCCAACTCCCCCCTGGCTGTTGGAAAGGGCCTGCGGCAGGCGGACAAGGTCGGACCCGGCTGTGATGCACACCGAGGTCAAAGAGCCCGCTGCGAGTTACAAGGGAGCAATGCCAAGCCGGACAAGAGTCAGCAGCATCGGGCCAGGAAGGCGAACGTTACGAGCGAAAGAGGCAGCAATCGTATCGGTCGACTCTGAACTCGACAGCTAACATGTTCCGAATTATTCATTCTTCATTTCCCCACGAAGCAAACTTGCTGTTTTGCCTCACCGAGCAAATATTTATTATGTGATAAGTGTCTGAATGTTTATTCTGTCCGATGTTAAGTATTGCGCAGAGTTGTGCCAGGCAACGCTTTTACCCGTGCCGGCAGGCACAGTTCCCAGTCAGGCGAAGATGGTCGGCAGGCGCTCTTGGAGCGGTCCCCTCGCTCGCGAAACGACGCGAGACTCAGGCCGGATTCCCCCCCCCCCTCCCCCCCCACACCCTCACTCATGGGGAAGAAAGCAGACGCGAAGACGTGGGGAGGTGGCGAAGTCTGTGGGGGTGGGTGTGGGTCACTGATACGAAGGGGGTGAAGGCATTCGAGAGAGTACAGAGAAGATTCACGAAGAACGGTTCAGGGAATGCGGGGGGGGGGGGGGGGGGGGAGGGGGGTGGGTGGCTTCAGCTACGGAGATAAGTTGGGAGAAGCTGAGGTTGCTGTCCTCGAGGAGAAGGGGGGGGGGGGGGGGCACGTCGGGGAGGCTTCCGAAATGACAATCGGTTAGAGGGAAGCTGTTTCCGTAGGTGGCAGGGTCAAGGACCAGAGGAGACGCAAAGGTGGGAGGATTGGCTAAAGACGCGACGGTGACTGGCGGGGAAACCTTTAGCAGGCAGCGAGGGGTTAACATCGAGACTCCGCTGCCTGAGAGGGCAGGCAGATTCCATCGGGGCGTTCAAGAGAGAGTTGGATCATTTTCTGGTGAGAAGTGAGGGCAATGGGGGGGGGAAAAGGTCGAGGATGGGGGCGTGGGTTGGGGGAGGTGGGCAAACGGAATGTTCTCTCTCAGAGTGCCAGCATGGATATGATGGGCTAATTGGTCCCTCTCTCGGAGTGTCAGCACGGATATGATGGGCCAATCGGTCCCTCTCTCGGAGTGCCAGGGCGGACATGATGGGCTAATTGGTCCCTCTCTCGGAGTGTCAGCACGGATATGATGGGCCAAACTGTCTCCCTATCTGCTGTAACCATTGCGTCAACCTGGGATAGGGAGAGAAAGAAGGAGAGAGTGTCGAGGGAGAGGTGTAAAATGTGCCAATGAGAAGGTCGCTGAGCGCCCTGAGCCAAGATGGCCCCGGTTTCACCAGCAGGGTTCGGAGGTCACCTCGTGTTCAATGTCAAATTATGCATCCTTATTCCTGCCGGCCCTCTCCCAGTGCGCTGTGTATCGAGGTCATGGTTCGGTTCTTGTACCCATTGAATGTGTTTGTCACGTACACCACCACTGCCGCCCCCTACCCTCCCCCTCCCATGACACGTTGCCTTCAGGGATTGCTCTGTCAATAAAGAATTTCAACACGGAACCTGCTCTCTGACCTCTCATTTTCCCCGCGTGCTCCAAGCGGCCTACCCAGCTCTCCTCCAACAGACAACGCCAGCAGAGGGTGGGGGGCCGGGGGGGAGGGGGGGGGGGGGTTGGGGGTGACCGTCAAGTGTCTGACAAGTTAGTTTGAGTCCCTGATCCCACCCTGGCCCTCTGTCGAGTTACCCAATCATGGCGGCTCAGAGCAGAGGGTGAGGTGGACTGGGGGGGGGGGGGGGGTGGAAGGAATGAGGGGGTGGAAGATGTGCTACAATTAGCCCCAGCATCCTCCTGCTCAAGGAGGGGGTTGGTAGCCTGACCTCCACCTAATGAACCTCTGCCACCCTTCCAACTTTGACGGACAGCGCCATTTGATGGGCGTCAGATGCAAACGTGATGCCTCGTATAGTTGAATAGTCCACTGCAACTCACCGTTCTGGGACTCGGCCGTGGTTAGTAGCTCCTTGGGTAAGATAACTGTCAGCAATGCCGGAGGCCCCATAGCCAGAAAGAGGGGACAGGGGTGGGGGGGGGGGGGGGGGGGGGGGGGGGGGGGGAATGGGATGGGGAGGGGAATGGGATGGGGGGGAATGGGATGGGGTGGGGAATGGGATGGGGAATGCTCTCCACAGACAACAAAGAACGGCGACTGTGTCAGCTAAAAGTTCGAGCAGCTAAGCACTCCAAACGGGGCAGTGAGAAAGTGCGGCAGATGAGGGCAGCACGGTGGCGCAGTGGGTTAGCCCTGCTGCCTCACGGCGCCAAGGTCCCAGGTTCGAATCCCGGCTCTGGGTCACTGTCCGTGTGGAGTTTGCACATTCTCCCCGTGTCTGCGTGGGTTTCACCCCCACAACCCAAAGATGTGCAGGGTAGGTGGATTGGCCACGCTAAATTGCCCCTTAATTGGAAAACTGAATTGGGTACTCTAAATTTTTTTTTTAAAGTGCGGTCGGATGGAATCTATCCTGTGTCGCCGCATGTTTAGAGCATACCAGAATAACCCACACAAATTAATAGGGGATAGAATCCCTACAGCGCACCATTCGGCCCATTGAGTCTGCACCAACCTAGCTCGGCCCACTCCATCGCAACCCCTGAACGACACATAACCTTTGGACACTAAGGGGCAATTTAGCCTGGCCAACCCACCTAACCTGCACATCTCTGGACTGTGGGGTGAAACCGGAGCACCCGGAGGAAACCCACGCAGACACGGGAAGAACGTGCAGACTCCACACAGACAGTCACCCGAGGCCGGAATCGAACCCGGGTCCCTGGGCCGTGGGGCAGCAGTGCTAACCACTGGGCCACCCTGCTGATCCCTTGAGGGGTGAGATGGTAGCGTAGGGGTGTTTTACTGAACCAGTCAGCTGGAGGCCTGGACTAAGGCTCTGGGTTTGTGGGTTCAAATCCCATCAGCTGGGGGATCGAACACACATCCTCGGGAAGAAATGGAAGGGTATGTCGACGGGGTGAGTTGAAGGAGTCTCGGATGAAGCATAAGCACCAGCTTGGACCAGACGGGCCCAATGGCCTACATCTGTGCTGTAACTCTACCTTGTACAATTAACACAGCGATAGGTAACCTCAGCCGGCGAGTGGGCCTCCTTCACCACAGGGGGCCGCAGGATTGAAATCAGCCTTGTTCACTAACCACAACCCCATGGATAAGATTAAATACATTTAATACACGCTGGATATTTCAGAACGAGTTACAGAAAATGTTCAATTATTTATATATTATAGAACTGTCATCAACTTCAAATGGTAAAAACAAAAGAAATATTTACACTTTGGGCACAGAGGGAGAGCCCGGCTCTCACAGTCAATGTTGTGAGCAATCAGCACGCACCTCACTTCACTCGCCCCTCACGTCACTCGCCCCTCACGTCACTCGCCCCTCACTTCACTCGCCCTCGCTTCACTCGGCCCTCACTTCACTCGCCCCTCACTTCACTCGCCCCTCACTTCACTCACCCCTCGCTTCACTCGCCCCTCACTTCACTCGGCCCTCACTTCACTTCACCCCTCGCTTCACTCGCCCCTCACTTCACTCGCCCCTCACTTCACTCACCCCTCACTTCCCTCGCCTCTCACTTCACTCGCCCTCGCTTCACTTACCCTCGCTTCACTCTCCCTCACTTCACTCGCCCTTGCTTCACTCGCCCCTCACTTCACTCGCCCCTCACTTCACTCGCCCCTCACTTCACTCGCCCCTCACTTCACTTCAATATTCCCTCACTTCACTCGCCCCTCACTTCACTCGCCCGTCACTTCAATATTCCCTCACTTCACTCGCCCCTCGCTTCACTCGCCCCTCACTTCAATATTCCCTCACTTCACTCGCCCCTTACTTCACCTGCCCCTCACTTCACTCGTCCCTCGCTTCACTCGCCCTTGCTTCACTCGCCCCTCACCTCACTCGTCCCTCACTTCACTAGCCCCTCACTTCACTTCAATATTCCCTCACTTCACTCGCCCCTCACTTCAATATTCCCTCACTTCACTCGCCCCTTGCTTCACTCGCCCCTCACTTCACTCGCCCCTCACTTTACGGGCGAATTACCTCATCCATACCAGCAGGAAAAAAACCTACACGGAGGGGAATCAGCGGAATGTGGCGACCCCGCGCGTGGGCAACGGTCAGCAAAATGTCTCGTGGGGGCCACACTCAGAACCCAGATGGGCCGCATGTCCCCCCCCCCAACCCCCCCACAGGCCGTACGTTTCCCACTGCTGAGTTCACGGATTCCAAATGACCTTAGTGTCCTGAGTAGCTGACCACGAGATGACTGAGTCGGGAGGGAAGCCGTACTCTGACCTTTCACCTCCAGGTTTTGGGGTTTGGATTGAACCTTGGCGCCCTCCCGCCGCCCTTTGACCTTCCCGCCGGCTCGGTTGGGGCGCCAGCTGCAGCCCGTGACACGCGGTCGCCAACCATCCAAAGGCTACCTGACCCCAACCCTCCATGAAAATGTCAGGCCGTCTACGCCAATTAAACTCACGTTGGGAAAATGTTTAAAAAGACCAGGCAAGGATGGGGAACTTCAAAAAAGGCTGCCAGGGAAATCGCCTCAAAGGTTCCAGCAGCGAAACCATTCTGAGTTGAGCCATCGTCCCCCTGGGCGTCTGCTCCTCACTCGCTTTCCCACGTCCCAGCCCTGTGATGTAGGAAGTCTCTCATCTCTGATGGATCTTCTGTAACTGTGTTTTCTCCCCTGTTGTGACTGTGCAGAGAGGCAAAGTGGCTCATTAACCCCCTCATTCCCTTTCAATTTTATCCAGCAAATTCCACACACTGCGCCCCATCGCGAGCCGGAGAACCGCGGGGGGGGGGGGGGGGGGGCACTGCGAGCAGCCGCCGACCGACGCGGTTCTCCGGTGCCGGAGAATTCGGCGGCTGGCGGGGGCGGGATTCACACCGCCCACCGGCGGTTCTCCGGGGGGGGGGGAACGGAGGATCCTGCCCCGCACCTTCCTGATAGGCACAGCCTTCTGGCCTAAACATCAAATTCAACAACTTCAGATGATTATCTCTACCCCACCTAGACCCATCTTGTTTTAACTGTCTTTTACCATTTCTTTCTTTCTTGTCTTTCTTAATATAAATTTAACCCCCCCCCCCAATCTTATCCACCTCTCCTTACCCCTTCTCCCCTTTGCTTCCCCCTTCCCCTCCCCACACATCTCCATCTGTCACAGTTCACCCTCTGATGTTAGTTTCTCTGCTGTTTGGCCTTTCACACCTTTTGTTCTCTCTGGGGACTGCCATTAACACTCTTTCCCCTTGGTATCTGTGGCCATTAGCACCCGGTTTCCCTGGGTTTCTGTGGCTATGACTAATCTTTCATTCTCACTCCACAGTATAAATATCTCCCACTTTCTCTGTCTTTTAGCTTTGACAAAGAGTCATTGGACTTGAAACGTTAGCTCTTTCCTCTCCCTACAGATGCTGCCAGGCCTGCTGAGATTTTCCAGCATTTTCTCTTTCGTTTCAGATTCCAGCATCCGCAGTAATTTGCTTTCATCAAAGGTAGTGGTCGTGGGTTTGAAAGGTGCTGTCTAAGGAGCCTCTTTTATGTTAAAACAATCTTTAATTTACACAGAATGATACACACCAACATCAAAGAAATAGCTCTACAATTATCAGTTAAACAGTTCTTTTTTTAAATAAATTTTGCGTGGCCAATCCACCTATCATGCACATCTTTGGGTTGTGGGGGTGAAACCCATGTAGACACAGGGAGAACGTGCAAACTCCACACGGACAGTGACCCAGGACCGTATTTCAAACCCAGGTTCTCAGCGCCATGAGCAGCGCCGGCCCTAGGGTTGCTGGCGCCCCGGGCAAGCTGAGCTTCGGCGCCCTTGGGGGGGGGGGCGTGGCCAGGGGGGGGGGCGTGGCCGGGGGGGGGGGGGCGTGGCCGGGGGGGGCGTGGCCGGCGGGGGGCCGGGGCCGAGGGGGGGGGGGGGGGCCGGGGGGGGGGGCGGGGCCGAGAGGGCCTCCGACCTTTTCCGCATTCTCAACGTCGAACCCGCTTTCAGTTGTCCAGGACTTGAAGCTCCGGAATGCTCTCCTCAAATCTCCTTTACGACACTCCGTTAGTCTACTTTTTTGATGAATGACCAAGATTCCTGTCACCTGATCCAACCGCGCCTCATGTGACTTGATGTCAAATTTTGTTTGATAACCATTCTGTGCAGCACTCTCGACTTTAAAGATGCAGTGAAATGAAAGCGGTTGTTGACAACATCATGACTGTTGGTGACTTCCTGTCTATGACATAAAAACATCTGCCAGTTTACAATAATAACCCTTCACTTACTTTCCCATTTAGTAAAAATAGGAAAAGAAAAACCCTACGTCCAAAAATAGTATTTTCCCAGCACCGCGGCGGAGTCTGTTTATTTACTTTTGTTAATAAATCCACAGATGAAGAGCACTTATACAAACAAGTAATGGCTTACTTCTATCTTTATTCTCGCACACATGGGGGGGGGGGGGGTGGTGCGGGTGTGTGGGGAACTGGTGAGCGAATGTCTTCAGTAAATGTGGCAAGACTTTACATCAGGGCGTCAGACGTTTGTGTCTCGGGCTTCTGACGATATTGTTAAACCCATAAGCTTTGCCCAAGGCCTTAACGAACTACCACTGCTCAATGGGCACTCCACTGCTTCATAAAATGGCTGTATTCCAACACAGATCTTAAGGTCTCAGAACAGCAGCCACGCAGTGAGCTCTGTAGCATCTGCCCGCATCACATACTAAGCAGGGGAGAGAAAAAATATTACAGTTTAAAATCTGTACCCGGTGGGGGAGCGGACCCGAGGGGGGGGCGGGGGCGGGGGGGCGGACCCGAGGGGGGGCGGGGCGGGGCGGGGCGGGGGGGGCGGACCCGAGGGGGGGGCGGGGCGGGCGGACCCGAGGGGGGGGCGGGGCGGGCGGACCCGAGGGGGGGGCGGGGCGGGCGGAGCCGAGGCGGGGGGGGGGGGAGCGGACCGAGCGGGCGAGCGGACCGAGGGGACGGACCGCGGGGAATGCGGCCACCGCGCATGCGCTGGTTGGCGCCGGCCCAACTGCGCATGCGCGGGACTCGAGTCTGGCGCCCCCGAGCACATGGCGCCCCGGGCAACAGCCCGAGTTGCCGGTGCCTTGAGCCGGCCCTGACCATGAGGCAGCAGTGCTAACCACTGTGCCGTCATGCAGTCCCAGTTAAATAGTTCTTGAATAAAATGAAAGACTTTAACTCACTTTAACTACACCTGCCACTATATATATTCCAACAAAGCAACCCAACACAGTTCAAAATCCACTCATAAATAAAGTGAGCAATCAGGGTTACTTCTTGTTCTTTGTGCAGACCTTGGGGGGGGGGGGGGCGGAGACTATTTCAGGAACAACCCGAAAACCCTTGTCAGACTCAAATCCCATGGTAAAAATGCCAAAAGCTACAGACAGACCTGGCACCTCCCATCAATTACATCAGCTGCATCCCACTAAGATGATGTGGAGATGCCGGCGTTGGACTGGGGTGAGCACAGTAAGAAGTCTGACAACACCAGGTTAAAGTCCAACAGGTTTGTTTCAAACACTAGCTTTCGGAGCACTGCTCCTTCCTCAGGTGAATGAAGAGGTATGTTCCAGAAACATATATATATACAAATAGAGTGGTGTTTACATCCCACTAAGATGTCCCATGATCTGCTTGCCTAGGACTAAACGCCACTCCCTCATAAATTATCGACACTCCGGGGAACCTCCAAAAACATTAACAATATTCCATTAGCCATCTCTCTGCAAATAAGTAATTGGGTAGAATCAATGATAGCCTCACCTTTATGACTCCTTAATCACAGCTTCAGCAGACATGTTGCCTGTATGTATTCGAACCCAAGGTTTTTAATCACGTTACAACAAAATATAATATATAATAATTTCCTACATTCATCACACCCGTGAGATCACGGGGTGAAGGAGAGGGTGGAGGGGCGGGCTATTGAGGCATCGTATCCCACCCAACTATGCAGGACAAACAACGTTCAGGGGTCCGTCACTTGGGAGCAGAGCGGATTGAGGGGGGAGATTCTAAGGGGCCGTTCAAAATCGTTAAAGATTTTGACGGAGTAAATAAAGCGAAACTGTTCTCGGTCGATGGAAGGTTGGGAACCGAAGGCCACAGACTTAAGAGAATTAACAAAATTGGGGGGGGGAAGCAGACATGAGGAGAATTTTTTATGTTTTGTGGCGAGCTGTTGTAAACTGGAACACAGCTGCCTAAAAGGATGACAAAGGCAGGTTCAACAGCGACATTTTAAAAGGAACTGGATAAACGCTTACAAATGGAGATTTTACAAGGCTGTGCGAAATGAGCAGAGAGAGTGGGACTGAGGCATTCGGCAGGGTTGTGACAGGTTCTATACAAATGCAAAAACAGAGCATGCTGGGAAACCCAACAGGCCTGGCAGAGAGAGAAAGCAGGGTTAACATCCCGGATCCGATTCCCTCTTCTTCCGAGGTAAAAGAGGGAGAAATGCGATTGGGATATACAGAAAAAAAGGTTAAGGTGGGCGGAGAACAGGTCACAGTCTAACGTCGTTGAACCATCCTTCGTGCCAATGCAGAAAACGCCCTCCTTCCCCCCCCTCCCCCACTGGGCCATCTGTCACTTGTTCTTCAGTTTTGTGACACCTTTGTTGCTGTGTCTCCCAGCTCCCGCTGATCACTGACCTTCCTCTCTGTTCCCTCTCGAATAGAGTATATAATCCAACACGTTTGCTTCAGATTCCAACATCTGCGGCATCTTTCGCGTTTAAAAAAAATAATATATATATAAATGCAAGTCTTTCCATCGCTGCCCTCCCACTGGGTCAACAACTACGACTGGACTCAGTGGCCCCTGGAAAGCAAGGCTGTGCATTTCTATAGCACCTTTCGGGACTCAAACCAATCAGGTAGCTCCGGGATTTGACGTGCAGCAAATACGGCGGCCAGCTTGGGCACAGAAAGCCCCCGCGAGCGACAAACGTGGGAATCACCAGATTCAGCCTGGGGAGTGATCGCAGCCCCTCGAGTTCAGGGGTGAGAGTGCGGCACTACTGAACTATCCCCCCCCCCCCCCCCCCCATCCCCCACTCCAGTGGCTCATGGGATGTCAATTGCTCGAGAGCTGGGTAAGGCTGCTATATGAGGCCCCGATGGTGTGCGTGGCCACGAATAGGAGGAGGTCGGAGTACTTCCGGCTTTACCGGGGGACCAGGCAGGGTTGCCCCCTGTCCCCCTTGTTGTTTGCACTGGCAATCGAGCCGCTGCCGATGGCGTTGAGAGATTCAGAGAGGTGGAGAGGCTTGGTGCGAGGTGGGGAGGAACATAGGGTGTCGTTGTATGCCGACGACCTGTTACTGTATATGGCGGACCCGGTGGGAGGGATGCCGGGGGTGATGGAGTTGCTAGCCGAGTTTGGGTCCTTTTCAGGTTATAAATTAAACTTAGGCAAGAGCGAGGTGTTTGTGGTGCACCCTGGAGACCAGGAGGAAGGAATTGGTAGGCTCCCGCTTAGGCGGGCAGGGGAGAGATTTAGGTACCTGGGGGTGCAGGTGGCCAGGGACTGGGGGACTCTCCACAAGCATAACTTCACCAGACTAGTAGGTCAGATAGAGGAGGAGTTCAGGAGGTGGGACATGTTGCCATTGTCGTTGGCGGGGAGGGTACAGTCCGTCAAAATGACGGTGCTTCCGAGGTTCTTGTTCCTCTGCCCATATTTATCCCCAGGGCCTTCTTTAGGAGAGTGACTAGCAGTATTTTGAGCTTTGTGTGAGCACATGGGACTCCGAGAGTGAGGAGGGTGTTCCTGGAGCGAGGAAGGGATAGAGGCGGGCTGGCGCTGCCCAACCTTCTGGGGTACTATTGGGCAGCCAATGTGTCAATGGTGCGTAAATGGGTGATGGAGGGGGGAGGGGCGGCGTGGAAAAGAATGGAGATGGCGTCATGTAGAGGTACGAGCCTGGGTGCCATGGTAACGGCACCGTTGCCGCTCTCCCCTAAGAGGTTTACCACGAGCCCGGTGGTGGCGGCGACCCTAAGAATCTGGGGACAGTGGAGATGGCATCAGGGGGAAACAGGGGGCTCGATGGAGGCTCCACTGGGTGGCAACCATCAGTTCATCCCGGGGAACACGGATGGGGGATTCAGGGGGTGGCAAAGGGCGGGCATCAGCAAATTGAGGGACCTGTTTATTGGCAGGAGGTTTGCGGGCCTGGGGGAACTGGAAGATAAATTTGGCCTTCCCCAAGGGAACATGTTCAGATACCTGCAGGTAAAGGCGTTTGCTAGGCGACAGGTAGAGGGATTCCCTTTGCTGCCCTCGCAGGGGACGATGGACAGAGTGCTTTCGGGGGTGTGGGTAGGAGAGGGGAAGGTGTCTGACATCTATAAGGTAATGCAGGAGATGGAGGAGTCGTCAGTGGAGGAGCTGAAGGCTAAATGGGAGGAGGAACTCGGGGAGCAGATAGAGGACGGGACTTGGGCGGAGGCCTTGGAGAGAGTCAACTCTTCCTCCTCATGTGCGAGGCTTAGTCTCATCCAATTTAAGGTGCTGCACCGGGCCCACATGTCCGGGACTAGGATGAGTAGGTTCTTTGGGGGTGAGGACAGGTGCACCAGATGTTCGGGGAGTCCAGCGAACCACGCCCATATGTTCTGGGCATGCCCAGCACTGGAAGAATTTTGGAAGGGGGTGGCGGGGACGGTGTCGAGGGTGGTTGGATCCAGGGTCAAACCAGGGTGGGGACTCGCGATTTTTGGAGTTGCGGTAGAGCCAGGAGTGCAGGAGGCGAAAGAGGCCGGTGTCCTGGCCTTTGCGTCCCTAGTAGCCCGTCGAAGGATTCTGTTACAATGGAAGGATGTGAGGCCCTCAAGCGTGGAGATCTGGATCAGTGACATGGCGGGATTTATAAAATTGGAAAAGGTCAAATTTGCCCTGAGAGGATCAATACAAGGGTTCTATAAACAATGGCAGCCTTTTCTGGACTTCCTGGCTCAGAGATAGGTAACTGGGTCAATAGCAGCAGCAACCCGGGGGGGAGGGGGGGGGGGGCGGGGGGTGCATTATTGTAGTGTTTATTCTGTAACTTTATAGTGTGTTAATTTGCGTTGTTGTTAAAATGCTGGATTGTTCATGGGGATGGGGCGAATGTATATGACTGTTAATATTATTGTTATTTTTGGTATTTTACTAAGGTGGGTCAATGTTATATAAAATCAACATTTCTCAATAAAAAGAGAGCACCATCTTCGAGGGGTTTCATTATCCTTTGGAGCTGGGTGGGCGGGGAGGAGGAGGGAACGGGAGGGTTCAGTTGATCACTATCCCAAAGAACCCGCCCCCTCCCCGCCCCCACTCCTCAGAAAACGTATGCACTCGGGCGTCAAGGCAAGGTGAAGCATCCCATGTTTGATCAATACCCACTTGCCCGGAGCCATTCGTGTGCGGTCAAGGAGATGAATGGATAGTCGGGAAGGGATTAAGTCCAAAATTGCACTTAGTATCGGGTGGGGTTACTGGGTTAATGGGGAGAGGGTGGGAGTGTGTGCTTGGGTCGGGTGCTCTTTCCATGAGCCGGTGCAGACTCGATGGGCCGAATGGCCTCCTTCTGCACTGTAAACTCTATGATCTATGAAAACGGAGAGGTCAGAGTTTACTCTGTATCGAGTTAGCCGTGCAGAATACGTTGCCCATTCCCTGCCACCCCTGCCTCCCCCATTAATGAATGGAAACCCGTTATAAATAAGGCCACAATGTCATGTGAGAAACAATGTAAATACTTGCCACATCTTTCTGTAAATAGTCCATAACTCCTGTGCGCCTGGAGATTTAAAATAAACTTAACTTGGTGGCCGTACGTGTGGGATGAGTCAGCGATTCTACTCACCACCCTGGCAAAGCTGATGCCCCTATTTTCCCTGACACTCCGTGGGCTCGCTGGCCCATGCTGGCTCCTGATCCAGCAGTGTCACCAATTCCCATCCCCTGTTTTCAAATCCCTCCCCCTCCCCTATCTCTGCTGAACCTCCTCCAGCCCCTCCAACCCTCCGCGATCTCTGCAGAAGGCTGTGGAGGGCAAGTCACTGAGCATCTTTAAGACAGAGGTGGGTAGACCTCCGGTGGCGGCTGTGAAGGAGTACGTCGCACATTTGGTGGCTCCCGCTCGGGTCGGACTTTTGGACCTTTTCCACCGTTTTTTTTTACCGGACTTGATTTGAAAAATTGGTGACAGAGGCAATTGTGTACCGAACTCCCACATCGGTGCATGGAGAGAAGGGCTAGAAGTGCTGGTAAAGGCAGAAACAGAAAGGCAGAGAAGGCTTGGGCTGAAGCTGCAGCGGGAGACAGCATGGCGGAGGGCCGGACCTCTGGTCTGTCAACCCAGCGGTCAACGGAGCAGCTGACGCAAGTTATTCAGGAAGGCTTCGCCAAGCAGAAGCAGGACTGCTTGGACCCGATTAAAGAGCGTAGTGGGGGGTGAAAATGAAAACTGAAATGAAAATCGCTTATTGTCACGAGTAGGCTTGAAACGAAGTTACTGTGAAAAGCCCCTAGTCGCCACATTCCGGCGCCTGTTCGGGGAGGCTGGTACGGGAATTGAACCCACGCTGCTGGCCTGCCTTGGTCTGCTTTCAAAGCCAGCGATAACAGAAGGGAAGGGAGTTGGTGTCCAATGTAAGAAGGTTGCTAAATCCGATCGTAATGCCCCCAGAAGGACGGGAGGTGGAGGTAGTGGTCGCACAGAGAAGGTTTTTGATTGAGTAGAATGGGAATATTTGTGGGAGGTTGGGAAGAATCGGACTTGGACGGGACTTTATTGACTTGGTCAGGTTACTGTGGTGAGCGTACGGACGAATAGGACGACATCGGACTATTTTAGGCTACACCAGGGGACGAGGCAGGGGTGCCCCCTCTCCCCACTGTTGTGGGGGCTGGAAGGGGCTGGTCTGTGGGGTGGGGGGGGGGGGGGGGGGAGTGGAACACAGAGTCTCGCTTTACGCAGACGACCTGCTCCTGTATGCTTGAGTGGAGTCGGGGAGAGGGCGGGCTGGTGCTGCCAAACTTCAGTAACTATTATTGGGCGGCGAATATAGCCATGATCAGGAAGTGGGTGGTGGGGGGGGGGGTCAGCATGGGAGCGTATGGAGGCGGCTTCATGCAAGGGCACCAGTTTGGGGCGTTGGTATCTGCGCCTCTGCCGTTCCCGCCGGCACGGTACTCCCAGCCCCGTGGTGGTGGCTCTGAGAGTCTGGGGGCAATGGAGGAGACATGTGGGAGCAGAGGGAGCATCAGTCTGGTCCCCAATCTGTAACAATCACCGGTTTGCCCCGGGAAGTATGGATGGGGGGATTTTGGAGATGGTAGAGGGCAGGGATTGAGAGGATGGGTGATATGTTTATAGAAGAGAGCTTTCCTAGCTTGAGGGAGCTTAAGGAGAAATTCGGATTGGCGAGGGGAAACAAATTCAGGTATCTGCAGGTGCGGGACTTCCTACGTAAACAGGTGTCAACCTTCCCGCTCCTACCGCTAAGGGGGATTCAGGACAGGGTAGTTTCCAGAGTGTGGGTGGGAGAAGGGAGGGTCTCTGACATTTACAAGGAACTTATGGGGTCAGAGGAGACGCAGACCGAGGAGCTGAAGCACAAGTGGGAGGAGGAGCTGGGAGGAGACATAGAGGATGGTCTATGGGCGGAGGAGCTGGGAGGAGAGATAGAGGATGGTGTATGGGCGGAGGAGCTGGGAGGAGAGATAGAGGATGGTGTATGGGAGGAGGAGATGGGAGGAGAGATAGAGGATGGTGTATGGGAGGAGGAGCTGGGAGGAGAGATAGAGGATGGTCTATGGGAGGAGGAGCTGGGAGGAGAGATAGAGGATGGTGTATGGGAGGAGGAGCTGGGAGGAGAGATAGAGGATGGTCTATGGGAGGAGGAGCTGGGAGGAGAGATAGAGGATGGTGTATGGGAGGAGGAGCTGGGAGGAAAGATAGAGGATGGTCTCTGGGCGGACGGGTTGAGTAGAGTCAGCACATCTGCAACATGTGCCAGGCTCAGCCTGATACAATTCAAGGTCGGTCACCGGGCTGACATGACAGCGGCCCGGATGAGCAGATTCTTTGGGGTGGAGGACAGGTGTGCAAAGTGTGCGGGAGGGCCAGCGAACCATGTCCACATGTTCTGGGCATGTCCGAAGCTTGGGGGATTTTGGCAGGGGTTTGCAGATGTCATGTCCACGGTGTTAAAAACAAGGGTGGCGCCGAGTCCAGAGGTGGCGATTTTTGGGGTGTCGGAAGACCCGGGAATCCAGGAGGAGAAAGAGGCAGACATTCTGGCCTTTGCTTCCCTGGTAGCCCGGAGACGGATACTATTAGCTTGGAGGGACTCAAAGCCCCCGAAGTCGGAGACCTGGCTATCGGACATGGCTAGCTTTCTCTGTTTGGAGAAAATCCAAGTTCTCCTTGAGAGGGTCAATGTTAGGGTTCACCCGGAGGGGGCAACCGTTCGTCAACTTCTTCGTGGAAAATTAATCGTCAGCAGAACGGGGGTGGGGGGGGGGGTGGTAGTTATGTTTACAGTCGGGGGTTAATAAAAGTGGGACCTGCAAGGGAGGTAGCAGGCTTGTTTTTGCACTATGTTTATAGACTGATGTATATTGTTTATTTTGTCGTTGTTGTAAAACCAAAAAAAAACCTCAATAAAATATTTATTTTTTAAAAACTAGCTTTCCGAGCACTGCTCCTTCCTCAGGTGACATGCTCCGAAAGCTGGTGTTTGAAACAAACCTGTTGGACTTTAACCTGGTGTTGTAAGACTTTTGTAATGCTTCACAGCTCCAGGGTCCCAGGTTCGATTCCCGGCTGGGTCACTGTCTGTGTGGAGTCTGCACGTCCTCCCCCTGTGTGCGTGGGTTTCCTCCGGGTGCTCCGGTTTCCTCCCACAGTCCAAAGATGTGCGGGTTAGGTGGATTGGCCATGCTAAATTGCCCGTAGTGTCCTAATAAAAGTAGGGTTAAGGGGAGGTTGTTGGGTTACGGGTATAGGGTGGATACGTGGGTTTGAGTAGGGTGATCATGGCTCGGCACAACATTGAGGGCCGAAGGGCCTGTTCTGTGCTGTACTGTTCTATGTTCTATGTTCTTACCGTGCTCACCCCAGTCCGACGCCGGCATCTCCACATCTTAAAAAAGAAAGACAGAGGTGGGTAGACTCTTTATTCATTAGGGGAGCAGCCGTGATCGAATGGCGGAGCAGACTCGATGGGCCGAATGGCCTAATTCTGCTCCTATCTCTTATGGTCCTCCGATTCTGGACTCCTCCGCGTCCCCGATTTCCTTCATTCCACTACAGGCAGCCCATGCTCTGGAATTACTTCCTCAAAAACACTCCTCCTGTAAGAGACTCCCCAATACCCACCGTAGATGGTGACACACAAATTGACCCGTGCTGTAATGTGACCCCATATTTCGCGGCAACAAAAATCAGACTTTTGCCAGGGCGGCCCGGTGGCACAGTGGTTAGCACTGCTGCCTCAAGGCCCCCACACAGACACGGGGAGGATGTTCAAACTCCACACAGACAGTAACCAGAGGCCGGAATTGAACCCGGGTGCCTGGTGCTGTGAGGCTGCAGTGATAACCACTGTGCCGCCAAACATCTACCGATTAGACACTTTTTTTTTTTAAATTTTAGATTACCCAATTATTTTTTCCAATTAAGGGGCAATTTAGCATGGCCAATCCACCTACTCTGCACATTTTTGGGTTGTGGGGGTGAAACCCACGCAGACACGGGGAGAATGTGCAAACTCCACACGGACAGTGACCCAGGGCCGGGATCGAACCTGGGACCTCAGCGCCGTGAGGCGGTTGTGCTAACCACTAGGCCACCGTGCTGCCCTCCGATTAGACACTTTACGGCCCTCAGGACTCAACATTGAGTTCAACAACTTTAGACCGTGACCTTCCTCCTCCATCTTGACCCTTTAAAAAAAATATCCTGAACATTTTTTGCCCCGATGTAAAAAAAAAACTCCCCTGCCCCCACTGGGCCACCTATCGCTTGTTCTTCAGCTTTGCTTTCACTGAGCACTGACCTTCGAACTCCTATCAACACGTTCTGCTATCTTACCTTTCGCCATTCTACCTTTCAGCAATCATGGCGAGAGGGCTAGAATACAAGACCAGGGTAGTAGCTCTGAGGCTGTATAAGGCTCTGGTCGGACCCCATTTGGAGTATTGTGAGCAGTTTTGGGCTCCGTATCTCAGGAAGGATGTGCCGGCCTTGGAAAGGGTCCAGAGGAGATTCACAAGAACGATCCCTGGAATGTAGAACTTGTCGTATGAGGAAAGGTTGAGGTCTGTACTCGGAGTTTAGAAGGATGAGGAGGGATCTTATTGAAACTTACAGGATACTGGGAGGCCTGGATAGAGTGGACGTGGAGAAAATGTTTCCGCTTGTAGGAAAAACTAGAAGCAGAGGACACTAAATGGACGATCCTTTAAAACTGAGATGAGGAGGAATTTCTTCAGCCAGAGGGTGGTGAATCTGTGGAACTCTTTGCCGCAAAAGGCTGTGGAGGCCAAATCACTGAGTGTCTTTAAGACAGAGATAGATAGGTTCTTGATTAATAAGGGGGTCAGGGGTTATGGGGAGAAGGCAGGAGAATGGGGATGAGAAAAATATCAGCCGTGATTAAATAGTGGAGCAGACTCGATGGGCCGAGTGGCCTAATTCTGCTCCTATGTCTTTATGGTCTTATGGCACTACCAGCACCTTCTACAGTCCTTCAGACTGTTATTAATGCTTTCTCTATCTCATGTCCTCCACATCAATGTTGCAATCTGTACTAGCCTCCACCTATCACTGGCGTTCTACTCTGCCCCCCTCTTAAACAGTCCGTCCCATTTCTCCCTCTCTTTAGCTCTGAGGAAGGGCCATGCGGACTCAGAGAGTTTACTCTGATTTTCACGCCGCAAATGCTGAAGAGATTTTCCAACATTTTCTGTTTTTGGTTCAGGTTTCTGCAGTATTTTGATTTTTGCGAAACTATCGTCGATCGTGGTTAAAAACCCGTCTGGTTCTCTCTTGTCCCCTTTAGGGAAGGGAATCTGCCGTCCTTACCCCAGGCTGGCCTACACGTGACTCCGGACCCCACAGCGATGTGGTTGACTCTGAACTGCCCCTCTCTGAAATGGCCGAGCGAGGCACTCAGTTCAAGGGGCAATTAGGGATGGGCAACAAATGCTGGGCCCAGCCTTCCGCGAACTGTGCAAATTGCTATCGACTCTGATGGGATTGGGAGACTCCATTGGCGAATCATGTTCGCCGCGGGAAAACCGTTTAGCAGCTATGGGGGGGGGGGGCAGGAAAGGGAAGGGGGAGTTGTACAATTCCGCCCATGAACTCTATTCCTCTAGGACAACATGGTGGCGCAGTGGTTAACACTGCTGCCTCACGGCGCCGAATTCCCAGGTTCGATCCCGGCTCTGGGTCACTGTCCGTGTGGAGTTTGCACATTCTCCCCGTGTCTGCGTGGGTCTCACCCCCACAACCCAAAGATGTGCAGGGTAGGTGGATTGGCCAGGCTAAATTGCCCCTTAAATGGAAAAAATACTTGGGCATTCTAAAATTTAAAAAAAAACTCTGTTCCTCTGTCCAGAATCTGCCTGACTTGTTGAGAATTTCCAGCATTTGTTTGTTGTCACAATTTATAATTGGCCGTTTTATTTCTCGTTCTTTCCAAAAGTCTTGCTCCAACACAAGCCTTGACGTATCACATTTTGGCAAACAAATTGCACATACCTTGGCTCACTTTCCTTGCTCTGCACAACTCCCAGCCCAGTTACGTTCCTCACCACGATCTCCAATTCTTCCCCTAAAGCTGGTCATTTGGCTCAACCCCATGATTGCCACAAACGAACCTGAATTCATCTCACCCGTTCCCTTCTCTCCCCTCGTACCTTAAAGGGTTAGGAAAGTCCAGAGGCCCCAGGCGAATGCTCGGTGGGGGGGGGTGGGGCGAGAGGTCCCGGCGTAGCGGAGTGGCGCCAACCACTCCGGCGTCAGGCCTCCCCAAAGGTGCGGAATTCCCCGCACCTTTAGGAGCTAGGCCCGCGCCAGAGTGGCTCCCGGTCCGCCGACTGGCGCCACTACTGGCGCCAACGGCCTTTGGTGCTACGCTGCCCGGCGTCAGGGCTGGCCGAAAGGCCTTCGCCGGTCAGCGTGAGTCCGTGCATGTGCTGGAGCGTCAGCGGCCGTTGACGTCACCACCGGCGCATGCGCGGGGGAGGGGGTCTCTTCCGCCTCCGCCATGGTGGAGACCGTGGAGGCGGCGGAAGAAAAAGAGTGCCCCCACGGCACAGGCCCGCCCGCCGATCGGTGGGCCCCGATCGCGGGCCAGGCCACCGTGGGGGCACCCCCCGGGGTCCGATCGCCCCACACCCCCCCCCCCCCCCCCCGGACCCCGGGGGCCCGCTCGCACCACCAATCCTGCCGGCACCAGAGGTGGTTTAAACCACATCGGCGGGATTGGCCCGTCAGCGGCGGGACTTCGGCCCAACGCGGGCCGGAGAATAGCCGCGGGGGGCACGTCGATCGGCGCAGGGGGCACGCCGATCAGCGCAGGGGGCACGCCGATCAGCGCAGGGGGCACGCCGATCAGCGGGGCGTGATTCCCGCTCCCGCCGATTCCTGGGTGGCAGAGAATTCCGGCCACGGCGGGGGCGGGATTTACGCCGGCCCCGGGCGATTTCCCGACCCTGCGGGGGGGGGGGGGGGGGGGGGGGGGGGGGGGGGGGGGGGTCGGAGAATTCCGCCGCTAGTTTCAGGAACGGTGACCGTGACAACTATTATCAATTGTGGTAAAAACCCATCTGGTTCAATAATGTCCCCCCTTTAGGGAAGGAAATCTGGCGTCCTTACACGGTCTGGCCTACACGTGACTCCAGACCCCACCACGATGTGGTTAACTGCCCTCTGAACGGGCCGAGAAACAAGCCACTCAGCTCAAGGGGTTGGGCAACGGATGTTGGCCCACCCAGTGATCCCCTCATCCCACGGAAGGTTTGCAAGAATTAATGATGGTCTTATTAAGGCATTGAAGACAATGATTGGAATGGGTTGAAGGTGGCGAGGGAGGGCCACATAGCTCCAACTTCCCCCTTCCCCCCACAACATTCCACGGACTCCCCCCCCCTCCCAAAGCCATGAAGCAATGGAACAGAGGTTGTAACCTTCCCAGGAGATCTTCCTGGCTCTCAACCATCTTTGAATCAGCTTCAAGTAATAATTCAAAGTTATAAATCCATCGAAGTTGCCCGGAGCAAAGCAGATCCAAAATGGCTGATGTCAATGGGTCCAGAATATTCAGAGCTTTTGGAATGAGAAAATAGCAACAAATGTACAATATATTAAAGAGTCTTGGGTCCACTTTCTATCAATATCATACCCACTTCCTGTTAGTATTTACACCATCACATGGACATCCTGTCACGACTTACTGTCACACTCACTTCCTGACACAATTTACACCATTGCATGCACTTCCGGTTACCTTTTGCACTATCGTACTCACCTCTGGTCACTATTTACACTGTTGCACTCACTTCCTGTACCAACTACGCTGTCACACCTACTTCCGGTCACAATTTACACCGGTCACACCTGGGGCTTAGCACACTGGGCTAAATCGCTGGCTTTGAAAGCAGACCAAGGCAGGCCGGCAGCACGGTTCGATTCCCGTACCAGCCTCCCCGAACAGGCGCCGGAATGTGGCGACTAGGGGGCTTTTCACAGTAACTTCATTTGAAGCCTACTCGCGACAATAAGCGATTTTCATTTCAATTTACACCACTGCGTGCACTTCCTGTCACAATTTAAGCCACTGCATTCTTTCCATGCTACCATTTACACTGGCCCACTCACTCTGGTCACAACTTACACTGCCTCGCCCACTTCCTGTCACAACTACACTGTTGCACTCACTTCCTGTCACAATTTGCACCATCACGCCCATTTCCTGTCGGAATTTCACGTCTCTCTCACCAGCAAAGTTGTAGAGAATCTGTCCATTTTTTAAAATAATCATTCTTTATATCAATATTGGGTCAGGTTAGGGGGGCAGATTTGAGTAAATTACACTCCCTCTAGACGTCAAGTGATGTTTTATGGGGGCAGAATCTCTGTTCTCCACCCAGAAGGGTAACTGTCAAACGAGGATTACCCCTCATCCCATCAGCGCACAGAACAGCCCTTTCGGCTGAAGGCTCCTTCACCCATCCCGGCCGTCCACGTGTCTGTTATTTTGTGCAAGGTTTTCTCCATTGTTTAAGCATCTCCGTTATCTTTGGAGCCTCCTGTTTACCTTTCATTAACACTGCACCGTTATCTATTTCATTAACTGTCAGAAATGATTCATTCGGTCAGCCTCGGAGAGCGAATGTAATTGAAATGTACTTGCTCGGGCATGTCGGAGACAAAGCTGACAACATCCTTACGGTGAGACGGTCTCAACCTTCCCGAGGAGGGAACAGCCCCGGTGGGGGGGAGGGGGCAAGAGCAAGGAGGGAGGGGGGGGCAAAGGGACACATAGACAGAATTAACATCTAAACGTTTCCACCAATGGCTCGAGGAGACAGCACGGTAACAGTGGTTAGCACAGTTGCTTCACAGCTCCAGGGTCCCGGGTTCTATTCCCGGCTTGGGTCACTGTCTGTGCGGAGTCTGCACTTTCTTCCCCCGTGTCTGCGTGGGTTTCCTCCGGGTGCTCCGGTTTCCGCCCACAGTCCAGCTGAGGTGGATTGGCCGTGATAAATTGTCCTCAGTATCCCAAAAAAGTTTAGGTGGGGTTACTGGGTTACAGGGCTAGGATAGACTTAAGTGGGGTGCAGGTTAGGTGCTTATTGCGCCTTGGAGTCCAAAAGGTGAAGTGGGGTTGTGGAGGTGTGGGCCTAGGTAAGACGCTCTGTCAGAGGGTCGGTGCAGACTGGATGGGCCGGATGGCCTCCTTCTGCACTGTAGGGATTCTGTGATTCTCTGATCAACGCAACCCACCTTGCCTGAGGCAGCGGGTTGAGCATGACGACTGGCAGCTTTGTGCCCTATAAAGGAGAGGACGGCTTCTAGCTGCACAATTAAACAGGCAGGCCCACTTTGTGCAATCAGCAAAGATTCCTCAAACTCTAAACTTTGTGCATGTGGTGAATGTAATATATGTTAATATATATATATATATTTGGGGGGCAGCAGGGTAGCATGGTGGTTAGCATAAATGCTTCACAGCTCCAGGGTCCCAGGTTCGATTCCCGGCTGGGTGACTGTGTGGAGTCTGCACATCCTCCTCGTGTGTGCGTGGGTTTCCTCCGGGTGCTCCGGTTTCCTCCCACAGTCCAAAGATGTGCGGGTTAGGTGGATTGGCCATGCTAAATTGCCCGTAGTGTCCTAAAAAAGTAAGGTTAATGGGGGGGTTGTTGGGTTACGGGTATAGGGTGGATACGTGGGTTTGAGTAGGGTGATCATGGCTCGGCACAACATCGAGGGCCGAAGGGCCTGTTCTGTGCTGTACTGTTCTATGTTCTATATGTTAATTCACACTGTTGTTGTAAGCGCAGTAGCGCTGTCCTACCACTAGGGGGAGTAACGCTGGGAGTACTTAGGAACTTGTACTGTGCTCCACCCTTGGTTCCGCCCACGACTCCTCCCCCTAATGCAGCTGTATAAGGACCCGTGTCCAGAGTCAGCCTGGGTCACTACGAGTTCATCGACAGGTAACAGGCTGGCTCTGAAGTAAGTCGATTAAAGCCTAGATTCACATCGGAAACACGTGTCTGGTGAATTGATGGTTCCATCAGTGCATCCAAATGAAAAACCCTTAAGAACCATCGCAAGCATCAAAGTCTTGTTTATTCCCCCCTCGGGTGAACAGCCTTCACTGTCTAGGTCAACGCTTAACGCCCAGTCACCTAATTACACTTGAGAAGGTAATGGAGAGCCGCCTTCTTGAACCGTGGCAGTTCCTGCGGTGTAAACATTGAAACATAGAAAATAGGAGTGGGATTAGTCTCTTGGAGCCTGCTCCGTCAGTCAATACGATCTTGGCCGACCGTCTATCCTCTATCTGATCCTCCATCTCAATGCCATATTCCAGCAAACCCCCCCCATACCTGAGACTGACCCACAATTCTCTGTAGCAGCTTGGTACAACTGAGTGTCTCGCCCGGCCATCTCGGAGAGGCAGTGAAGAGTCAACTCCATTTGCTGTGGGGTCTGGAGTCACGTGTAGGCCGGACCGGGTAAGGACGGCAGATTTCCTTCCCCAAAGAGCCGTTAGTGAACCAGATGGGGGGTAACACAATGATTTGGTCGTCTACATTTTTTTTTTTTTTTAAATTTAGTGTACCCAATCATTTTTCCAATTAAGGGGCAATTTAGCGTGGCCAATCCACCTAGCTTGCACGTTTTTGGGTTGTGGGGGCGAAACCCACGCAGACACGGGGAGAATGTGCAAACTCCACACGGACAGTGACCCAGAGCCGGGATCGAACCTGGGACCTCGGCGCCGTGAGGTGGTTGTGCTAACCACTAGGCCACCGTGCCGCCCTATTTGGTCGTCTACATAATGGCCACCATTACTGAGACGGACCTTTTAATTCCAATTTTCAGAAATTAAAATAACTTAAACCCATCTGGTTCACCAATGCCCCTTTAGAAAAGGAAATCTGCCACCTTTACCCGGTCTGGCCTACATGTGACTCCATACACTCAGGTTCGATGAGCCAATGAAGAACCTTGAGCCGTTATCAACATATTCTGACTCATCTGAATCTGTGGCCTTTGCTGTTCTTGGGGGAAATAGCAATATTCAGTTGGAAACGTTCCGAATCAGAGCTGTGCGCGCTGTTAAAATATGGATCCCCTTTCTTTCCTACTAGACTCCCTCTGCTGGCAGGTGTTTGCATGATCGACTGAAGTGGACAAAATGCACAATGCAATTTTCAATACGCTACATTGCCCCTTCTGCTACGCTCCCAATATTTTCCCCTTCTCTCCTGAACATGCTGAGTCATCAGGAGTGCCGTTCCCTGGGAAATGTTGTCCATTCCCTCACCCTCAATCCCACATTCCTCATGCCCACGAGCATGGCGGGTGTGGCAGCCAAATTCCATCTTCTGTCTGGCTCACTATCCTGCACCATCTGGTGGGTCGGTGATCGGGAGTGAGAATAATTCTTTCTGTTTTGTGGCCCAGAACTGCTGCTCTCATCGCTCTCCCAGCACAGATCAGTAGAGGGCAGGGATCCAATGCGGGATCTTTATGGTTAATAGTCCAAAGATGTGCAGGTTAGGTGGATTGGCCGTGATAAATTGCCCTTAGTGCCCAAAATTGCCCTTTGTGTTGGGTGGGGTTACTGGGTTATGGGGATAGGGCGGAGGTGTTGACCTTGGGTAGGGTGCTCTTTCCAAGAGCCGGTGCAGACTCGATGGGCCGAATGGCCTCCTTCTGCACTGTAAAATCTATGAAAATCTATGAAATGAAAATCCAATGTGACATAGTTCCAGGACAGGTCTTGGGGGGTACCACAGTGTGCAACAATGAACGATTCTGCGCCCAATGTCAGTCCCAATACTCAACACGTGGCGACCCCCATAAGTCCCAGGTTCATGGGCTACAAGGCCGGTCACCCATCTCAGCGGCCGGAATATGGAGCGATGATGAGACGCTGGACAGGAAACTGCAGTTCCTCCTCCGATGGCAGACGTACCCTCTGAGATGGAGGCGGAGCTTCTGGTGGAGCGAGGCATAGATGAAAGGGTTAAAGCAGGAGAAGCTCATCGCCACCCAGTGGCAGGACAGGTGGAGGACCTTGATATATTTATAGTTGAGGATGCTCAGATCGATGTCCGCGTCGATGATCAAGTTCAGGATCTGCAGGGGCAGCCAGCAGATGGCGAAGACCACCACCGAGATGACATTTTTAACATTCCGCCAAACCTCACCGGTTACTCATTCTACATTCATTCCCCTAGTACTAAGCTGCAAAGACCCGGATTGATTTGCCCTTAGTCGCCGCACTCGGGCGCCTGTTCGGGTACACTGAGGGAGAACTCAGAATGTCCAATTCACCCAACAAGCACGTCTTTCGGGACTTGTGGGAGGAAACCGGAGCGCCCGGAGGAAACCCGCCCAGGCACAGGGAGAACGTGCGGAATCGAACCCGGGACCCTGGCGCTGTGAAGCAACTGTGCTAACCACCGTGCTAGTTCTACACACCCAAGAAGGAATCGCTGCCTTCGGGGAGGTGAGCTATTCTCATTTCCTGCGACTGATTCTCCTGAGGAGCTTCAAGTGAAGAACAAAAAGGTGAAACAATGCACTGTCGCCAAGTTTGCGGATGACACGAACATCGGTGGGAAGGCGAGTGGGGGATGTCACTAAAGAGTCTGCAGAGGAATATAGACAGGTCAGGTGAGTGGACAGAAACTTGGCAGATGGAATATAGTGTCGGAAAACGTGAAGTTATGCACATTGGTAGGAAGAATAACAGAGCTGAATATTATTGAGATGGAGAAAGACTGCAGAAAGCTGCAGCACAAAGCGCTAGTGTGCAAGTTCATCATAATCGGGACGGCAAATGGAATATTGGTCTTTATTTCAAAGGGAATGGAGTCTAAAAATAGGGACGTCCTGCTAAAACTATACAAGGCACTAGTTAGACCACTACCTGGGGTCCTAGGAACAATTTTGGTCCCCGTATCTAAGGAAGGATAGACTGACATTGGAGGCCATCCAGAGATGGTTCACTCAATCGATCCTGGGTAGGGAGGGATTTTCTTATGAGGAGAGGTTGAGTAGGTCGGGGCCTGTGCTCATTGGGAGTTTAGACGAATGAGAGGCCACCTTATTGAGACATATCGGATTCTCAGGGGGTTTGACAGGGTGGATGCTGAGAGGTTGTTTCCCCTTGTGGGAGAGTCTGGGACCAGAGGGCAGAGTCTCAGAGTGAGGGGGTCGCCCCATTTCAGACAGAGATGAGGAGGAATTTCTTCTCTCAGAGGGGAGTGAATCTGTGGAATTCTTTACCGCAGAGAGCTGTAGGGACTGGGTCGCTAAGTGTGTTCGAGGCTGAGATAGGTTTTTAATCAGTGAGGGAATCGAGGGTTATGGGGATAAGGCGGGAAAATGGAGTTGAGGATTATCACATCAAATCGGTCATGAGCTCGATGAATGGCGGAGCTGGTTGATGGGCCGAATGGCCTTCTTCCAATGCTGTGTTTTATGGCCTTACATCATGGAAGGCTTGAAAATAAAAAGAGCAAAGGGGAGAGGAGAAACAAAGAAATACTCAGGGTCTGTCTTTAGCTTTCTGGTTCTGGTGTTTATTTTCTCCATTTAATCCTGTGGTAGGGTGATTTTATTTTTATACCCAAAGTTTAAAATTTTCAATTTTTCACGCAGGATGATCGAAAAGTTCAGGAAAACTGCACCAAGAATTGAACACTTCCTGTCGGTGGGCAGAGGCAGATTTACAAAGTCTTGACTCATGATGTGTTGTTTGGAAGAGGCCCGTCTCGAGTTGCCTTCAGGAGGCTGGTGGTGTAAGTACACCCACTGTGCTGTTAGGAAGGGAGTTCTAGGATGTTGACCCCCGGGACAGTGAAGGAGCGGCCGATATGTTTCCCCGTGTCCGCGTGGGTTTCCTCCGGGTGCTCCGGTTTCCTCCGGGTTTCTTCCTAAGGGCAGCACGGTAGCACAGTGGTTAGCACAATTGCTTCACAGCTCCAGGGTCCCAGGTTCGATTCCCGGCTTGGGTCACTATCCGTGCAGAGTCTGCACGTTCTCCCCGTGTCTGCCTGGGTTTCCATCCGGGTGCTCCGGTTTCCTCCCACAGTCCAAGGATGTGCAGGTTAGGTGGATTGGCCGTGATAAATTGCCGTTAGTGTCCAGAATTGCCCTTAGTGTTGGGTGGGGTTACTGGGGATGGGGTGGAGGTTTGGGCTTGGGTGGGCTGCTCTTTCCAAGAGCCGGTGCAGACTCGATGGGCCGAATGGCCTCCTTCTGCACTGTAAATTCTATGATAATGGAGTGCAAAACTCCCGGGTGCTCCGGTTTCCTGCCACAGTCAAAAGATTTAGAATTTAGAACAGTACAGCACAGAACAGGCCCTTCGGCCCTCGATGTTGTGCCGAGCAATGATCACCCTACTCAAACCCATGTATCCACCCTATACCCGTAACCCAACAACTCCCCCTTAACCTTACTTTTTTAGGACACTACGGGCAATTTATCATGGCCAATCCACCTAACCCGCACATCTTTGGACTGTGGGAGGAAACCGGAGCACCCGGAGGAAACCCACGCACACACGGGGAGGACGTGCAGACTCCACACAGACAGTGACCCAGCCGGGAATCGAACCTGGGACCCTGGAGCTGTGAAGCATTGATGCTAACCACCATGCTACCGTGCTGCCCTATGTGCAGATGTGCAGGTTAGGCGGATTGGAGGTGCTAAATTGCCCCTTAGTGTCCAAAATGTTGGGCGGGGTTAGGATTTAACGTTGTAATTAACTCTCATCCACCCACTCCGTACACACTAATCCAGGGAATGTTTGAAGGGCAAACTCCTTATTGTGGAACCAGCACCTTCCAATTGTGAATCATTCACCAGTCACACCAAACAGATTGTCTTCACAATCAGACTTGGATCTGCGGGATGACAGTACGCGTGGCAAAGGGAATAGAAATATGAATCATTGTTTGAACAGGTACTCACCTGAGAAGCTCCGATGGAAGGGAGTGCTGCTGCCGGAATGTCTTTTTGCAAACAAGGCTCCGCACCAAGTGCTGGAAAATGGGTTCAGAATAGATAGGTGTCCGATGGCTGGCACAGGCACGATGGGCTGATGGGCCTGGTTCCGTGCTGCAAAAACTCTACAGTATCACTCTATGACTATGAATTCCACTGTCACTCCTCTCACTCCAATCAGTTTATAAATTTAGAATACTCAATTTATTTTTTCCAATTAAGGAGCAATTTAGCGTGGCCAATCCACCTACCCTGAACATCTTTGGGTTGTGGGGGCGAAACCCACGCAGACACGGGGAGAATGTGCAAACTCCACACGGACAGTGACCCAGAGCCGGGACCGAACCCGGGACCTCGGCGCCGTGAGGCAGCAGTGCTAACCATTGCGCCACTGTGCTGCCCTGACCCTCTCGTTCCTGTTGCTCGATGCCCCCCCCTCTCGTTCCTGTTGGTGATGCCCTCCCCCTCTTTCGCTCCTGTTGCCCGATGCCCCCCTCTCACTCCTGTTGCCCGATGCCCCCCCTCTCGCTCCTGTTGCCCGATGCCCACCCACCCCCCCACCTCTCTCGCTCCTGTTGCCCGATGCCCCCTCTCGTTCCTGTTGCCCGATGTCCCCCTCTCGCTCCTGTTGCCCGATGCCCTCTCTCACTCCTGTTGCCCGATGCCCTCTCTCACTCCTGTTGCCCGATGCCAACCCCCCCACCTCTCTCACTCCTGTTGCCTGATGCCCTCTCTTCTCGCTCCTGTTGAAGATGCCAACCCCCCCCACCTCTCTCACTCCTGTTGCCCGATGCCAACCCCCCCTCGCTCCTGTTGACAATGCCCCCCCCCACCTCTCTCGCTCCTGTTGCCCGATGCCAACCCCCCCTCGCTCCTGTTGACAATGCCCCCCCCCACCTCTCTCGCTCCTGTTGCCCGATGCCCTCTCTCGCTCCTGTTGCCCGATGCCAACCCTCCCCTCGCTCCTGTTGACAATGCCCCCCCACCTCTCTCGCTCCTGTTGCCCGATGCCCTCTCTCGCTCCTGTTGCCCGATGCCAACCCCCCCTCGCTCCTGTTGACAATGCCCCCCCGCCTCTCTCACTCCTGTTGCCCGATGCCCCCTCTCTCGCTCCTGTTGCCCGATGCCCTCTCTCGCTCCTGTTGACGATGCCCACCCCCCCACCTCTCTCACTCCTGTTGCCCGATGCCAACCCCCCCCCCCCCCCTCGCTCCTGTTGACGATGCCCCCCCCACCTCTCTCGCTCCTGTTGCCCGAAGCTCCCTGGATGCCCCAACTTTAAGGAGGACTTGCCAATGCTGAGACACACAAACTCTCGCAGCCTGCCAGAGATTTAAATCCCAATGAGGAAGCCCAGAATCTCTCGAACAGTCGGGGCGATTTTAATCGGTCTCATTGGTCAAGGCTCCTTGATGGGCTGTGTTGGGGGTGGGGGAGAGGGGACTGGGAGGGGATTTAAAGGGACCCAGTCCAATGTAAACCCAGCCCAGCGGCCACTCACCGAGCATCAAATATTCCTGGGGCAAACTGTGAATAATATTTCTGCAGATAGACAGTCAGGTTATTTTACAATGTTATTTTAATTTAAATCGAGTTAGGAGTCACTGCGCATAAAAGTGATTTGAACTATCCAAGAGGTTAAATCTTTTAGTAAACAGTCAAATATTTCCGTAGTTGATTATTGCCTTTGGCAATAGAACTGTTCCTGGACCTTTGGATTTTTTTTTTTCCCCTGTTTTCTTCTCCCTTTTCTCCTCCATCGGTTGCGAAAATGTTGGCGGGGACAACCATCAGCTAGTCTGCGCATACAGCCCAGTGGTCATTCTCTGTGTGCGGGAGGCTACTCAGGGAGTGGCTGCTGCTGTTTGACTGTGGAAGGCATCGCGGACTGGTTGCAGTCCGCCACTCCACAGTGGCACGTCAGGGGTGGGATGGTTTCCCCCGAACGCGGAGGATGGTTAGAGGGGCTAGAGCAGGACAAGGGAAAGCTTAAATATTAATTTTGGGTGCAAATTCCCACCCCTCTATCACCTTCACATGGTCCATCTCCGACACCTCCCTTCCCATCCTTGACCTTCCCTATTTCAATTTCTGGGGAAAGACTGTCCAATAATAATAATAATAATCATCTTTATTGTCACAAGTCGGCTTACGTTAATACTGCAATGAAGTTACTGTGAAAAGCCCCTAGTCTCCACATTCCGGCGCCTGGTCAGGTACACGGGAAGAATTCAGAATGTCCAAATTACCTAGCAGCACGTCTTTATGGGAGGAAACCGGAGCACCCGGAGGAAACCCACGCAGACACGGGGAGGACGTGCAGACTCCGCACAGACAGTGGCCCAAGCCGGGAATCGAACCCGGGTTCCTGGCGCTGTGAAGCAACAGCGCTAACTACGGTGCTACCCCATCACAAACCCGCTGACTCCCACAGCTACCTGAAAATGAAATGAAAATGAAATGGAAATCGCTTATTGTCACGAGTAGGCTTCAATGAAGTTACTGTGAAAAGCCCCTAGTCGCCACATTCCGGCGCCTGTCCGGGGAGGCTGGTACGGGAATCGAACCGTGCTGCTGGCCTGCCTTGGTCTGCTTTAAAAGCCAGCGATTTAGCCGAGTGAGCTAAACCAGCCCCTGACTCCTTCCGATTAGGCACGTTGCAGACTTCCGGACGTAACATGGAGTTCAACAACATCCGACATGTGGACATCCTCCTCCAACTTCTACTCGTTTATTTTCATTTCTTGGGCGGCACGGCGGCGCAGTGGTTAGCACTGCAGCCTCACGGCACCGAGGAACCGGGTTCGAATCCCGGCCCCGGGTCACTGTCCGTGCGGAGTTTGCACATTCTCCCCGTGTCTGCGTGGGTTTTACACCCCACAACACAAAGATGTGCAGTAGGTGGATTGGCCACGCTAAATTGCCCCTTAATTGAGAAAAAAAAAGAATTGCATACTTTAAATTTATTTGAGAAGAAATTATTTTAATTTCTGACATTGATCCGATCCCCCCAACCCCCCCGGTGGTGATGGTGGAAGAACCAGGAACCCGAGGGACAATGGCTGCTCACAGGCGAAGGGTCCTTCAGGAAGACCAGTTGTGTTTCCTTTAACCACACACAAACAGCTCCGCCCTCGCCCCGCCTCGAGTAGCCTTTTCCCGGGTCGTACTACTCACTGAAGTCGAAAGTAGCCGCCTCCTACGAGCAGGCGAGGAGGGAAGCCAAAATGGGGAAGGAGCGAATGAGGATCTTCCCTTGGTCAGATCAGTAAGTGTTTATCCAACGGCCTTTTGCAAAGATAATATCAAAGCTCATTCCACACCTATGCAGAAATCAGGATAAGCGCAAGATGGTGTGTGGGAAAGGTATACCAAGCAGAAGTGCCATTGATGAAGGGAGTGCGGTTTCCAGATGTCCAGGCCCCAATACGACCATAGAGTCATTGAATTTACAGTGCGGAAGGAAGCCACTCGGCCCATCGAGTCTGCACTGGCCCTTGGAAAGGACTTAAGCCCACACATCCACTCTATCCCAGTAACCCAACCTAACTTTTTGGACACTAAGGGGCAATTTAGCACGGCCAATCCACCTAACCTGCACATCTTTGGACTGTGGGAGGAAACCGGAGCACCCGGCGGAAACCCACGCAGACACGGGGAGAACGTGCAGACTCCGCACAGTCACCCGAGGCCGGAATCGAACCCGGGGCCTTGCCTCTGTGAGGAAGCAGTGCTAACCACTGTGCACTGTGCTGCCAAATGCCCAGCAAAGCCAGATGATTAGTAGATACTTGTGTTATGCTTCTACATGTTGCATAAGCTGCTTCCTTGGTGTACACTCTGCCAAAGGAAGGTTCAGACTTGGAGATAGGTTTAACTCATTTATTGAACAGTTAACAATTCTCCTACTTGAGTTCGACTCTCCTGCTAATCTTGCTGTAGTAACTCAGTCTAACTAACCAGTCTGCTCTAAGCCATGCGGTGGGTGTGATGCTTCTGATCTGCCCCTGTCCTACTCTCTAAGTGTCGCCTGTGGAAAGGAGAAAGAGCATGTGTGCCCTGTCCTTTTATATGGGTCGCCCCCTTGTGATAGTGTCACATCTGGGTGTGTCTTGACTGCCCATTGGTCGTGTCCTATCTTACTGACCTATTGGTTGAATGTCTGTGTGTCATAATGTCTCTGGTGCTCCCTCTAGTGTTTACCTAGTTGCAGTGCACCTACATTTACCCCTTGTGTATTTGCAGTGATGCACATCACCACAATACTAATGGTGAAAGCTCCAGACTTAAGGGGCGCGATTCTCCCAAACAGGGAGAAATCGTAAGGCTGGCGTCAAAAACGGGCGGGTTTGACGCCAGCCTCCCCCTCCCCGACTGGGAACCGATTCTGCTCCCCGGTCGGGGCTAGCATGCCGCGGCCGTGAACTCTGGCATCGCGGGCTTAACGAATTTCGTTAAGCCCGCTTGCCAGAGTTTGCGACGGCTGACGCGTCACATGACGTCAGCCGCGCATGCGCGGATTGGAAGACTCCAACCCGCACATGCGCGGATGATGTCATCGCGCATTTGCGCGAAACCCGCGCATGCGCGGGCCGGGATGCCCCTCAGCCGCCCCGCGAATTGATACAGCGGGGCAGCGGAAGGACAAAGAGTGCGCGGGAATCAGACCCGCTGCCCGCGATCGGTGCCCACCGGTCGTGGGCCCATGGCACCCTTGGCACGGCCGTGGTACTGCCGTGCCAATCGGTGCCATGGTTGCCAAGATCCGAACTTTACGGTCGTTTTTCCGAACGGCCAGACCAGGTGTGTTTGCCGTTCGTAAAAACGGCCGTAAAGGGCTTGGACTTCGGCCCATCGGCCAGCTGAGAATCGCTGCTCGCCGTAAAAAAACGGCGGCAGCGATTCGTGTTGGGAGTCAGGCGTGGGGGGGGGGGGGGAGAATAGCGGGAGGGCGTCAGACTAGCGTGGCCGTAAAAATTTACGACCCCCGCTATTCTCCGCACCGTCGTGAGTGCGGAGAATTGCGCCCAAGGTTTCGGTAAAAAGGACGAAAGTGAATGAAGAAATAATGACACAGAGGGAGACAGAGAGCGGTCAAGATAAATGGTCAACAACTGGAACAGGATATCATCATCTATGGTGAGAAAAAAAATCCAGGTTGGATTGTAATGGCCAAGAAGGCATTCTCCAAACGTGCAGGATTGCTCAGCTGAGCAATGAGCGGAGGCATCCGGGATTGAAAACAAACGGCAAGACTAGGGCAACAGGGTAAAGGAGGTGGGGTGAATTGGATGGCTCTGCCACAGGGCTAGCACATGCTTGATGGGCCGAACCGCCTCTTCCTGAGCTGCTTCATTCGATGATTCTAGCCCCCTCATGACCGACTGACTAACTCACCACAGACCTGGGAGCAAACCTTTATTTTTTAATTTTTAGAGTACCCAGTTCATTTTTTTTCCAATCAAGGGGCAATTTAGCGTGTTCAATCCCACCTCCCCTGCACATCTTTGGGTTGTGGGAGAGAAACCCACGCAGACACGGGGAGAATGTGCAAACTCCACACGGACAGTGACCCAGAGCCGGGATCGAACCTGGGACCTCGGCGCCGTGAGGCAGCAGGGCTAACCCACTGCGCCATCGTGCTGCCCTACCTGGGATCAAACCTGGCCTGTATGTCTCAGAGGGATTATCCATACAATTTGTGGACAAACACGCTGAGTATTTTAGGAGTAGAGGTTGTTAACTAGTTAACTAGGGGTAGTTAAACCCATCGAGGTTGCCTTGAAGAGTTCGCCCTCTCAGTGACATGCCTAGGGTGACATCTGGTGGCCGGTTCTGGAAGTACAGGTCTCCGGTGCTGATGATCAGTGGCGTGCAGAGGGGGGGGGCCGACGGTGCATTGGCCCCGGGCATCCATTGGATGGGGGCATCCAATCAGAGAAGGAAAAAAAAAAAAAAAATTTTTTTTTTTTTTTTTAATTTTTTTTTAAAATTTAGATGACCCAATTATGTTTTTCAATTAAGGGGCAATTTAGCGTGGCCAATCCACCTACTCTGCACATTTTTTGGGTTGTGGGGGCGAAACCAACGCAGACACGGGGAGAATGTGCAAACTCCACACGGACAGTGACCCAGAGCCGGGATCGAACCTGGGTCCTCAGTTCCATGAGGCGGTTGTGCTAACCACTAGGCCACCGTGCTGCCCCAGAGAAGGAAATAAGATAGTAATTTTAAAATTTCAGCGGTGATAAATCAATTTTTGGAGGCTCACCACACTGCAGAGGCAGTTGTTAGCCCTTTATTCCTTTAACATGGTGTACCCTTTCTGTCTAGAGAAAATGGTCCTTCTCCCCATCCCCCCCACACGCATGCGCATGATGTACGTGGTCCAACCATCAAAAGCAACAAGCAGACGTGGCTGTTCGTTCCTGTGTTTCCTCGAGTCATTACTCGTCTTTTCTTCAGCTTTTTGTGCATCTAGATTAGTTCTTTTACCTACTCAGGTCAGTGAATAGCTCTAGAACAGGTGCAACTACGGTTTTTATAGGTTTTTTGGCGATATTTAATGAAATATTTACGTAGGATGTAGTAAGAGATGATCAGATGACCAGCCTGGATGATCAGAGGACTGCTATGGCATTTAATCTCGGAATAGGAGACATTTATTCCTTAACATGCTAATATTCGAATACAGATACCACTAATTTGCAGGTCTATGATATAAAGTGCACAAAATTATCAGTGGAGAATCAGTGTGAAATAATTTGATACGAAGGAACAAAGAAATTAAATATGGTTTATCCGTCTGCAACTGACCGATTGTTTACCATTTTCTTCCCATTTTCTCATGCGTCTTACGGTTTTTGAGATAGAAAATGAAATGTTACGAGTATTTCGTGTACAACCGAGTGGAGCACAGAACAGGAAAAAAAAGAGGGCCAGAGTCGAAGAAGAGTCCCATCAAAGAGGGGCATTAGATGCATGGATAAAAAGAAGTAAAGAAGAAGTAGGAGGAGCTGGAGAAGTAAAAGATGATGTGGGTGCAGAGAAGGATTTTTCTGATACGGATTCAGCTCGGTCAGAACATAATACTCTCTCTCCTCAGTCTCGTTGTCAGGATGATGATCCATGTGAAGAAAATAAAGAAGATATTTGCATATTTTTGCAAAGAAGCGATTTTGGCTGTTTGAAGAAACCGATTCCAGATCATTTGAAGATGACAATATTACAACATGGCCCTGAAAGATATCATAATAAAAGTGGTCCATTTGCTGAGAAGGATGGGAGATCATTTTCCAAACAGTGGTTTGATAAAGTTTCCACAAACGGAGAAATTGTGGAGAGAAAATGGTTGTTATACTCTCCATATCGGAAAGCATGCTACTGTTTTGATTGCTTTTTGTTTTCAAAGGAGCATTTGTTGTCTGTGTCAAACTTTGGAAAGGAAGACGGTTTCTCCATTTGGAGAAAATTAAATCCAACAATACCTGACCATGAGAAAAGCCCTTCTCATAGAGCTCACATGAGGGAATACCTGAACCTTGTAGTTCGACTCCATCATTCAACTACGATAGATGCTGAACTTCAACAGCAAATGTCTGCTGAAAAGAAAAGATGGAAAGCTATAACTGAACGGATTGTCGAGGTTATATCCTTTCTGGCAAAACAGAATCTGGCCTATCGTGGACATCGAGGAGAAGGAATATCTGGGTTATCAGAGCCAGGGGAGACAGTCAGTGAAAATACAGGAAACTTTCCAGCAACAATCAGACTTTTGGCCGAATATGATGACATCTTAGCAAAACACTTGCAGAGAGGGAAAGAGAAACCAAAAAGTGTCACCTACTTGTCCAACAGAATTCAAAACGAAATAATCAATCTTCTTGGTGAAACTGTCAAGAAAAATATAATTTCCGAAATTAAGGACGCAAAATATTTTAGCATAATGCTGGATTCAACTCCAGATATTGCCCATAAAGATCAGGTTTCTGAAATTCTGCGTTACGTTCATATTGATGAAAACAGAAAAGTAGAAATAAAGGAGACATTTCTGGGATTTTTTGAAGTCAACAAGAAAGATGCAGTCAGCCTGGTAAATAAAATTCAGGAAAAATTGGAAGAAGACAAAATTTCCATGAATGACTGTCATGGTCAAGCATATGATAACACAACAGTTATGGCTGGAGTGAGAGGAGGTGTTCAACAAAAAATTCTTGAAGTTAACCCAAAAGCTGTGTTTGTGAACTGCGAGCACCACAGCCTCAATTTGTCCTGTGTCCATGCAAGTGAGGTGCAACCTGTTGTTGTTACATTTTTTGGCATTCTAGAAAAACTCTACTTTTTTTTCTTCATCTACTTCTCGTTGGGAAGTGTTAAAATCATTTGTCACTCGGACTGTGAAAAGACAGTGTGACACAAGATGGAGTTCCAGCCATGATGCTGTGCAAGTAATCCACGAAGAGTGTGACAACGTTATTGCAAGCCTTCAACACCTGCTGGAAGGAGAATTTTCAAGGGAAACTAAATCTGATGCAGGATCGCTACTGAACTCTATTCAACAGTTCCCGTTTATAGCTTTATTAAATTTTTGGTACTCAGTTTTATCATCAGTGGATAAAGCCTCAAAACGTTTGCAGGATCCGAAAATGGGGTTCCATGAAGCTTCTTGTGATCTGAGCGGACTTATTCATATCTTGAATTTGAAGAATGACGAAATTATCCACAATGCAATAGATTTAGCCAATGAATATTGTCAAAATTGGGGAATACCAATTGCACGAACAAGGAGAAGAAGAATAATGCCTGGAGAGTCAGCAAGAGATAGTGGACTGACGGCACAAGAAGAAATGAATAGAGTAATGGTAGAGATTGTGAACAGATTAAAAACTGAAATTGAAGACCGCAGTGTCCGTCTTCAAAGACTCAGTGACCGATTTTCTTTTCTTCTGAACTTGAATTCAGGAGTGATTGAAGATGAACAAGAAAGAGAGAAATTAAAAAAGGAATGTTCAGACTTTGCAAATTATTATGACAATGATGTGGTTGCAATTCAGTTATATGACAAAATTATTGATTTTGTGATGCTCCTTCGAGCTGGAGGGAATAGAGTTCCCCCTGATCCTAAAGATGCTCTGGAGTCTTTACTGCAGTATGGGAGGGATGTCTTTCCGACGCTGTGTGTTTCATACAGATTACTGCTTACAATCGCATTTTCAGTCGCAAGCTGTGAAAGGTCATTTTCAAAACTGAAATTAATAAAAACATATCTGAGGTCTTCTATGTCACAGGAGTGACTGACCAACCTGGCTTTAATAAGCATTGAAAAATAATTTCTCACAGCTGATGTAAAAAGTGAAGTAGTTCAGGTGTTTTGTGACAGGAGGTATCATTTGGGGAAAAGAACTTAATAAATTTGATTGATTTATATTAAAATCGAATAAAGCGTTTATTTTATGTTTCATCTGTGTTTATATATTCAAAATGTTTTCCTTTCTCATAATATTTCTCAGTATATTAGGCCTTATACTTGAGTCTTTGGGGCATACAATCAAGATTTGCCCCGGGCATCACCAGACCTCTGCACGCCACTGCTGATGATGCACATCTGGGTGTCTTCCACCCACCCTTTCTGTGTATAAGAGATGGATGAGGGTGATTGATCTGTGGACCCACATGGATTCCCCCACCCTTTCCAGCCCAGAGATTGGAGCATATGGTCCCAGCCGACACTTCAAGCCTTTGGTGTGACACACAATCCAGGTCTGCCCTCCGCCAAAGCAGATTACCCGGCCATTGCTGGGGGCAAAACAGCCATCGCGTTTCCACCGTGCCAAACAGTGTGCACACTCCAAAAGCAGCTCCACTGGCTGTCAGGGGCATCCTGAGGGTGCGAGCGGCGCTACATCAATGCAATCTTTTAAAAAATAAATTTAGAGTACCCAATTCGTTTTTTTCTATTGAGGGGCAATTTAGCGTGGCCAATTCACCTACCCTGCACATCTTTGGGTTGTGGGGGGTGAAACCCACGCAGACACGGGGAGAATGTGCAAACTCCACACGGACAGTGACCCAGAGCCGGGATCGAACCTGGGACCTCGGCACCGTGAGGCAACAGGGCTAACCCACTGCCCCACCGTGCTGCCCATCAATGCATTCTTTATGGTACTCCCAACCACTGAGCTGTCCCTGATGGACTGTGAGCCAGGATCTGTTCGATGGCCCCCACTTGGTTTAGCACAGTGGGCTAAACAACTGGCTTGTAATGCAGAACAAGGCCAGCAGCGTGGGTTCAATTCCCGTACCAGCCTCCCCGAACAGGCGCCGGAATGTGGCGACTAGGGACTTTTCACAGTAACTTCATTGAAGCCTACTCGTGACAATAAGCGATTATTATTATTCTCTCTGGGGGAGAGCATTCTAAAGACTAAACGGCCTTTGAGGGAATAATTGTCTCCAAATCTCCGTCTTAAATGGGAGACCCCTTATTTTTAAACCATTGCCCCCCTCTCCCTCCAGTTCCAGATTTCCCATCGAGGGAAACACACTCTCAGTCTCTACCCTGCCAGGGCTGCCTCAGAATCAATTCACGTCTTTGATTGTGTTTCAATAAGATCACCTCTCAGTCTTCTAAACTTCACCACGTATTGGCCCATCTCTGCTCACAACCTTTCCTCAGAAGACATCCCCTTTGTTATAAGCCGCACGAGACCTACGAGGGGTGGGAGCGACCCACCTCCCTGTCAGTCCCGCTTGCTAAACGGGTGGGGAGCCCTCAGTCATCCATATTTAAGTTCTGTACGAAATCGGCCAGGTATGGCACCAACGGTTCAGACCCGGTTGTGATCTGGTGTATATTGTAAATACTACTTGTTAATAAACCAAGTTTTCTTAAATCTACTCAGTCCAGACACGTTTATGGTCGACAAAACCCTTCTTCCCTTCTCTGAACTGCTTCCAATACAAGTAAGTGCTTAAGTGGGTTGGTGCAGACTGGGCCGAATGGCCTCCTTCTGCACTGTATGTTCGATGTTGTGCTTTAGTCAGGAGTCCATAACTGTGCGCAGTACTCCAGGTATGATCACGCCAGAGCCCTGTACTGTTATAGAAAGACATTCCTACTTGTATTCATAGAATTTGCAGCGCAGAAGGAGGCCATTCGGCCCATCGGGTCTACACCGGCTCCTGAAAGAGCGCCCCACCTACACCCTACCCCAGTAACCCAGCAATCCCACCTGGCCTTTTTGGTCACTAAGGGCAATTCAGCATGACCAATCCACCTAACCTGCTCATCTTTGGACTGTGGGAGGAAACCGGAGCACCCGGAGGAAACCCACGCAGACACGGGGGAGAACGTGCAGACTCCGCACAGACAGTGACCCAAGTCGGGAATCGAACCCGAGTCCCAGGTGCTGTGAAGCAACAGTGCTACCCACTGTGCTCCCGTGCCTCTTTGATTATACAGATCCCAGCCCGTGGTCACTTTGCAACCACATCCCTGTAATAGCAATACAGGGAGCGGCACGGTGGCACAGAGGATTAGCACTGCTGCCTCTCAGCGCCAGGGACCCCGGTTCAATTCCGGCCTCGGGTGACTGTCTGTGTGGAGTTTGCGCGCTCTCCCCGTGTCTGCTCCGGTTTCCTCCGGGTGCTCCGGTTTCCTCCCACAGTCCATAGATGTGCAGATTAGATGGATTGGCCATGATAGATTGCACCCTAGTGTCCCAAAAGTTAGGTGACGTAACTGGATTACGGGAGTAGGGTGGCCTTAACTAAGTAGGGTGCTCTTTCGGAGGGTCAGTGCAGACTCGAATGGGCCGAATGGCCCCCTTCCGCACAGTAGGGATCAGATCATACTCATTTATTTTTATTTGTGCTCGCAGTCCGTCCACCATGTTATGTATGAGGTGCGAATTCAGATTAAGAGCCTTTACGTGAGTCTTTTTACCACTTTCCTCTACTACGACCTTCTTTGCTGATGTACCCCTCTGCTTGTACACCCTGTCCAGTTGCTGGCGCTTGTACACCCTGTCCAGTTGCTCTCGAGTTATCATTACCCACACCGTCACCCTGCATTATTTCCTCATTATTTTACGTTAACTGTCCAAATCTCCCCTCATGCGAACCCTCCCCCTCACTATTTAGTTTAAAATCTTCGCCTGTCAAGTGTTATCCTTAAATTCACGCAAAGGACATCGATGCTACATTCCACTAGGTAGCGCTGTTTAAACACAAATGTGCGGGCTGCTTGTAAAACACATCGGGCACGAGCGAAGGGGGCCGTTACCTTACAGATGTGGAATTCTCACTGTGTCCGCCAGGGATGCCAACCCCTCCAGACTTGCCCTGGGCTCTCCTGGAATTAAGGACCTTTGTGCCGGGCATCACTGTCCATATGAGGGAGAAACATCATCGGAGCGTTGAGAGAAATGGGGTGCTCTTTACAATTTAGTCACTTAACTCAGTAACGGAAATGGCCGGGGGGGGGGGGGGGATAAAAACAGCTGTTGGATTGGGTGGGGCGGCTGGAGTTGGGACGTCTGGAGGGCGACTCCAGGCAGAGTTGGAAACCGTAACTCTAGCCAACCGAGTGCTAAATAGACTCAACCAAACAGATCACTCTGAAATATATATTTTTTATAAATTTAGAATACCCAATTATTTTTTTCCAATTAAGGAGTTATTTTAGCTTAGCCAATCCGCCTACCCTGCACATCTTTTTGAGTTGTGGGGGTGAGACCCACGTGATGTGTTGGGTAAGCTGGGTCTGCGAGGACTGCGTTTACTGCAGCAGTGAGAGAGACAGGCCTCCAACACTTAGAACATAGAACATTACAGCGCAGTACGGGCCCTTCGGCCCTCGATGTTGCGCCGACCTGTGAAACCATCTGAAGCCTATCTGACCTACACTATTCCATTTTCATCCATATGTCTATCCAGTGACCACTTAAATGCCCTTAAAGTTGGCGAGTCTACTACTGTTGCAGGCAGGGCGTTCCACACCCCTACTACTCTCTGAGTAAAGAAACTGCCTCTGACATCTGTCCTATATCTACCACCCCTCAATTTAAAGCTATGTCCCCTCATGTTGGTCATCACCATCCGAGGAAAAAGACTCTCACTGTCCACCCTATCTAACCCTCTGACTATCTTGTATGTCTCTATTAAGTCACCTCTCAGCCTTCTCCTCTCTAACGAAAACAACTTCAAGTCCCTGAGCCTTTCCTCATAAGACCTTCCCTCCATACCAGGCAACATCCTAGTAAGTCTCCTCTGAATCTTTTCCAAAGCTTCCACATCCTTCCTATAATGTGGTGACCAGAACTGCATGCAGTACTTCAGGTGCGGCCGCACCAGAGTTATGTACAGCTGCAGCATGACCTTGTGGCTCCGAAACTCAATCCCCCTACTGATAAAGGCTAGCACACCATATGCCTCCTTAACAGCCCTATTAACCTGGGTGGCAACTTTCAGGGATTTATGTACCTGGATGCAGAGATCTCTCTGTTCATCTACACTTGGAGAAATGCAACTCGATTTTATTGAACTCTTAACTATCATACATACTTTAACTGTGGGTTGACGCTGTGCTGAGTTGACTGGAGACCTGAGGCTAACCTGACCAGACTGACTGACTACCACATGGTGTATGTTCGAGTTGCTGCTCACGAGCTCTGACTGTCTCAGAGGCTGCATCCCGAGAGAGCTGGTGCCCGCTGGCTTTATAGTGGCCGTGTCCTGTCTGGTGATTGGCTGCTGTGTTCTGTGTGTTCATTGGTCATCCTGTGTGTCAATCACTGCCTGTCTGTGCACCATCATATACCTGTGTATATATTATGACGCCACGTAGACACGGGGAGTATGTGCAAACTCCACATGGACAGTGACCCGGTGCCAGGATCGAACCTGGGACCTCGGCACTGTGAGGCTGCAGGGCTAACCATTGCGCCACCATGCCACCCCCCCCCCCCCCAAAAGTATATATTATCACCAAAGTGACCAGTGACATTCGCGCCAGGTAAGGGCCACCTCCGACATGAGGGAATCTAACCATCTCCTCTTGGTGTCCAATGACATTACCATCTCTGAATCTCCCACTATCAACATCCTGGGGGGGTTACCATTGATCAGAAACTGACCTGGACCCAGCCACATTAATACTGTGGCTACCAGGGCAGGTCAAAGGCTGGGAATCCTGCGGAGAGTAACTCACCTCCTGACCCCCCCCCAAAGCCTGTCCACCATCTACAAGGCACAAGTCAGGAGTGTGATGGACTCTCCACTTGCCTGGGTGAGCGCAGCTCCAACAACACTCAAGAAGCTCAACACCATCCAGGGCAAAGCAGCCCCGCTTGATTGGCACCCCCATCCATCACCTTAAACATTCACTCCCTCCACCACCGCCGCACAGTGGCAGCCGTGTGCCCCATCTACAAGATGCACTGCAGCAACTCCCCAAGGCTCCTTAGGCAGCACCTTCCAAACCCAGAGCAAGTTAATGACAAGGGCAGAGGATACCTGGGAACCCCACCACCTGGAGGTTCCCCCTCCAAGTCACTCACCATCCGGACTCGGAAATATTTCAGCCGTTCCTTCACTGTCGCTGATCAAATCTCGGAACTCCCTCTCTAACAGCGCTGTGGGTGCACCTACACCACCCGGACTGCAGCGGGTTCAAGAAGGCGGCTCACCCACCACCTTCTCAAGGGGCAAGCAGGGACGGGCGATAAATGCCGGCCTTGTTTGCAATGCTCACGTTGCACAGCGAATAATCCAAAAAAATGTTACCCTGGGCTATTTCAGATGAATGAGCTTCTGCATTCCAGGTTTGAGACACACACACACCCACTCCCTCCCCCCCCCCCACCTCCCCCACCCACCCCCCCCCCCCCCCCACCCACTCGCATCACATTGACCCAAAATAGTTCAGCTGGCACCAACAAGGCGCAGTTACGGTTCTACAATTGGCGCCCGTTCCACTCAATAGGGAAGGGATATAAAGTGGTTGAGAGGGGAACATCAGCCAAAGACTGTTGGCCCTTGTCCAGTGACCCCCCCCCCCCCCCCCCCCCCCCAAGAGCGGCTAGTGCATCAGTGGGCATCAGGCAAGGGCATGGGGAGCCCATCGACGGTCATTGTCCTGTACTACAATCAGAATGGGCGCTGTGAATGGAATGAGAGGGCAGAGGGCAGCCATGAGCCTCAGCAGGAGTTAGCACCTTCTGGAGAAGACAGGATAAAAATAGAGACAACAGTGTATAAATAGAATATCATTTATATATCACTATTTATTCCTATTTATTGGTGTGTAGAATATATTTGGGTGGAATTATTGAGAGGACAGCGAGAATGAGATAATGGATCATTTTATGGCGGGGAGTCTGTGAGCAAAATCTTCGAGGAGAAATTACATCAAATAAATCAGAGTAGGAATATTAGTGAAAGATTAAGTTAATTAGTGAGGGTAAGTTAATTAGTGAGGGTAGGTTAAGGAGTGAGAGTAAGTTATTGAGTGAAAGAGTAAGTTAATTAGTGATGTTAAGTTACTGAGTGAGAGTAGGTTACTGAGTGATAGTAGGTTAATGAATGAGATTAGGTTAATGAGTGAGAGTAGGTTACTGACTGAGAGTAGGTTAATGAGTGAGACTAGGTTACTGAGTAAGAGCAAGTTAATGAGTCAGAGTAGGTTAATTAGTGAGAGTAAGTTAATTAGTGAGACTAGGTTAATGAGTGAGAGTAGGTTACTAATTGAGAGTAGGTTAATGAGTCAGATTAGGTTAATTAGTCAGAGTAAGTTAATGAGTGAGAGAATAAGTTAATGAGTGAGAGAGCAGGTTAATGAGTGGAAAGAGAAGGTTAATGAGTGAGGGAGCAGGTTAATGAGTGATTGAGCAGCTCAATGAGTGAGGGAGCAGGTTAATGAGTGAGTGAGCAGGTTAATGAGTGAGGGAGCAGGTTAATGAGTGATTGAGCAGGTTAATGAGTGAGAGAGCAGGTTAATGAGTGAGGGAGCAGGTTAATGAGTGATTGAGCAGCTCAATGAGTGAGGGAGCAGCTTAATGAATGAGAGAGTGGGTTAATGAGTGAGAGAGTAAATTAATGAGTGAGAGAGCAGGTTAATGAGTAAGAGAGTAAGTTAATGATCGGAGAGTAAGTTAAGGAGTGAGGGAGCAGGTTAATGAGTGAGGGAGCAGGTTAATGAGTAAAAGAGCAGGTTAATGAGTGACAGAATAAGTTAATGAGTGAGGGAGCAGGTTAATGAGTGAGCGAGCAGGTTAATGAGTGCGAGAGCAGGTTAATGAGTGACAGAATAAGTTAATGAGTGAGGGAGCAGGTTAATGAGTGAGAGAGCACGGTGGCCTTGTGGTTAGCACAGCTGCCTCACAGCACTGAGGTCCCAGGTTCGATCCCGGCTCTGGGTCACTGTCCGTGTGGAGTTTGCACATTCTCCCCGTGTCTGCGTGGGTTTCGCCCCCACAACCCAAAAATGTGCAGAGTAGGTGGATTGGCCACGCTAAATTGCCCCTTAATTGGAAAAAATAATTGGGTAATCTAAATTTAAAAAAAAAAAAAAAAAATGAGTGAGAGAGCAGGTTAATGAGTGAAGAAGCAGGTTAATGAGTGAGAGAGCAGGTTAATGAGTGAGAGCAGGTTAATGAGTGAGAGAGCAGGTTAATGAGTGAGAGCAGGTTAATGAGTGAGAGAGCAGGTTAATGAGTGAGGGAGCAGGTTAATGAGTGAAGAAGCAGGTTAATGAGTGAGAGAGCAGGTTAATGAGTGAGAGCAGGTTAATGAGTGAGAGAGTAAGTTAATGAGTGATAGAGCAGTTCAATGAGTGAAAGAGTAAGTTAATGAGTGAGGGACCAGGTTAATGAGTAAGAGAATAAGTTCATGAGTGAGAGAGTAAGTTAGTGAGTGAGGGAGCAGGTTAATGACTGTGAGCAGGTTAATGAGTGAGGGAGCAGGTTAATGAGTGAGAGAGTAGGTTAATGAGAGAGAGAGCAGGTTAATGAGTGAGAGAGCAGGTTAATGAGTGAGAGAGCAGGTTAATGAGTGAGAGAGTAAGTTAATGAGTGAGGGACCAGGTTAATGAGTAAGAGAATAAGTTCATGAGTGAGAGAGTAAGTTAATGAGTGAGAGCAGGTTAATGAGTGAGAGAGTAAGTTAATGAGTGAGGGAGCAGGTTAATGAGTGAGAGAGCAGGTTAATGAGTGAGAGAGTAAGTTAATGAGTGAGAGTGCAGGTTAATGAATGAGGGAGCAGGTTAATGAGAGAGAGCAGGTTAATGAGTAAGAGAGTAAGTTAATGATCAGAGAGTAAGTTAAGGAGTGAGGGAGCAGGTTAATGAGTGAGAGAGCAGGTTAATGAGTGAAGAAGCAGGTTAATGAGTGAGAGAGTAAGTTAATAAGTGAGGGAGCAGATTAATGAGTGAGAGAGTAAGTTAATGAGTGAGGGACCAGGTTAGTGAGTAAGAGAATAGGTTCATGAGTGAGAGAGTAAGTTAGTGAGTGAGGGAGCAGGTTAATGAGTGAGAGCAGGTTAATGAGTGAGGGGGCAGGTTAATGAGTGAGAGAGAAGGTTAATGAGTGAGAGAGCAGGTTAATGAGTGAGAGCAGGTTAATGAGTGAGGGAGCAGGTTAATGAGTGAGAGCAGGTTAATGAGTGAGGGAGCAGGTTAATGAGTGAGGGAGCAGGTTAATGAGTGAGAGAGCAGGTTAATGAGTGAGAGCAGGTTAATGAGTGAGGGAGCAGGTTAATGAGTGAGGGAGCAGGTTAATGAGTGAGAGAGCAGGTTAATGAGTGAGAGAGCAGGTTAATGAGTGAGAGAGCAGGTTAATGAGTGAGAGAGCAGGTTAATGAGTGAGGGAGCAGGTTAATGAGTGAGAGAGCAGGTTAATGAGTGAGAGAGCAGGTTAATGAGTGAGGGAGCAGGTTAAAGAGTGAGAGAGCAGGTTAATGAGTGAGAGAGCAGGTTAATGAGTGAGAGCAGGTTAATGAGTGAGAGGGCAGGTTAATGAGTGAGAGCAGGTTAATGAGTGAGAGGGCAGGTTAATGAGAGAGAGCAGGTTAATGAGTGAGAGAGCAGGTTAATGAGTGAGAGCAGGTTAATGAGTGAGAGGGCAGGTTAATGAGTGAGGGAGCAGGTTAATGAGTGAGGGAGTAAGTTAATAAATGAGAGAGCAGGTTAATGAGTGAGAGAGCAGGTTAATGAGTGAGAGAGCAGGTTAATGAGTGAGAGAGCAGGTTAATGAGTGAGGGAGCAGGTTAATGAGAGAGAGCAGGTTAATGAGTGAGGGAGCAGGTTAATGAGAGAGAGCAGGTTAATGAGTGAGGGAGCAGGTTAATGAGTGAGAGAGTAAGTTAATGAGTGAGAGAGCAGGTTAATGAGTGAGAGAGTAAGTTAATGAGTGAGAGAGCCAGTTAATGAGTGATGGAGCAGGTTAATGAGTGAGAGAGTAAGTTAATGAGTGATGGAGCAGGTTAATGAGTGAGGGAGCAGGTTAATGAGTGAGGGAGCAGGTTAATGAGTGAGAGCAGGTTAATGAATGAGTGGGCAGGTTAATGAGTGAGTGAACAGGTTAATAAGTGAGGGAGCGGGTTAATGAGTGAGGGAGCAGGTTAATGAGTGAGAGAGCAGGTTAATGAGTGAGGGAGCAGGTTAATGAGTGAGAGAGCAGGTTAATGAGAGAGCAGGTTAATGAGTGAGGGAGCAGGTTAATGAGTGAGAGAGCAGGTTAATGAGTGAGAGAGCAGGTTAATGAGTGAGAGAGCAGGTTAATGAGTGAGGGAGCAGGTTAATGATAGAGTAAGTTATTGAGTGAGGGAGCAGGTTAATGAGTGAAAGCAGGTTAATGAGTGAGAGTAAGGTTAATGAGTGAGAGTAAGGTTAATGAGTGAGAGTAAAGTTAATGAGTGAGAGTAAGTTAAATGAGTGAGAGCAGGTTAATGAGTGAGAGCAGGTTAATGAGTGAGGGAGCAGGTTAAATGAGTGAGAGCAGGTTAATGAGTGGGAGTAGGTTAATGAGTGAGAGCAGGTTAATGAGTGAGGGAGCAGTTAAATGAGTGAGAGTAGGTTAATGTGTGGGTTGAATGAGTGAGGGAGGAGGTGATTTCTCTGTATGTAAAGTGTTGCTCCGCCCAGCAGTAGTTAAGCCTGCCCTGCCCGGCCCTCTGGGAGTTGGGAATGGTGTGGGAGGTGCTGGGTGCAGAGTGCTGCACTTTCGGCTGGAGGTGGGGGGGGACAAGTGGTTGAGAAACTTGGATTAATAAAACGGACAGGGAAGAGCGAGAGAGGGGAGTGATTGAAGTTTCAGAGGGAGGAGGATCGCATTTCCGAGGCCATTCAGTTTCCAGTCCAGTGAAACTGACGAGACGCGAAAAGTTTCCCCATAACTTTCCCAAAAGTTTTTTCCCCCAATTATTACAGGGGTTTTGAGTTAAATTATCCACTTTTATTTTACTCTCAGACGTCGGGTGAAGGATCAGCCCCCCCCCCCAATACCTCTGCTGAAAGGTCAGTCATGCCCCCTCAGGATTTACTGGATTACCGAGCGGGGTATGCGCCCCCAGTCCCGCCGCACAAACCCAGGCGGAACGGCCGCCCGCAGGAGCGATTCCTCAAATGTGTCTTACTGGGGGACGGAGCTGTTGGCAAAACCAGCCTGGTCGTCAGCTACACCACCAATGGTTACCCAACCAAATATGTGCCCACCGCCTTTGATGACTTCTCGGGTGGGTATTTCAAATAAATGTCATCTGCCGGCAGTTTAAAGTGCTTTAAAAAGTGACAAACATGTTTCTTTTAATACTGTGTGTGTAAAATTAATACTGAAGGGATATTGGGGTCTGTGTGTCTTTAATACTGGGGGGATATTGGGGTCTGTGTGTGTCTTTAATACTGAAGGGATATTGGGGTCTGTGTGTCTTTCCTGAGGGTAAGATATTGGGGTCTGTGTGTGTCTTTAATACTGAAGGGATATTGGGGTCTGTGTGTGTCTTTAATGCTGAGGGGATATTGGGGTCTGTGTGTGTCTTTAATACTGAAGGAATATTGGGGTCTGTGTGTGTCTTTAATACTGAAGGGATATTGGGGTCTGTGTGTGTCTTTAATACTGAGGGGATATTGGGGTCTGTGTGTGTCTTTAATACTGAGGGGATATTGGGGTCTGTGTGTGTCTTTAATACTGAAGGAATATTGGGGTCTGTGTGTGTCTTTAATACTGAAAGGATATTGGGGTCTGTGTGTGTCTTTAATACTGAGGGGATATTGGGGTCTGTGTGTGTCTTTAATGCTGAGGGGATATTGGGGTCTGTGTGTGTCTTTAATGCTGAGGGGATATTGGGGTCTGTGTGTGTCTTTAATACTGAGGGGATATTGGGGTCTGTGTCTTTAATACTGAGGGGATATTGGGGTCTGTGTGTGTCTTTAATACTGAGGGGATATTGGGGTCTGTGTGTGTCTTTAATGCTGAGGGGATATTGGGGTCTGTGTGTGTCTTTAATACTGAGGGGATATTGGGGTCTGTGTCTTTAATACTGAGGGGATATTGGGGTCTGTGTGTGTCTTTAATACTGAGGGGATATTGGGTCTGTGTGTCTTTAATACTGAAGGAATATTGGGGTCTGTGTGTCTTTAAGATTGAAGGAATATTGGGGGGTGTGTGTCTTTAAGACTGAAGGAATATTGGGGTGTGTGTGTCTTTAAGACTGAAGGAATATTGGGGTGTGTGTGTCTTTAAGACTGAAGGAATATTGGGGTGTGTGTGTCTTTAAGACTGAAGGAATATTGGGGTGTGTGTGTCTTTAATACTGAGGGTATATTGGGGTCTGTGTGTCTTTAATACTGAGGGGATATTGGGGTCTGTGTGTCTTTTTTTAAGACTGGAAGGAATATTGAGGTCTGTGTGTCTTTTTCATAATGAAGGTGTATTGGGGTGTGTGTGTGTGTGTGTGTGTGTGTATGCATGGTTTAAATTGGAATAATTGGTTGGGAGTCTTCAGTTTTGTCTCTCACACTTCAAAGCCAGCTCTGTTGCAGTGCAGCACTGCCTCAGTACTGCAGTGGTCTGCCAGCGGTCACTGTGGAATTATTTGGAACGTAGTGTGAGCACTAGCTCAAACTCTGAACTGACGCAACAGTGAAATTTTGGGTGTTTGAATGAGTGGAGTAGGAAAGAACACGTGTTTCTCAGTATCTTCTGTGTATGTGCCACAATCTGTGACGTTTTAGCAACCACTGTCGACCTGTGCTTTGTGTCAGTTTTTTGATTTTGATTTCAGTTTCTTTGTTTCCTGTTTGGAACTCCTTCTTCAACTTGAATTTTAAATAGCAACAGAATGTGAAGTTCTGGAGAACAAGAAAAAATGACATATTCTGTCTGTATCTGCCATGGGATAGATAAACAGAGTAAAGCTCCCTCTACACTGTCCCCATCAAACACTCCCAGGGCAGGTACAGCACGGGGTTAGATGCAGAGTAAAGCTCCCTCTACACTGTCCCCATCAATCACTCCCAGGGCAGGTACAGCACGGGGTTAGATGCAGAGTAAAGCTCCCTCTACACTGTCCCCATCAAACACTCCCAGGACAGGTACAGCACGGGGTTAGATACAGAGTAAAGCTCCCTCTACACTGACCCACCAAACACTCCCACGACAGGTACAGCACGGGGTTGGATACAGAGTAAAGCTCCCTCTACACTGTCCCCATCAAACACTCCCAGGACAGGTACAGCACGGGGTTAGATACAGAGTAAAGCTCCCTCTACACTGTCCCCATCAAACACTCCCAGGACAGGTACAGCAGGGGATTAGATACAGAGTATAGCTCCCTCCACATTGTCCCCATCAAACACTCCCAGGACAGGTACAGCATGGGGTTAGATACAGAGTAAAGCTCCCTCTACACTGTCCCCATCAAACACTCCCCAGGACAGGGACGGTAAGGGGTTCAATACAGAGTAAGGCGCTCACTGCTATCTTATTCCTAAACTTTGAAGATCTGCATGTCATTCTGTGCTGTCCCACTTTGTGACACTTGAGTCTCGTGCTTGCAGCCATGGCAATTTTTAGTTTCTGTCAATCCCTATACAGTACTGGCTGAGCTCACCATCTTAACCCTTGGATTAGCATCCTTATAGCACAAAAGGAGACCATTCAGCCCATTGAGTCCATTCTGGCTCTCTCGATGGAGCAATCCAGTCGATCCCATTACCCTCCCCGATCCTTAGTTCCGTCTCTCTGACAAAGCCCTGGGGAGGTAGAACAGCAATCACGGTGCATTCATAATTCGATAATTGCTCTGAAGGTTTTACGTGGGAGCCCTTGGTACAAGACAGTGTCCAGGTGAGTGGGTACGGCGAAGAAGAGAAAGTGGATGAGTAAGCAGAGATTGGGTGACATTACGTCCGTGATTTTTCAAAAGCTGTAGTCCGGAGCAACGGGAGCCTAGCGAAGGTGTGGAGTTCTGCACCTTTCTTCTGGAAAGCACTAAGGAATAGTACGGAGTTGGGGATTCTCCTTACTGTGGTCAGGGACGTGTTGCCTGTAAGGGAGCATATCTGATACCAAATTCCCCGGGGGGGGGACCAAACGGAGAGCTCTTTCAAAGGGACAGTAAAAGTACGAAGGGTTCAATGGCCTTCTTACCAGTACTGTACCCCAGTGTTATACAGAGACAGCCCCGTCCCCACCAGTACTGTACCCCAGTATTATACAGTGACAGACCCCTCCCCACCAGTACTGTACCCCAGTGTTATACAGAGACAGACCCGCCCCCACCAGTACTGTACCCCAGTGTTATACAGTGACAGACCGTCCCCACCAGTACTGTACCCCAGAGTTATACAGTGACAGACCCGTCCCCACCAGTACTGTACCCCAGTGTTATACAGTGACAGACCCGTCCCCACCAGTACTGTACCCCAGTGTTATACAGTGACGGACCCGTCCCCACCAGTACTGTACCCCAGTGTTATACAGTGACAGACCCATCCCCACCAGTACTGTGCCCCAGTGTTATATAGTGACAGACCCGTCCCCACCAGTACTGTACCCCAGTGTTATACAGTGACAGACCGTCCCCACTAGTACTGTACCCCAGTGTTATACAGTGACAGACCCGTTCTCACCAGTACTGTACCCCAGTGTTATACAGTGACAGACCCATCCCCACCAGTACTGTATCCCAGTGTTCTACAGTGACAGACCCGTCCCCACCAGTACTGTACCCCAGTGTTATACAGTGACAGACCCATCCCCACCAGTACTGTATCCCAGTGTTCTACAGTGACAGACCCGTCCCCACCAGTACTGTACCCCAGTGTTATACAGTGACAGACCTGTCCCCACCAGTACTGTACCCCAGTGTTATACAGTGACGGACCCGTCCCCACCAGTACTGTACCCCAGTGTTATACAGTGACAGACCCGTCCCCACCAGTACTGTACCCCAGTGTTATACAGTGACAGACCCGTTCCCACCACTGTACCCCAGTGTTATACAGTGACAGACCCATCCCCACCAGTACTGTACCCCAGTTTTGTACAGTGACAGACCCATCCCCACCAGTACTGTACCCCAGTGTTATACAGTGACAGACCCATCCCCACCAGTACTGTACCCCAGTGCTCTACAGTGACAGACCCGTCCTCACCAGTACTGTACCCCAGTGTTATACAGTGACAGACCGTCCCCACCAGTACTGTACCCCAGAGTTATACAGTGACAGACCCGTCCCCACCAGTACTGTACCCCAGTGTTATACAGTGACAGACCCGTCCCCACCAGTACTATATCCCAGTGTTATACAGTGACAGACCCGTCCCCACCAGTACTGTATCCCAGTGTTATACAGTGACAGACCAGTCCCCACCAGTACTGTACCCCAGTGTTATACAGCGACAGACCCGTCCCCACCAGTACTGTACCCCAGTGTTATACAGAGACCGACCCGTCCCCACCAGTACTGTACCCCAGTGTTATACAGTGACAGACCTGTCCCCACCAGTACTGTACCCCAGTGTTATACAGTGACAGACCCGTCCCCACCAGTACTGTACCCCAGTGTTATACAGTGACAGACCCGTTCCCACCACTGTACCCCAGTGTTATACAGTGACAGACCCATCCCCACCAGTACTGTACCCCAGTTTTGTACAGTGACAGACCCATCCCCACCAGTACTGTACCCCAGTGTTATACAGTGACAGACCCATCCCCACCAGTACTGTACCCCAGTGCTCTACAGTGACAGACCCGTCCTCACCAGTACTGTACCCCAGTGTTATACAGTGACAGACCGTCCCCACCAGTACTGTACCCCAGAGTTATACAGTGACAGACCCGTCCCCACCAGTACTGTACCACAGTGTTATGCAGTGACAGACCCGTCCCCACCAGTACTGTACCCCAGTGTTATACAGTGACAGACCCGTCCCCACCAGTACTGTACCCCAGTGTTATGCAGTGACAGGCCCGTCCCCACCAGTACTGTACCCCAGTGTTATACAGTGACAGACCCGTCCCCACCAGTACTGTACCCAGTGTTATACAGTGACAGACCCTTCTCCACCAGTACTGTACCCCAGTGTTATACAGTGACAGACCCGTCCCCACCAGTACTGTATCCCAGTGTTATACAGTGACAGACCCGTCCCCACCAGTACTGTATCCCAGTGATATACAGTGACAGACCTTTCTCCACCAGTACTGTACCCCAGTGTTATACAGTGACAGACCCGTCCCCACCAGTACTGTACCCCAGTGTTAAACAGTGACAGACCCGTCCCCACCAGTACTGTACCCCAGTGTTATACAGTGACAGACCCGTCCCCACCAGTACTGTATCCCAGTGTTATACAGTGACAGACACCCCACCAGGACTGTACCCCAGTGTTATACAGCGACAGACCCGTCCCCACCAGGACTGTATTTTTCTGCAGTGACGTTGCAGGGTCCAAGTTTAATTTTAAGCCTCCTGACTTATTTAATAATAATAATAATCGCTATTGCCACGAGTAGACTTCAATCTTTAATATCAAAACCTCTGGTAGATTCATTGAGCTTGGGGCCCTGCTTAGCCAGGGTTATCGACCACACGTGGTGTAGTGTCGAGCTGGAGTACGGTTTCATGCTGAATCCACTGTCAAAGTAACACCGATGCGGTCCTGAATCGTTACTCGCAGACTCGGCCCATTGTTTCCTCGGGATAGTATAATGGCCGTCGTTGTCACACCGCGGACTGAGTTGATTACCACACCTCGGGCAAGGTTGAGAAGGTGGATATCGTCAGCCGGTGCGGGAATCGAACCTGCGCCGCTTCGCATCCCAAACCAGCCAACTCAGCTAAACCCACCCTCTTTAACAACGCGTATAAATCTGATTGGGGGTGGGGTGGGGGAGGCGGGGGGTGGGGTGGGGGAGGCCGGGGGGGGGGGGGGGGGGTAGGGGGTGACTTGTAGTCTTTCCGGTGTTTCTGTGACTGTCCTATGAAGACTGGACAAGGCCAACAATCCCAGAACATGGTGTACCTTCCGGGGGAATGATCCCCAAACACAGCAATGCTACTGCTGTGCGTAGCTTCATCTACGCAACAACAACAACAACTTGCATTTATGAAGCGCTTTTGACGTAATGAAACATCCCCCAAGATGCTTCACAGGAGCACTAGCCGGCTTTGAGACCCAATGAGGAGGTGTTAGGCCCCGGCACCCACCAGTCTTGCCAAAGATTTGGTTTTGACGGAGCGCCTTTTCTTGGGGGGGTAAAAAAAAAACAACGGTGGAAGGAGTCAGGTTTTGGGGAGTGCCGTGTGGAGCTTCTCCCCGTGTCTGCATGGGTCTCGCCCCCCCCCCCCCCACAACCCAAAGATGTGCAGGGTTGGGCATGCTAAATTGCTCATTAATTAATTATTATTTTTAAATTGAGTACCCAAGGGGCTGGTTAGCTCACTGGGCTAAATCACTGGCTTTTAAAGCAGACCAAGCAGGCCAGCAGCACGGTTCAATTCCCGTACCAGCCTCCCCGGACAGGTGCTGGAATGTGGCGACTAGGGGCTTTTTCACAGTAACTTCATTGAAGCCTACTCGTGACAAGCCATTTTCATTTCATTTTTTCCAATTAAGGGGCAATTTAGAGTGGCCAATCCACCTACCCTGCACATCTTTGGGTTGTGGGGGCGAGACCCACGCAGATACGGGAGAATGTGCAAACTCCACACGGACAGTGACCCAGAGCCGGGATCGAACCTGGGACCTCGGCGCCTTTAGGCAGCAATGCTAACCACTGCGCCACCGTGCTGCCCTAAATTGCCCATTAATTGTAATTTTTTAAAAAAGATTTAGGGGAGGAATTCTAGAGTTATACAGTATAGAAGAGGCCATTCGGCCCATCAGGTCTGCACCGACTGGGGTCTAGGCAGCTGAGGGCACGGCTGCCAATAGCGGAGTGAAAGAAATCGGTGGGGTGCTGAGCAGATGAGGCTGAATTGGAGGAGTAGGGGGATCTTGGAGGGTTGAGGGTCTGACGATGGTTACAGAGGTGGAGAGAGGTGAGGCCACAGAGGGGTTCGAAAACGTGGCTGAGAATTTTTCAATGGCAGAATTTCTTTTTTGAGTGCGGTGTCATCCGTTCAACTTGCCTCTGAATCGCCTAGGGTTCGAGTCCCGCTCCAGCCCTTGAGCACGGGAGTGCCGCACTGTTGGGAGGTCCCAGGAGGCCCCATCTGCCAGCTCTGGGAGGAGGAGGAGGAGGAGGAGGAGGAGGAGTGGGTGTGAAAGATCCCATGGCCACTATCTCAAAGCCAGGTTGTGGGGCGGAGTGAGGGGGGGGAAGGAAAGGAAGGAAGTTATCCCTGGTGACCAGGCCAATATTTATCCCTCGATCCACATCGCAAAAAGAAACACATGACCTGGGTCATTATCACATACTCCCTGTGGGATCTTGCTCTGCTGCCGTTTTCCCTACATTACAACAATGACTACACTTCGTAAAGCATTTCATTGGGCAGAAAGCACTTTTGAGATGCCCGGTGGTCATGACGGGCATAATAGAAATTCAAATCTTAACCCGTTCCTTCTTGCTTTCTAAAACTTATCTTTGCCCAAAACTTTTGGTCACCCATCCTCACACCTCCTCGTGTGCCTTGGTGCCAGGTTTAGTCTCGCTGACGCACCGGGTGGGGGGTGGGGGGGGGGGGGGGTTTGTTGCAAAAAGGCTCTCCATAAATGCCAGCTGTTGATGCCAGCGGCATCTTGGTTGATGTCCTGAGGCAGGTGTTTGCGTGGAGACCATGCCCAGATCGACCTGTCCCTTCTCAGATAATTGCTCTTCCAGCAGCATTGGCTGACGCGCAGTTTGAGGGGGGGGGCATTGGGGGGAGTGTGGGTTGGTATCTAGTGCCCAGATGGCCCACCCATTCCCTCACGGCCGAGCCCAGACAAAGCACGTTGGCATCGAGTGCCAGTCAATCCGAAGTGAAGACTGTCTAACTGGGCTGATCCCATTCCACAGAGCCCCCCCTCCCCCCTCTCTCTCTCCCCACCCACCCCTACCCAACCCCTCCCTCCCTCTGGTCTTTTGGTCACCCTATCGGAATATCTCGGTGTGCTTTGGCATCAGTACATTTTCTCGCCAAACACGCCCTAAATGCAAGTTTGTTGCTGCTGCTGCTAATGATATCTTGGTGGAACGAGTCTGAAGATCGCTGGGTGCGTGCCATTGTGTGAGCGGAGATCAATTAACTCAACAGAAACTCCAGGTCGGGCTTTGGGACTTCCCTGCCTCGGGTACATCAAAAGGTGTGTTTGTTCTGCATGAGGCACTGATGCACCATATAAGTACTGAGAGAGATAGGGAGGGAGAGGGCGAGAGAGAGAGCTAAACTCAAATCTGCACAACCAATTTGACCTCCATCCTCCCAACCCTTTATCTAGCGAGGAGCGGACCTTGACTCCCTCTATCTTTTTTTTTAACTGCTACAGTCGCCTGGGGCCTTTGATCTCTCGTGAGGCCTACTTACGCACAATCTCGCTGCCACTGCCATACCGAGTCTAAAGTCTTTGTTTGCATGTGATGTTTCCCTGAACGGCTTCAGAAATAATCCACACATCCGTTCTTTGTGTGTGTGTGTGTGTGTGTGTGTGTTTTTCATCTCTCTCTCTCTCTCTTCCCCCCACCCCCTTTCCCCACCCTAGGTTTTTTTTTTGAAGATTTCTGTATTGGTTTTGTTCCTCATCACCGCACTCCTTCCCCCTGACACACACGAAAGGTCAGACCCTGGCTTTCGGGGGAAGGGGACGGCGATGCCCCAGGTTCATGATTTGTGCCAAAGGTGCTGATTGCCAGTGGCTTTCGGCGAGGGCCGTCTCGGGGGGAGAAACCTCCCCGGGGTCAGCGAGGAGTCACTCCCCGGGGTCAGCGAGGGGTCACTCCCGGTCCTCCTGACACCTCCAGCCCAGGACACGAGGAATCTTCAGCGTCGCTCGTGACCTCGAGCAGCTGACTTCCAAATAAAAATGTTTGTTTTTTCTTTTTGATGTGATAAAAGTTTGGGTAGGCGGTGGCTTATCACTGGATTAGTAATCCAGGACCTCCCCCCCCCCCCCCCCCCCCCCCCCCCCAACACACACAGGTTAACGCTCTGGGGCGCCGCGGGTTCTAATCCCACCCCGGCAGCTGGTGGAATTTAAATGTGATGAATAAAATCTGGGATTGAAAGCCGGTCTCCGTAACGGCGACCGTGACAACCATCATCGATTGCGGTAAAGACCCATCTGGTTCACTAATGTCCCCTTTTTAGGGAAGGAAATCTGCCGTCCTTACCCGGCCCGGCCTACACGTGACTCCAGACCCCACACAGCGATGGGGTTGACTCTTAAACTGCCCCCCCCTCCGAAACGGCCGAGCGGGACACTCTGATCAAGGGGCAATTAGGGATGGACAACAAATGCTGGGCCGGCCCAGCGACGCCCACATCCCCATTATGGAACCAAAAATATGAATTTGCTATAATTGGGGTTTGTGTGAAGAAAGTCTGTCTGCGGATTAATAAACTAATATTTTAATCTATATAGTGCCTTTAATGAAATGAAAAAAATGAAAATCGCTTATTGTCACGAGTAGGCTTCAATGAAGTTACTGTGAAAAGCCCCTAGTCGCCACATTCCGGCGCCTGTTCAGGGAGGCTGTTACGGGAATCGAACCGTGCTGCTGGCTTGCCTTGGTCTGCTTTTAAAGCCAGCGATTAGCCCTGTGAGCTAAACAGCCCCTTTATGTATTCTCCAAAAGCCCTGAAGCACTTTACAACCAGTCTTGAAGGGGGGGGCGTCGCGATTTGCAGTGCAGGAAATGATGGCAGCCTGTTTATGTACAGCAAGATCTGTGACTATGGCGATTAGTGTCAGGAATACACCGCATCCTCCAGGATTATTATTTTTTTCATTAAAACTGTTCTCCTTTTCTCTTACCTTGTAGCTGTCGTTCAAGTTGATGGGACTCCAATCAGGTTACAGCTGTGTGACACCGCTGGCCAGGTGAGTAACCTGTTATCCAGTGAACTCTTCCTCCTTTTACCGACCCTCCTCCTCGATCCCTCCCTTTGGACTGTGGGAGGAAATCGGAGCACCCAGGGGTCACCCAAGCAGACACGGGGGGGGGGGGGGGGGGGGGGGGGGGGGGGGGGAGTGCCAACTCCACACAGGCAGTCACCCGAGCGTGGAATCGAGAAGCCCGAGCAACACCGGGCATCGGGGGGGGGGGGGGGGGGGGGAGGGGGGGGGGGGGGGGGGGGGGTGGGGGGGGGGGGGGGGGGGGTGGGGGGGCGACTCTCCATTGGTTTGAGTCATAAAGGAAAATGGTTGTGGTTGTTGGAGGCCAATCGTCTCAGGGCATCACTGCAGGAGTTCCTCCGAGGAGTGTCTTAGTCCGATCATCATCGGCTGCTTCGTAGAATGACCGTCCTTCCATTGGTCTGAAGCAGAGGTGGCCTGGACAGCATTCAGGCCTGGTTTGATAAGTGGTTGGCAATATTCAATGCCACACAAGTGCCAGGCAATGCCCATCTTCAATAGAGAATGTAACCATCTCCTTGACCTCCAATGGCGTTGCCATCACTGAATCCCCCACTATCAACATCCTGGGGGCTTACCATTGACCAGAAACTAAACTGGACCCAGCCATATAAATACTGTGGCTACCAGGGCAGGCCAGAGGCTGGGAATCCTGCGGAGAGTACCCCCCCCCCCCCCCCACCCCCCCCACCACCACACCCAAAGCCTATCCACCATCTACAAGGCACAGGTCAGGAGTGTGATGGACTCTCCACTTGCCTGGATGAGAGCAGTTCCAACAACAGGAGCTTGGGACCATCCAGGACAAAGTAGCCCCGCTTGATTAGCGCATCATTCACCCCCACCACACCGATATTCAAAGCCAAGATGCGCTGTAGGAACTAGCCAACGCTCCTTCCAAACCTGTGGCACCTCCACTGAGGACAAATGAAGTAGATACCTGGGAACTCCCTGCCCAAGTCGCTCACCATCCTGACTTGGAAATATATCGGCCGTTCCTTCACCGTCGCTGGGTCAAAATCCTGGAACTCCCTCCCTAACAGCACGGTGGGTGTACCTACATCACATGGACTGCGGCGGTTCAAGAAGGCGGCTCGCCCACCACCTTCTCGAGGGGCAATAAATGGCGGCCTAGCCAGCGACGCCCACATCCTGTTAACGAATTTTAAAATGGCTTTCTCCAGCTCTTATTTCCTACTTTGTGTCTCAAAAATTTAAATTCTACGCACCTCTCGAGATCTGCTAACTAAGATCTGATCCATGTTGGTTTTAGCATCCCCATCATGGACGGTCGTTTATCCGTTTTATTCACCTTTCCTCCTCCTTCTCTGCAGGACGAATTCGACAAACTCCGGCACTTCTGCTACCACAAGACTGATATCTTCCTGCTGTGCTTCAGCGTGGTCAGTCCCTCGTCCTTCCAGAATGTGATGGAGAACTGGATGCCCGAGATCCGTCATCACTGCTCCACCGCCCCCGTGGTCCTGGTGGGCACCCAGTGCGACCTCCGAGGGGACGTGAAGGTCCTCATCGAGCTGGCCAAGTGCAAGGAGAAGCCAGTGCCGCCGGGGGCTGCCCGGGCGCTGGCGGAGAAGATCGGCGCCGTGGCGTACGTGGAGTGCTCCTCGCTGACGCAGAAGAACCTGAAGGAGGTCTTTGACACGGCCATTTTGTGCGGCCTGCGCTACGCGGACAGTCGGGCGAGTAGCGAGCGCCGGATGAAACTGTTGACTGCCAACAAAATGAGGACCCTGTCGAAATCCTGGTGGAAAAAGTACGTCTGCATCGTATGAGAATCGGGAACGAGAAACCAGCAAGACTTTCACATGCCTGTTCCTGAAAAGAATGGGTGACGCTCTCTCTAGAAACCTTTCCCAGTTCTGTCCTAGTTGTAATTCTGATAATGTGCGGATGATTGATCTTGATTTGACTAATGGCTAGATTGCTGGCTCTGTCACTTGAAAGATCCGACTCGTGGGGTCGGTGTGCAGGGGAAGGTGAGGGGGTGGTGAATCCTCCAATTGCCCTCCGTATCGCGTGGGGTGGGGTGGATGTGCCGCGTGGGAATAACATCCGGGGGCCTTGACGCCAGATCACTATCCTCTTGGAAATTTAAGCTTCCGGTGGGGCAGAATGGGGGAGTGACGCCTGTCATGGCCGAATTGCCTGTCAACCTGCGAGCGTGGGACAGTCGGAATTTCCTCCCCTCCTGCCCCGATCCATCGCCACACTTCCCACACCTTAATTGGTGCCTTCAGGAGAAAAGATGGGAGTGGGAAAATAGGGGAGGATTTCAACAAATCTTCACCATCTTCCCCCACCACTTCCCTTTTACTAAATGTCTTTTTTTTTTTAAGTACCCTGCATTTTATAAAGTGCCTTTTATGACCTCTGGACCTTTCAAAAGTGCTTTACAGACAATTAAATATTTTTTTAGTCACCGCTACGATGTCGGAACACTGGTCAATTGGTGTACACTTAAACTGTGGGGTGATGATGGCCTGCTTATCTTAAATGATATGGGTCGAGGGGGTTAAATATCAGCTAAAACACTGGCTTTTCTCCAAAATAGATTGCTGTGTGATCTCTTTACATCCGCCTAACCTAAAATAATATTAAGTCTCCACAGTCCCAGATGACCATAAGCCGCATTCCCCTCTTGTGGGGGGGGGGGGGGGGTGGAGAGCTGACTTGTGATTGAACCTGAGGGTCACCACACCTCGGGCGAGGGGTAAATTTGAGATGGTGTGCCTTCGTGAATAACCAATGACTTAACCTAACTACTATGGGGCGCAGCTCGCCGAGAAGCCACCGGGAGAATTATTATGTATTTACCTCTTGGAAACCACCTTTTTGACAACCTGATTTCAATTGTCGGTGCCTTAATTATTCATGATAGCTCCTTTGAATGTGACAGCGCAGACTGCTTTTGTCCGCTCGCAGACACAGACCTTAGTTAGCATTACTGACAACGAGGGGTGGTGGGGGGGGGGGGGGGGGGGGGGGGGGGGGGGGGGGTTCGATTCTCCTGGTGCCTGACCGCTGTTGCCCTGAGCAACAGTTACATTTGCCCAGTGGCAGCACAGTGGCTCAGTGGTAGCACTGCGGCCTCACGGCGCCGAGGGTCCAGGTTCGATCCCGGCTCTGGGTCACTGTCCGTGTGGAGTTTGCACATTCTCCCCGTGTTTGCGTGGGTTTCGCCCCCACAACGCAAAGATGTGCGGGGCAGGTGGATTGAACACACTAAATTGCCCCTTAATTGGAAAAAAAATGAATTGGGTACTCTAAATTTATATTTTTTTTTAAAAACGAACATTTGTCAATTCAAAATGGCTACTCCACGTGTGTGTGTGTGAGGAGAGAGAAAACTGGGTTGCCATTGTTACATTTGCATGAGACTTTTTTAAACGTGAACATTAAAGCTCACGAACAATGCCCCGCCCACCACAAGTCGGCCCTAGACAGAAGGAAGGCCCTCTTGTAGAGGTCTGAAGCAACTCTGGTGCGAAATTGCAATGTCAGAGTCAAATTGGGGTCCAAATGTACTGCTTTTTATATATTGGGCCTTTCCTGATTGAAAGCAGAAAACCATTGTGGCCTACCAAGACGGGTGGCCCAAACCTTGGGATGAGGCCAGGTGAAAACACAGATTTGTGGTGAACGCGCTCTCACCTCCCTCCCCTTCCAGCAAGTTAATAACTCCGTTGCAACAACAGTGGAATAATAAATTGACTTGGATAATTTAATATTGGAATACGCAAGCGAGGAGAGACCAGCAGGGCCGTAACCCATGGCAACAGTGGCTGCCAACCGACTACTAATGAAGAGAGGCCTACAAGGGCAGGCAGAGCCAGGCTAAATTAAGATGTTTGAAGAGGGAAGGGCTCTTGGGGGCACTTTCTATGGCTGCTAGATTCCGTACTGGCTGAATCATGCACCGGTTCATGTTGTTTCCGTGATTGTTCCACAGGTCTGGTCTCTGCTGCCTTGGCCTCTTTTTTCAAAATATCATCCAAAAGCAGATCCTCGCCAAACTTGCATTGCTTCCAAAGAGGCCCTGTGTCGAAATTCCTTAGCCCCCCCTCGATCGTGTGTGGTGGTGGTGGGGGGGGGGGGGGGGAGGAAAGAGATCTAGTTAGGAGATTGGATATCACTTGAGAAGCCGATGGCAATCCTGGCTGGCCAGGGCCCCTTGTAAACTTGCCCCCCCCCTCTCTTTTTCCTGCCATACTTCCACACGATGAAGCTGTGCAGTTGTAATTCAGCCCGGCGCTGACTCCAGCCTGGACACTGTTAAGCCCAGGAGTGGGGAGGAGGTGAAAGTGGGCACTTGGGGCATTGGGGGGGGGGTTCTAATGGGTGAAGTTCGAGAGAAATCTCGAGACCGAGCGATTGCAGGGGGGGGAGGGGGGGATGGTTTTGTCTCTGACTGGGAGATGCGTGAAATATTATACGGTGCTTCTTTTTTGCAGAAGCTTACCTTAGCTCTATAAATATAAATATATATATGAAAATGCATTTAGTAGTGAAGTTGTCAATTGTCAGGATGGACCGTCTTAATCAGACCACAGCGACTGCTTGTATGAAAAATATTAATACTGCTGGAGTTGTAATTGTTCAGGAGAATTGTCGTTCATGTGGAGCATTGCTTCTTAAAGCTGCTGACCCCAGGGGTTAGACTGTGATTTCAGGCTAAAGGAAATAAAATAACATTGCTGTTTTGGAAGAGAAAACATTCTTCGCCTGTCCCGTCTGTTTTCATGTCACAGATGCACTTGCTCTTGGTGGTGTCGGTACTTCGTGCAGCGTGCACTCGTTTCGAATACGCAAATTTCAGGCTTGTATTTCTGTACCTCATTTCGCTGCCAAAGGGAGGCCTCGCAGGATTTTACAGCACGCGAAGCACTTCGGAATTGTCGTCATCTGATTTGCCTGGGTGTAGGCCAGGGCATGAGGTTCTCTGTGGGTACTGCCAGGCACTGGTGGCTCAGCGTTGGAGCTAGGCATGGCTCTCTGCCTCGCGCTCTCTGTCCGTGAGACGGTGAGAACCTCTCTGGTCTCTCGCAACTAACCAAGAGATGCGAACATACTCATTAAACCAATATTACTCAGCGCGTGCGCTTAACATTTCTCGGACATGATCCTCATGTTCTACTGCACTTTGGTATTCAGGATCACCCATCTTTATATTAAATTAAAGTACCCAAATTCCTTTTTTCCCAATTAAAGGGGCCAGTTTTTTTTAAAATTTAGATAACCCAATTATTTTTTCCAATTAGGGGGCAATTTAGCCTGGCCAATCCACCTACCTGCACATTTTTGGGTTGTGGGGGCGAAACCCACGCAGACCGGGGAGAATGTGCAAACTCCACACGGACAGTGACCCAGAGCCGGGATCGAACCTGGGACCCGCGGCGCCGTGAGGCAGCAGGGCTAACCCACTGCGCCACCGTGCTGCCCTTGGGATCACCCCATCTTGACCAACAGGTCAAATCGAGGGTTGCTTTCTCTCTCTCTGCTGTGCTGTGAAAGTAATTTTGCTTTCAGTAATGAGATGGTGGTGCCGAGGGATCCCCAGATTCGAATCCCGACTCTGGGTCACCTGTCCATGTGGAGTTTGCACATTTCCCCCACCCCCCCCGTGTCTGCGTAGGTTTTCTACCCTCCACAACCCAAAGATGTGCAGGGCAGGTGGATTGGCCACGCTAAATTGCCCCATCATTGGAAAAAATGAATTGGGTACACTAAATTTTTTTTAAAAATGAGATGATGGTTTGGGAGATTTGTGATTACAGGGCGCTGGTATTTTGAGGCCCATGTTCCCTGTGCTGCCTTTTTTGAAGCAATTTCCCAATTAGTGTGTTTCCCTGAGAGTGTTGCCCCATTTCTAGTGAAGGACTCTCTCCCGTATCCCAGCTCTCTCCGCCTGGTACCAGAACAGCAGGTGTCCTGTAACCAGACTGTCGCGTGTTACATTGAGAATAACCATTACAGAACCACCCCCCCCCCCTTCTCTGTCAAGTGATAATTCTGCATAATTAGTCCAGAAAAAAACACAGCCAACTTATTCCAACCCTTGGGTTTGAGCAGTGGGAGCTTCGGTGCTCTGCCAAGATCTTGTGATTGGGGTGCAGAATGAGCCTGAACTGACAGAGAGAACTTAAAAACCGATGTGCTGTGCATGGGCACCTTGCATCTGTGTGTGCATGCATGCGTCTGTTAATAGTGCTTAGCATCTGTGTGCATGCATGGCGGCACAGTGGTTAGCATTGCTGCCTATGGCGCTGAGGACCTGGGTTTTGAATCCCGGCCCAGGGTCACTGTCTGTGTGGAGTTGTCACATTCTCCCCGTGTCTGCGTGGGTCTCACCCCCACAACCAAAGACGTTGCAGGTAGGTGGATTGGCCATGTTAAATTGCCCCTTAATTGGAAAAAATAATTGGGTACTCTAAAAAAAATTTTTAAAGGAAAAAAAAAAAATCTGTGTGCATGCATATGCACATTGTGTGCATGCATGTATCTTAAGTACTTTGCATCTGTGTGTTCTACATGCGGGTGTAAGTTGTGTGTATGTGCACATATGTGTTTGCGTGGTGCATGCGCACCTATCCACGTGGGCACGTATCCAACCCATGTGACTTTGTTCTTTCCCCAAGATTTTCTTCACTCCCCATTCCCTGGAGCTGGGAGCAGGAGCAGGCTATTCAGCCCATTGAGCCTGTTCTGCCATTCAATACAATCACGGCTGATCGAACACTTCAATGTCCTTTACTCCCACAATGGCCCATAACATAGACATAGAAAAATACTGCACAGAACAGGCCCTTCGGCCCACGATGTTGTGCCGAACTTTTGTCCCAGATTAAGAACAAATTAAACTACAACCCATCATTCTACCGTAATCCATGTACCTATCCAATAGCCGCTTGAAGGTCCCCAATGTTTATGTGCCCTTGTAATGGTTTGTTCCACCCAGGAAAAAGTCTCTGACTGTCTAATTCTATCTATTCCCCTGATCATCTTATAAACCTTGAATCAAGAGTCGCCCCTCATCCTTCTCCGTTCTAATGAGAAAAGGCCTAGCAGCCTCAACCCTTTCCTCGTAAGACTACTCTCCATTCCAGGCAACATCCTGGTAAATTTCCTGTTGCATCTTTTCCAAAGCTTCCACATCCTTCCTAAAATGAGGCGACCAGAAACTGCACATAGTACTCCAAATGTGGCCTGACCAAGGTTTTGTACAGCTGCATCATCTCCTCACGGCTCTTAAATTCAATTCCTCTGCTAATGAACGCTAGCACACCATAGGCCTTCTTCACAGCTCTATCCACTCGAGTGGCAACTTTCAAAGATCTCCCTACTCCTCCACATTGCCAAGAACCCTACCGTCAACCCTGTATTCCGCATTCATATTTGTCCTTCCAAAATGGACCCTTCATGTTAAGTATTAATCCAAAATCTATCCCCCTCCACCTTCCACATTGTAACTGAGTTTCCACAGCCTCTGATGTAGAGAATTCCAAAGATTCACAACCCTCAAGAGTAAAGAAATTTCTCCTTGCCTCGATCAATGTGGCTTTTTCCCCATCATTCGCCCACACCCCCCCCCCCCCCCCTCCTCCCTCCATCAACCAGGGAAACATCTTATCTGCATCTACCCTCTCTACGAAGGGGCTGACTCTTAACTGGTCAAAGTTTCCACCGTTGCTGATCTCCCTCCGGGATCCCTACCCACAAAACAGTCCCGGATCGGAGGTGGTGGTGGGCTATTCGACCACAAGAGGCATCGTGGCTGAGTCTAACCCTGACCAGTGAGGGAGCAGGTAAGTCTCAGGTGATCGTCTGCAAGCTCAGCTCAGAGGGGAGGGGGTGGGGGGGACACACCTTACCAGAGGATTGCTGGTTAATAGAGCGAAGGACTCTTAAGAGACAACTGGGGGGGGGGTGTTAGGCGCTGTGTTACGGAAGTCCTTTTCCCCTGCTGTCACGACTGGTTCCTCACAGCTGTGTGGGGGGTGGGGGGTGGGGGGGGGGGGGGGGGTGACAAGTCATTGCACAGCTACCAGAGCAGGGAGTGAAACTTCTTTCCGTGCCTTTTGAAGCAAATATTTTTTTAAAATTAACCCTTTCCAAACTGTGCCGTTAGTCGTCTCCGTTGGTGGTTGGATTAGTGAAGGCAGGCAAAACAAAATCAGCCAGGCTTGCCAGCTCTGCTGGACGTGAGGCTTTGCCACGTGACTTCCCATACACTTCAATGCCCTTTGCTCCCACAATCAGCCACGATGCCTCTTGTGGTCGAATAACTGCCCCACCTAGTCAAATAGCCCATTTCTAAATATTTTTTGTAACCCAAGAAGTGCCCGAAACATTTTTCTTTTTTTTTTAGTGCCCCCAGTGAGTTTCAATCCCGGATTGGCCTGCAGGGGCAGCCAGGAAATTGGTCTGTTTGCCCAGGGAGGACTCCAGGGCAAATCCCGAAAGAGTTGGCGATTCCGGTCCCTGCCACGCTGACGGGCATGAATTTGGTGACTAATCCACTCCTGTCTTTTTGATAAAAATCACATTTCTCGCGGTAGGTGTGTCAAAAGTTGGGCCAATTTTCTTAACTTTTGCGGGTAACGCTCAGAAGACCTGACATCTTCTGGGGAGGGAGAAACACCCAAGTTTCAGAAGGGTGAAGATTGTCAAAATGTCCTCGGCGGATAAAGTGCAGAAATGGAAGGGAACCATTGTGAAAATGTCACCAAAAACCCCACTCAACCCTGGGTAAAGACCTCACTCTGGCCTGGGAGGCCAGGCTTAAAGAGGGTTTGTTCTTTTCTGGGAAATTCAGATTGTCCCACCCTCAGCACAGTCGACCTTTTGCACTTGATTTGTGGAGACAAATTGTCACGTCAGCTAATACCTGTGTGATTTATACGCTGCGTTAGGAAGAATCAAGCTGACCGCACATTATAGGGGGCCCCATCCCTTCTCATGCTCCCTCATCACGTAGAATGGAACCATAGAATCCCTACAGTGTAGAAGGAGCACCCGGAGGAAACCCACGCAGACACAGGGAGAGAGCGCAAACTCCGCACAGACAGTCACCCGAGGTCGGAATCAAACCTGGATCCCTGGCGCTGTGAGGCAGCCATGCCTACCACCGAGGCGCCTTATCTACCCCCCCCCCCTCCCCTCCCACCTCCCTCTTCCCCTTGCTGGAGGAGCTGCATCTCACTGTACTCGCCACTCGCTCTGAACTTTACCCGAGCAGCCACTGCCCCCCCCCCACAACTTCACCGGCAGTTATCCGGCTATTTGACCAAGGGGGGCAGCACAGTCGCAGCCAATGTGTCACGCGCAGGCTTTGAAATGAGAAATTTGCTGCAGTACCCTGCGATACACGCGGCAAGTGGCCCTGCGATACGCGCGGGAAGAAATGAAGACGTACATTTAAGTAGCGCCTGCCACGGCCTCCGAACACCCTGCGCGCGTTGCAGAGAATGAGGTACTTTGTGGAGTGGAGGTTGCTGGGACATTGGCAATGTCAGCAGGCCACGTTTTATTATTATCGGGCACATCAAGATCCCACCTACACCAATGGTGACAGAAGGATAAATATTGGTTGGTGGGGGGGGGGGGGGGGTTGCTTCTTTAGAGCAGCACTTCCTCAGCAAAGGGTCTCTTTAAGGGTTAACAGCCCCGGAGCTCGAAAGGCTCGTCATCCAATCAGCCGCCGTTGCCTCTCCTCCTGGTACGAGGGCAATCTATTACTGCCAGAAACATTACATCATCTGTGCTGGCTCCAGTTAGACAACGTTCCATTGCTTCGGGGGACAACTCAGCCCAGCTTGATCGACTCACTGAGCACAACCTGTTAACCCCTGCACTTCCCAAAATGTCTTTTCCCTGACCTGGGCGGAAAGCAGTGATTGTTCCACCCTCGGCACAGTTGACCTTGGTGCACTTGATTTGTGGAGACACAAATTGTCACGTCAGCTAATATGTGTGATTTATACGCTGCGTTTAGGAAGAATCAAGCTGACCGCACATTATAGGGGGCGCCATCCCCTTTTCAGTATGGATTTTCATCTCCCCACCCCCTCCCTCACCCCCCATGCCTCCCCACCCTTTTGGTCTCCTTCTCCAAGGAAGGAGAAACTGACATAGGAGGCAGCCCAGAGAAGGTACACTGTGCTGATCCGAGTGTTGTTGCTTTTTTTAATAATGAGTCGCCAGGTATCAAATGATACCACCACAAGGCTTTACCGGATATCGATCAAAGGACCACACAACCAGTCAGTCAGTTCAAGTTCAAAGATGGTTTATTTACACACAAGGATTACTTCGACATGCAACACAAAACACTACAAGTTAAACTACACCTAACAACTACAATAACCTGTACTTACCTTCAGGGCAACCGGCTCTATGCAGATGGACAAGGCCTTTGTCCAGATCTTGCGTGGCTGGGTGGAAGAAGTGGCTCTGTTTCTGCTGGGCTTATCCGTCTGGTAGGGATCGTTGGTCTTCAACTTGTCTGGTCGTTATGGTGCACTTGGGTTGGCATAGGCCGGATCCAAGAGAGACCGAACACATGGCTGTGTCTCTTCTTAGCCCTCTGGGATTTCGCGCACTTGGGGGCGGTCCTTAACTTGGACCCAATAATTTGACAGGCTTCGATCACTGCCTTCGATTTTGGCCAAGAAAGGGGCGGGTGCCTTGATGGCTGGGCCTGTCCTTAGCGGTCATTGACCTTGGCTGTTTGGGCTCCCTGAGTAAAGGGAGTGGCGCCGATTAGTCTGTATCTGTATCGGTTACCCGAGTACAGTTCTTTTGTCCTGGGGATATGGGCCATTTGAATGCAAACGAGCGGGGGTTCAATCGCGTCTAGCTATCTGGGTTACAAACACACACAGGCTCTGAGTCTGTCTGAGTCCTGGGTTGGCCATAATTCCCATGGTCCTTTGCAGGTGGCCATCTGAGATGGCTACAGTGTGGAGGGATTTTCTTATGAGGAGAGGTTGAGTTGGTTGGGGGTTGGACAGGGTGGATGCTGAGAGGTTGTTTCCCCTTGTGGGAGAGTCTGGGGCCAGAGGGCAGAATCTCAGAGTGAGGGGGTCGCCCCATTTCAGACAGAGATGAGGAGGAATTTCTTCTCTCAGAGGGGAGTGAATCTGTGGAATTCTTTACCGCAGAGACCTGTAGAGGCCGGGTCGTTAAGTGTGTTCGAGGCTGAGAGAGATTTTTAATCAGTGAGGGAATCGAGGGTTATGGGGATAAAGCGGGAAAGTGGAGTTGAGGATTGTCACATCAGATCAGTCAATGATCTCATTAAATGGAGCAGACTCGATGGGCCGAATGGCTGACTTCTCCCTCTATGTCTTATGGTGTCGCCCCCAAGGCTCACAATCATATCTTCTTAAACCTTAACATCACCAAGAACGACAGGATTGTTACATAGAACATAGAAAAGTACAGCACAGAACAGGCCCTTCGGCCCTCGATGTTGTGCCGAGCAATGATCACCCTACTCAAACCCACGTATCCACCCTATACCCGTAACCCAACAACCCCACCTTAACCTTACTTTTTAGGACACTACGGGCAATTTAGCATGGCCAATCCACCTAACCCGCACATCTTTGGACTGTGGGAGGAAACCGGAGCACCCGGAGGAAACCCACGCACACACGGGGAGGACGTGCAGACTCCGCACAGACAGTGACCCAAGCCGGGAATCGAACCTGGGACCCTGGAGCTGTGAAGCATTTATGCTAACCACCATGCTACCGTGCTGCAGAAGGAGGCCATTCGGCCCATCATGTCAGCGGCAGCTCTCCAAACGAGCCTCGTAACTTAGTGCCGTTCCCCTGCCTTTTCCCCACACCTACCCTGCACATTGTTTATATTCAAATAATTATCTATGGGCAGCACGGTGGCGTAGTGGTTAGCACTGCTCTCTCACGGCGCCGAGGTCCCAGGTACGATCCCGGCCCTGGGTCACTGTCCGTGTGGAGTTTGCACATTTCCCCGTGTTTGCGTGGGTTTCGCCTCCACAACCCAAAGGTGTGCAGGTAGGTGGATTGGCCGCGCTAAAATTGCCCCTTAAAAAAATGAATTGGGTACTTCCTGACCCCAACCACTCCCTAGTTTACTTTCCAAAGCTCCATCCTCATCCCTGCTTATTCTCATTTTGTTTTATTCATTTTTACGGGACTTGGGCGTTGCTGGCTAGGCCAGCATTTATTGCCCATCCCGGGTTACCCTTATCTTTAGGTAACTACCAAGGCTGCAGGAGCACTACCAAACTGGCCAAGCTTCAAGTCGAGGAGGTGTCATGGCTGGGGGTGAAGGCAGCTCAGTGGGTAGCACTCTGATCAAGTCAGAAGGCTGGAAGGTTCAAGACCCACTCCAGCCACTTCAACACATGGTGGGCAGCCTAGGCCTGTGAGTAGGCCGCACTAGTGACCCTCCTTCATCTCAGGGGAGCCGCACGGTTGAAATTGGACTTGTTCGCTCACCTTGGCCCCATGAATAAGATTAAATACATTTAATCCACGGCAAATATATCATAGCGAGTTATAGAAAATGCTCAATCATTTATATAATAATAGAACTGTCAATTTGGCTTAAAAAAAGGGACTTCCACAATACTGAATGACTACAGGTGCGTGCGAGATTGAGCTTGAAAACACACGCAATAGTGAGAGTGCGCAGCCCGGAGTCAGAAGATAGAGTGTTCAAGTCACCACTCCTAGACCTAGGGTGGCCTCACAGCACCAGGGTCCCAGGTTCGATTCTCGGCTGGGTCACTGTCTGTGCGGCGTCTGCACGTTCTCCCCGTGTGTGCGTGGGTTTCCTCCGGGTGCTCCGGTTTCCTCCCACAGCCCAAAGATGTGCAGGTTAGGGGGGTTATGGGGTTAGGGCAGGAGAAGGGGCCTAGCTAAGGCCCTCTTTCAGAGGGCCGGCACAGACTCGATGGGTTGAAGGGGCTCCTTCTGTACTGTTGGGATTCTATGTTTGTTGTTCTATGGTCCTAAACATTTACGGTTACCTTACTTAAGGTACAAAACTGACATAAAAGAGATCTCCCACGTCCCACGATATCGTAACCAAGACCTTGCCCCGGGATAGGGTAATTCTGCGAACTCAGGGCAGCACGGTGGCGCAGTGGGTTAGCCCTGCTGGCTCACGGTGCCGAGGTCCCGGGTTCGAATCCCGGCCCTGGGTCACTGTCCGTGTGGAGTTTGCACATTCTCCCCGTGTTTGCGTGGGTTTCCCCCCCCCCACAACCCAAAGATGTGCAGGGATTGGCCATGCTAAATTGCCCCTTAATTGGAAAAAAATAATGGGGTACTCCAAATTTTTGTTTTTAATTCTGCGAACTCTGCTTGTGGCCCCCCGAAATTGCAGAGCTTGCTCACTCAACCATCGCAGGCCCCTGATTGGACGCATGGGGGCGCACAGCCCTCACGTTCATTGCGTACAATCAACGAGCACCTGGCTTCCCGTGCGTGCGTTTCACTTCATAAAGATTGGTAGGGAAAGAAAAAAAATGGCGCGGGTGGAAATCGGCGGGACCTGGCAGCCCCGCGCGTTGAGAACGGTCAACGAAAAGCCTGGCAAGCCGCACTCAGAACCCTGATGGGCCACGTGTGTCCCAGAGGCCGCATGGCCGCCCAGCACCGATGATCTAGACCGGCACTCCCGAGGGCATGGCTCCTTGCAGAGTCGCCCGCTCTCAGTGGAGATGTTGAGCCCTATTCGCCCTGTCAAGTGATCATGAGAGATCCCACAGCGCTATCTAAGGTAGGGCAGCGTCTACATCAATATTTATATCCCTCAGCCAACATCACAAAAACACATTATCTGCTCTTATCTCTCTGCTGCTTCCGGGGGGGGGGGGGGGGGGGGGGGGCGGAGTTTGATGGGTGCGACTTGGCTTCGCATTGTGGTGGTAGCTACATTCCTAAAGAAAATCTCATCGGTTTTTGGTACTCCTGAGCCGTGTGAAAGGGGCCATTTTGCAGTGTTATTTCTGCACTAAAGGAATTTGCATCCGTCCACAGCTTGCAGCAAGGGGGGATTCCGGGGCTGGGGTCGTATTTGCAAAATAACTCGACGCCAGAGGCCTAGGATTTGGATGGATTGGGGGGGGGGGGGGGGGGGGGGGCAGTCAAAATGGTGGAGTCCCAGCACTTCCTCAGGAAACTAAGGAAATTCGGCATGTCCACATTAACCCTTACCAACTTTACAGATGCACCATAGAAAGCATCCTATCGGGCTGCATCACAGCCTGGTATGGCAACTGCTCGGCCCAGGACCGCAAGGAACTTCAGAGAGTCGTGAATACCGCCCAGTCCATCACACGAACCTGCCTCCCATCCATGGACTCCATCTACACTCCCCTGCCGGGGGGAAAGCAGGCAGCATAATCAAGGATCCCTCCCACCCAGCTTACTCACTCTTCCAACTTCTTCCATCGGGCAGGAGATACAGAAGTCTGAGCACGCACGAACAGACTCAAAACAGCTTCTTCCCCACTGTCACCAGACTCCTAAATGACCCTCTTATTGACTGACCTCATTAACACTACACCCTGTATGCTTCAACCAATGCCAACGCTTATGTAGTTACATTGTAGATCTTGTGTTGCCCTATTATGTATTTCTTGAATTTTGTTTAATTCCCTTTTCTTCCCATGTACTGAATGATCTGTTGAGCTGCTCGCAGAAAAAATACTTTTCACTGTACCTCGGTACACGTGACAATAAACAAACCCAATCCAGTCCAATCCAGAACTGAAGGCCGAGTCTCTCTTCACCTCCCTCCCTGCAGTTGACAGCACTGGGGATAGTGGGTGGGGGGGGGGAGGTGGGTGACAGAGTGCAGGCCCCAGCTCCGGATCCGCCCTGGGAACTCGCAAGTCAACCTTGGTTAACGGGTTAAGCCACTTCAGAGCGAAATGACTCACCATGCTTGACACGCGTTATCTGTTTAATTTATGGCTGCCTGTTTTTATCTTTAAACAAACAGGGCTTTTGTTATTTAATTCTGCCCAAAAATCCCTGGTGTTCCCAGCCCCTGTTCTTTACAATGACGGCCGTGATCAGGATCTCGATTGACTGTTTCTCAGGGAAGGTTCCTTGTCTCAGCAGTTCCCCCCCCCACCCCCCCCCCCCCCCCCCCCCCCACCCCCCACCCCACCCCCCCCCCCCCCACCCCCCCCCCCCCCCCCCCCACCCCC